>NW_011889002.1:2232386-2258137 GCF_000151845.1 Pteropus vampyrus | reverse complement strand
TGACTAATTTAATAAGCTAAAACAAAGCCTCATATTTGTAAGTTTCATTTTTCTTTTCCCCTACTAAATCAAGCAGAACCAGGGATGTTGTGGCATCAGGAGGCTTAAGTAAATCGAGCACATTTGCAAGCACTGAGAGCTTGCCCTAGATCTACCCAGAACATTGCTTGGTGGTAGAGTAGCCCATGATCGACTGACTCTCTGTCCAAAGTGCTCTCCAAATTCCCTTTGACCTGCATGAAAATATTTTTGTATCAAAAGTTTCAGTATAAACCTCAAAACACAACATTTATAGAAGACTCCCTTGGGAATATCTATAGTATTGTATTCCCACCCCAGAATCTGATCACAATCTACCATTAATACCATCTACCATCTACCATTAAACCAATGGCCTTGGCACAGACAGACCACAGACAGGTGAATTCATTTTAAGTTGAATGGAAGTGGTTGTTTTGTAATCTCCCCAGGAAAAACTGTGAGGAGTGAGGAAGTGGGACCATGAAGGTAAAGGAGCAAGCAAAGCTACGCTACCAAGTGAAGTCACGTAGAAGGTTACTTGGGTTAGCCCCACAGGGGAACTTGGAGTTGGTTTAGGCCACATTCCAAGGCTATCCTGAAAGGGTAATGTGGGAGCCGGAGTATTTATACCTCCCAATTCATTTGCTCAGCACTAGTCTCAGGGAACATCGGTGCACACAGGCTAATTGATTCCTATAGCCTGAAGATAGTCCAACAACAAAGAGACACCAGTTCTCGCTTCAAGGAGTAAAAGCATACATGCACGGCCCAGTGCAAAATAAAACTATGGGCACCCTTTTTCTAAAAGCAGGGAAAAGTTGCCATCAGTGGTACTAAAATAAAAGCTTTTCCTTTCTTCCACAGTCTCTCTCTTTATTTGTCACGGCTTTTTATTATTATTATTTTCTATTTAATGCTACTCTGAGAAAAATTTAAAATTTAAATGTTATATTATGAGCTTGAATTTTATCTTTCATCTCTATTGTGTGATGCCATTTTGAAATGCAAATAGAGCATTTAACTCAAATGCTAATCACCAAAATTATACAATTTGCATATTTTGTTCTTTCCATAACAGTGATAAAGCTGTACTAAACTAACTCAACTGCTTTTAATTTCTTGATACTCACATTTTATGCACAATCTCTACCTTTGGCTCACTAGTGAGTAAGGAAGGATTGAAAGAAAAGGCACTATGGGTTGCCTTATCTTTCTCTTTCCTTCTCTGTCATCATTTTCAGCCTAAGTCAAGTAGTGGGCTAGTGCAGGGATGTAACATGAGTAAGAAAGGACACAAAAGGATCCCTTGGTCATTCATGGTTCTTAAAATGACATTCTCTCTGTGTTTGAAGCAAGTTTTTGTTCAGATGGAAGGAGTGGCCTCTTGGGGCTGTCGGCATCCCTCCCCTCCACAGCTTCCTCAGTCCTAGACAAAACACACTCAGCTCATATTCACTTTGAGTCTCTGTGAATTCCCACATATTGTGGCTCCACTAGAATTCTGTGTTCATGGTGAACACTATGAGAATGAGATAGCAAGAAAGGATAGATGCATATATTGTATGTAACTATCGTTCTTTTGCATGCTCTGTTGTCCCATCAGAATTCACTTACAAAATACAAGTCCAAAATTCTATTAAGAATTTTAATATGGTGACAGCAGAGCATTAAACTCAGTATGGGGTCTTTGGGGGCATGGAGTCCTATGTGACCACACAGATAAACTCATGACTCTGGGCCCCTACACACAGGAAGGCAGCATGTGTGAAAATGGTGAAGAGATCTTGGGGAATCAGGGTTTGGTACTGAGAAAAAAATAGAAATCCAGATCTGCACACATGGGAGTTTGGATGGGAAGAGCCCAAGGCAATCATGGCATAGCCCCAGAGCACAAACCATGCCAGGAAAGAAGAGACGAGACAGGGGATCAAATGGAGGGGGAATCAAATGGAGGGAGAAAAGCCAGAAAACTGATTAACTAAGACACTAAACTGGAAGCACCTGGAGAGATCCACAAACTGAAGCTGAGAATCACATAGGGATGCAAGACACTGACAAAGAATTATCATAAAGCGGTGACCATGTGGATCTGATGGCAATCCTGAGTGCCCACCATAGTGTCCCTCTAAGCCTGTGCAGTCCATTTCATATGCCTGGACTTGGCTCCTTAGGGTGGAAAACCCTGTTGGACAGCATGGCCTCCCAATTCCTTCTCACTGTTCTTTCCTCTTGATAAAAATACAAGGCAATTACTAGGAATAAAGCAGGCTCGTTCTCTGCTATAAAGAGCAGCATCTCTGCTTTTCCAAAAGTCTAAGAATGCTTTTTCAGACTGGTTCATTGTGGAAACAAGTAGGAAACTGGCTACGCTGAACATGTGATATGGGAAGTGGTTAATGGTGACCTGCCAGCTTGCAGGACTCTGGGTCCTGTTGTTCATCTGTGAGACTTTGCAATACAACAGTAGACGACCACAACTCGGGAGATGTTTAACCACCTGGAGGCCTCCTTCCATCATCCATGACTCAGCCTTCTCTGTTAACTGAGAGCAGGGTTCCTCAACCTTGGCACCATTAACATTTTGAACCACATAATTCTCTGTTGTGGAAACTGTCCTCTATATCATAGGATATTTAGCAGTGTCCCTGACCTCTGCCCATTAGATGCCAGTAACAACCCCCACCCAGTTGTGACAATCAAAAATACCTCCAGACATTTCCTAGTGTCCCCTAGGGGACATAGTCACCCTCAGTGAGAATCGGTGACTTAGAGCCCCTGCTGAGGAAGACACCTGTAGAAGATACCACTTTCACTGTGTGCTCTTAGTTGGACTTACTATCCCATTTTTATACTAGCCTGTGTCTGCTTTTCCAAACATGTCTCTTTATTACTCTTCTTCCTTATAGCATAATATCTCACACTCCTGGGTATATTCGTAAGGCTTCAGTAAGTAGGAAGGCCTCTAGTAGCTAAGTCACCTCACTGTGTATCCACCCAAAAGAGTTATATGAGCTTTTGAAAACTTGCAAAAAATATACATCTCAAGGCCTACAAAGATTTTGTTAGCTCACCATTCCTTTTCTATAATAGAGTGTTAGGTACAAATATCTAGCAAGAGCTCAGTGTTTGCCAGCCTTATCATACGTTTTATCCCATTTGATTCTCAAAGAGAAAAATATATAATTCCTATAAAATAGCATGCTCATGTTTTATAAAATAGCATATCTATTTTTATGGATGGGAAAATGAGGCTGGAAGTTAATAGTAACTTGCCCAAGACCACCCAGGAAGTAAATGAATTTGAATTCTGGTTTTTTGGCTGCTAATCTGAGACCCTTTCCCTTCTACCAATGCTTTTCAACTTGAGTGTATGTAAGAATCACCTGAGGGTCTTGGTGAACAATGCAGGTTTCCAGCCCCAGCCCACCTCCCCACCCCTATGGCACCGCAAAAACTCAATAGATGGCTCTAGAGCAGGCCCCGTGAATTCAGATTTTACGTGATTTTGATGCAGGTGGTTTATGGATCTCACCTGAGAAACACTGAAATCCATCCTACTACATTATACTAGGATTTCTGGAGAGCTGTTGAGGAAGGGGAGATGAGGGGAGAGGAGCAGAGAAAAGGGTCGGGAAAGGTTGAAAGTACTCTGGGATTCCTCCCGCATCCTGAAGGCTTGGCCCGAGGTCTGACTGGTAATACTAGGTCCAAAAATCTAGTTCCCATGGATGCCCCTGGATCTTGCCTGCTTCTTTGCAGCCAAGGAGCATTTGAAAGGCTGGAAGCTTTTCTCTAAAAGCTTTTACTAAAATATTAGTAAAACATAGTTCAGGTGTCAGGTGCCAGGACCCAGGCCACTGCCAGCCTACCTGCCGGTAAATCACAAAACACTATCATCTGCTCAGTTATGGGAGGTAGCCCAGTAACATTGCATTTGTTTGTCCACAGATACTTTCAGAAACCTTTGGCCTTCCCTAAAGGCTTGTCCTGGAATCTTTGCCTCCCCTGGCTAGATCATGAAAAATCTGGATCAGCCCAGAAGCAGGACATTTGCTCCCTTTAGCTTCCAAATAATCTGGGAAGTAAAAGGGTCCAAAACATCTTGGTATGATGTGTTTCCAGTGAAAAATATTAGCAAAACATAGTAAGAATAATATTTGGAGGGCTCAGTTCTCATTAGAATTCAGTGAATACTCCAGAAGATCTCCTGAGGTTTAGATCTAGTTTAAGGGAAAATAATGGCAGAGGCAGGTTTGAGTTTCAGACGAGTTTCTCCCAGCTCCCTTGAGAGGCCAAAGAGAAAACCTGCAAAGAGACACAAGACATTGTTAACTGTGCCTGTGACTTGTTTGCACGCAATCGTATGTCTGCTCTACAAACCTCACTGGGTAAAATCAGCCTCTGTGATGTAACATCCCCAGCAATTCACCCACTCAGTGTGCAGAGAATTCGGTGTCTCTGAATCATCACTTCAGTGGTAATTTTTCGTTACTCAAAACATAGTTGCTGATGGCTTTAGCTTTTATTTGGTGAGCTGCAGCTTCAGGAAAAAGCCAATTCCTCTACCATGGCCCTGATCTAGTACAGCTGTTGTCTTTAATTGTTCTTCCATAAGCCCACCCTTTCCAGAAAGCTAAACCCTGTTCATACTTGTGCCTCCAGACCTATAGACCATTCAGAAGACAGACTGTTGACTCACCAAGCTAGAATCTGGGAGAACCGAGGTTCAGAGAAGATAAGCTTACCGTTTGTGGGATTGACACGTCTTCCTGTTTCTAGGAAGTGGGATGCTGGGAACCGTGTTCGCTGTCATTATGTCATTGTCTATGTAGATTGTGTGTAACCCAAAGGCATACATTCCAAGAGGTCTTCCCCTGTGTGAGATTTTTGTCTGTGATGGAGAAGAAAACTTGAGCAATATTCTATGAGCGTGATGTGTACCTTGAATCAGTGAAGGCAGATTGAGAGCTGATATCTCTGAGGATAGGTTCGTTCCCTTTCTCTGATGGGAGTCACAGATAGCACCTGAGCTGGCCACCTCATAACTGGAAAGACAGTCTCTGCTTTTGGGGTGATGTTTGGTTGATATTTCTTTGGAATGAGAGTGACAAATTCTGATAAAACAAAGATATCATTTTTGTTGGTAGCTACTGATTTCTCTCTCTCTCGTTCTCTCTCTCTCTCTCTCTCTCTCTCTCTCTCTCCTCTTCCTTCCTTCCTTCCTCCCTTCCTTTCTCTTTCTCTTCTTCCTCCTAATTCTTCTCTCCCTTCCCTTACTCCCTCTTCCTTCCCCTTTCTTTTGAATAGTTGACAATATACAAACAGTATAACATCGTTTAAAACTTTAAGAGATATACAGTTAGTCCCTTTCGTACTCCTATCTTCTATCTGAGCTATCCAGTTCCTACTCCCACTCTCTGCCATACACAAATTTATACACACAAGTAACCTACTGGAATTAACTTATTTGTTTTTCTTTCCAGAGCTTTTTTCAATGTATATATAAGCAAATTTGAGTAAATGTTGTTATCTCCCAAATGATAGCCTACAAAACCTACTGTTATGCACCTTGCTCTTTTCACTTACCATTATGTCTCAAGATCTTCCCATATATAAATAACTTATTCATTCTTTTTATACAGCATCAAAGTACTCCAATTGTATGGAATCCCATAATTTATTTGGCCAATTCTATATTAGCAGAAATTTAGGATGTTTCTGATATTTTGCTGTTACCAACAGCGCTTTACCAAGTAACCTTGCACTGTGTCTTTTTTGCACCTGTCCAAATATAGCTGTAGCATAAATTTCTGGAAATGCCCTTGCTGGGCCAATGGGTATATGCATATGTAGTCCTGATACATTTGGACAAGTTGTCTATTACAAGCATTGCCCTGACTATGCCTCCACCAACAGTGTGAAAGGCTATGGCAATCCCTGTTGCGACTAGTTCCTGAAGCTTTCTTGTGATAAAGAAGGTGTTAGAGAGTATGGGGTGGTTATTTAATTAGAACACTGTGTTCCCTAGTGCACTGTCCATGGCTGTTACCATTGAAATTCTTAAGCTTGTTTTTATTATACAACCCAAGAATGGAATATTTTTATTATAATTGAATAAATTAGGACTCTTGGCTGCAGGTAATAAAATACAGTTCAACTCAGCTTGCTGGAGGTAGGGCTGGGAGGGTATTGAGAAAGAAAGGGAGGTGAGGAGCTTGTTCATTGTGAGAAAAAGGATATATCTCATGGCACCAGAGATGGAAATGCAGCCATGGTCCCAAGTTCACCCTTGAATGGGTACTGTGTGAGTGACTCAGTGAGTGTGCAAAAAGGACTTTGACTCTGAACTTGGGTCAGGCACCCACCTCAAGTACAGGCAGCTGTTAAACAGTAAAGTATGATCATGTTGTCCAAACTGAAATCGGAAACCCACTACTCTGACTGAGGAGAGCAACGAGAGGAATCTTTTTGAGCTGGGCAGATATTCCAAATGGCATCTGCTACATCCACAAATAAAATGGTTCATCTTTGTCACTTTAATATTAGAAATAGAGCAGAAACAAAATGAATTGTAAGTGCCCAATAAACCTATTATTTAAATCACCCCAGTGATTTCTGCCATTATCATATCACGGTGGCAGAAATGGATCAGATACGACGAGCTGGACAGAATGTTTTTATTCAGCAGGTAGTATCAGAGAAGCTTTTTAGAGTAAAATAATTTTTTTATATATATTTTAAAACAAAAGCTTCTTTTTCATGTGTATTAAAAAAAAACACACACACAATAGTTTTCAGGGCTGGGCTATAGGACGTATTTCAAAGTGATGTGTAATGTCACTTTAGAAAAGTGATGTTTATTTTTTCAACATAAAGACAAAATGGCCAGGAGGAAAGCAGCCAAGTCTCTGAGTAATCTTATTAAAGGTTCAATTTTCTAAGTATGACTTTATGCTAGCAACCGGTCCTAAGTAACAGGAAAACAAGCCAAGCTAGGAAGTCCTGCTTCTGAAAGACAAGAAAGTCCAAGACAGCAATGTCTGAAGCCTAATTCTAATTACATAACATGAATGAGTCATCAGTGTTTTCAGAGATTACAGACAGCTAAACAATCAGCCGCCCTCTCCCTACATTTTCAAAGCACGTAGACTCTCATGGACTTTATTCATCCCACATTTTCCTTTCACCCTTCCCTCCTTATTTTCTATTTTTTTTTCCATTCTGTGCTGTATTAGTCAGAGTTCACCATAGAAACAGAAGCAATAGCATTTATATTAGCTTATATATACGTATATATAGACAACATATATATGATTTATTATAAGGAAGTGGCTCATGTAATTATGGAGATGGCAAGTCCTAAGATAAACAGGGTGAATTGGCAAGGTAGAAACCCAGAATAGCCAAAGATCTAGTTCCAGTCCAAATCCAAAGGCCTGAGAACCAGGAGAACCAATGGTGTTGTCTAAAACAGTTCAGAAAGCTGGCAGGCCCAGGAAGAACCAATGTCTCACTTGAGAATGAAAGCAGGAAAAAGTCAATGTCTTAGATCGAAGGCATTCAGGAAAGAGAAATTCTCTCTTACTCACGGATAGTCAGCCTTTTTGTTCTATTCAGGCCTTCAACTGTTTGGATAGGGCCCACCAACTTTAGGGAGGGTAACCTACTTTGCTCAGTCTACTTATTTAAATGTTAATCTCATATAAAAATACTCTCACAAGAACATCTAGAGTATTATTTGACCAAATACATGGGCCCACTCCATGGCTCAATCAATTTGACACATAAAATTACTCATCACAGAAGCCTTTCTATTCTCTTGTGCAAATGGGCCTAAGACCATGATCTCTCATGTTATCATTTCTGTTTCCCATTTCTCTTCTTTTTTTTTTTTTTTTTTACAGTAAAATTTCTGGTCAGAGAAGTCTGAACTCACTATCTGAAATTTCTGATCTCATTCATTGTTCAGACCAGTTGCATTTCATGTCTGTCTTTGCCATTCCATTGAAACTGATTTCTTTAAGAATGTCCATAATCTAATTGTCAAATTCTTTCCTCTTTTGCTTTCATGACAGCGTAGTATCCTGAATTTCCTCCTACTTCCCCATCCCCTTCTCTGTGTGCCCTCTAGGGATAGTATTCCCCCAAGGGCCTGCCATCTTCCTTTCTTTTTTTATACACTCTGTCCAGCTTGTGTCATACATTCCCTTGCGTTAAGCTATAAGCTCATAACTCCAAAATCTGTGTCTTCAATGGCCACTTCTCTCTGATTCCCAGACTTGTATATATAAACTGTTTATAGATTCTCTCCCCACATGATATTCTCCACATTAAACTGGAGCTTAACACGTAACATTAAATTTATCATTTTCTCACAGATTTAATTCTTAATCTCCTCTTTCTCAGAATGATACTACCATGCACCCAATCTCCTAAACTTCTACCTGGTAGACATTTATTAAAAATATTCCCCCTCTCACCTTCTAATTCTAATCAGTTATTATGCTCTCTCCACTCTACTTGCCAGATAGCTACTTCCTCTGCTTTCATTGTCTCTCACTGAACTTAATGTGGCCCCTCCTCATTTTTCATCTACAATCTAGCACAGTGTTGTAATGAATTTCTCTCCACCTCAATTCTAGCAGCCTTTCTAATTCATCTATTCGATTCATTGTGATTCTTATGATAAGGAAATGTAAGCAAATTTCTTCCCAGTTAAAACTTTTCAGTCTTCCCCACTGCCTTAAGGATGAAGAGTGAAGACAATTCCAACAGTCCAGGAAGGAGACAATGAGCTAAGAATGGCAACTGAAATGAGGAGATGGGAGGAAAGGCAAAAGCTGGAGACCCTAAAGAGTTAGATCCCATTACTGATTAGATGTAGGGAATGAGAACAAAGGAAACACCAAGGGAAACCTCTCCATTTCTGACTTGGATGATTGAGTGAATCATGGCCCCATTTTCTAAGACTGGGGACCTAGACTTAAAATTCCTCATGGACAGCAGCAAGTTGTCCTGGGCAGGGCACCACATCTAGGGAAGTGACGCCTTCAGGAAACCTAAAGGTCTGAGCAGAGATGAGTCAGAGCTTAGTAAAGAAGAAGAAATAAAAAGTAATACCAGATGGGTGAAGTAGGTGATTGAAAGTCCCTGTAAATAGTCAGTGCCCAAGAACTCAATAGGAATGGAAGATGCAGCAAACAATGTCTTCTCTTCTGCCAGGGGATTCCTAAAAATTTGCTGGCAAAGAGTAGAAAAAGAATTTGGAGCCGTGTACTCAGTAAGACATTAGCTAAGTGCTAAAGGGTTTAAAAGACTTATAGCTCTTGATTTCTACCCTCATTTATTTCATGATCATTACTATGCCCTTTTCCTTGGTCGAGATTTTGGCTGTAGTTTGGAATAGCTTATTGTTTGTAGAAAATTTTAAAACATGAATTATTTTGTTTCTATGTCCCAAGGTGCACATTTAGGTGTGCGCATAGATGAAATAATAGATAGTCCTTTTCATCCCACTCTATTTACTGAGTCTTACCCCTTTAAAACAAAGGAAAGGCTTGTTCTGTAGATCTTTAAAACATATCTGAAAATTTCCAATTCACTTAAAAGCCAATCCCCTCCAGGGATCATTCTGAAAGAACCAAGGTCATTTGCAAAGCTATAAGCCAACTACATTTACATTGGTTAAATTGAGCCAAACCACCCAATTAAAAAGTTTAGCCAAATTCAAGTGTGATCACTGCATTAGGGTACTAAATCCTCAACAAATTCTTCTTTGGCATGGCCTAACAAGGTCCCTGGTATTTATTTATTGTTTTTACACAAATGGAAAAAATATATACCATAACTAAAAAGAAGTTTTCATAGGTAACCTGGTTAGAATCCTGAATGAGGCCCTGGAGAAGGTTGAAGAACACAATCTTTCTGCCAAAGAGCAGCAAAAAATCTGACATATTGCTCTGCAAGCAGGTGGCTGATGGACTGTTTTATGAAGGGTTTAATTAACTCTGTCTTTCTGTCTTAGTTACCTACCAAAATAAACTATGTGAATCCCACTGTGGGAGAAGGGCTCCATCATCTGCTGGCAGGCAACAATTTAGTAAGGATCCACAGCCTAGGGAAATGAAATTACTAAGGAAGACAAGTCAGTAAGTGTTTAATTTCAAGAGGCCTCTATTTCAGGTACTGTCAGTTGCTAGACAGTGAACAGCCAATGTGGTCTGCTGGCTGCATTAGTCTCAGGCCCAGAATGGCCCTTAGACAGAACCAATTGGTTTCAGTCCCTGGGCTCTGCTCTTTGTTTTCTTGGTGTCTTCTTTTGGGGGAACATTGCCTGGCCCCCTGAAGAGTCTTCCTGACAACTCTTCCTATAAACCTGACCCAGGTCAGGCGCTATTCTGTCAGGACACTACCCAAATAGTTGAAAGAGTAACCAGATAGATGCACTTAATTTATGATATTCATGACTGATAGATGCTTAGCTTCTCTGTGCCTTTTCATTAAATAGCACTGCATTTTCACCATAACCTTCAAGGCAGAAGCCCTGCCATTTTTACCTGCACTTAGTCCAGAACTGTCCACTCTTAATCTGTGTTTCTGTTTTCCCCACACCTGCCTCTTCCTTTAGAAGGAAGTTCTGTTTCTTTTCTATCACCAAGAATTCTCATAAAGCACCAGGAAAAGAGTCTACTTCATCGTACGTTCTCATTCAACATTTCCTGGGTACGGACTGTGTACCAGAGACTAAATTGTGTCATGGGGAAACAAAGATGGAGCAGCCACGGTTATTCTCAAAGGCTCATCACCTATTTGTTATGTACAAGTGCTTGCTGGTACTTGGGTCTCAGTCACATGTGGGCAGCAAGCATATTTGTAAACCCCAAATTCCAACATAAGGTCCAATAAAAGATTGCTTTTCTAATTTATGATTGTTTTTATATGAATGTCTTTAAAGGTTTTAAAATTAAATTGCATTAGTAAGTCCTTTAATGAATTCCCTTTACTGAAAAGAAATAAATTTTTATTAAATCAGGCTTTTTTGAGAAAAAACTGTGCTATATGTTCATCAAACCCATATGCCTTAACTTGTAAAACCTCCTTATAATCATAGTCTATTGCAGTTGGAAAGGATCTTAAATGTCACCTGAGCTAGGAGATTTAAATTGTTTTCTTAAACAATGAAACACTTTTTTAACCCAAATTTTACCAAGAGTTTCAAAATATAAAACAATTAAGACTAGAACTGCTTTGGTCAAAAGAGACATGAAGAGCTCAAAGCTCTCTCTTCTAATCTGCCTTTTCCATCCCACCACTTTTGCTACCACAGATTTTGGAACTGCACTCTACAAAAATTATAACATCTTCATGTCCCAAATGAGGAAACTGAGATCCAAAGAGAGCATGACCCCATTTTAACTAATTACACCTGCAACAATACTATTTTCAAATAGGATCACATTCTGAGATACTGGGGGTTAAGTTAAGATTGCAACATATGAATCTCGGGAGACATAATTCAACCCATAACACTTTTTCCTTCCACGTTTGAATGAAGGTCTTGGTCGAGCCAAGGAAGCACCTGATACCAGGTTCTTAAGGGGAAAACGTGAGCCTATTTGACCACTGCTGACATTGGAGTTTGAGATTGGGGCTCCGTAGAAGGGTAGGCAATAAAACCAGAGACTTAAGAAGACCAGAGAGAGTCTGAAATACTCCTGTCCATAACAGACAATAGCCAGCTGTGTCTGCAGTAGGCACCCAATACATCATTACAGAAGAAGACCTATTATCGCTGTAACAGAAAAAAGGGAGAATGGGAGGGTGAGCTGACCAGGGAGCAGAGAAGGGCTGCTTGACAGCAACAAGGGCTGAGATGACACTAGTCGCCATAAGTTTACAGTGACACCATCTGCAGGGTGTGTGGTTTCTCTGGCAATGCTCAACAGCTGGAAGATTGAAGTAGAGAAGGTAAACAGTTGAGTTCCTCCAGGCTGGGCTCTGCCCAAGAGGGTGCACTAAAAGGACAAAATGGCAAGGAGGTTGAGGATATTAGCAAGAGGGAGGATGCTCAGGGGCCCAAGTAGGTGAAAGAAACAGGCAGTAAGGAGGCTATGACTATTTCTGCTGAAGAGACTTGAGCATGTCCCTTGTTTTCTGTTGACCTGAGCACATGGTTATTGCTGCCTCCTGGAGTAACAGATGTTACCAGATGTGGCATGCTAATGAGCTGCAAGCTGATGGGCTCCCCCAGCTGATCTTCCATCTCTAAGGTGGTCCTGATTGGTTCCAGCTGGGTAATTCAGCAATTCATGAATTACCAGTCCTCACACAATGTCAAAGCATGCTCTGGGGACACACATAACCCTATGAAAGGATGTCAATAACAACTGTATGTCTGGCATGTTCATTCACCCCCTAAGTCAGTCTGTTAATTTGTGTGTTATTTTTAAATATTGTATGGGCCAACCTTGTTTATTTGGATTTTTATTTGTGAATCTTCCAAGGCTACAGATTTTCTCTTCGCTACCATACTCAAATAAAAAAATTGGAGATTATTAGAAATATTATTGTTATTAATATTATATACCTCTACTGATGCTATTGGTGGTCAAAATGGAACTACAAGTTATTAGGATCACTTTGGTATTTTAAGATGCAAATAATGGAAATAAAAAAAAAATTTAGGAACATACTTAAAATAGTCCTAGTACAGACTAGTTAAAACTAAGAAATACCAAACATTGTCAGGAGCAATAGGGACTCTCATATCCTACAAGTGATAATAAAAATTAGTACAAGCACTTTAGAAAACAGTTTAGTATGTTCCATTAAAGTTGAAGATATATATATATATCACCCAGCAATTTCATTCCTCGGTATATGCACAACAAAAATAGATAGAGATCCAATTAGCAGTATTATTCGTGATAGCCTAGTACTGGAGATAATGCAATTGTCCATTAACATTAAAATGGTTGGATAACCACATTTTGGAATACTATACAGCAATGAAAATTATAAGCTACAACATAGTTGAATTTCACAAACATGATGCTGAGTGGAAAAAGCCAATGTAAAAGAATACATACTGTATGATTTATTTATTGAGGTCAAAAACAAAGATATTGACTGTAGTATATAAGAATGCAGAGTTAAGTGGATAAAGTATAAAAAAAGGCACAGGGGATTCCCATAACAGTCAGGATGTTACCTTTAGGCAGACTTACTCCTAACATTTGTGGGCCCTAAATGGAGAACTTCATATTATGGGCCTAAATGTTGAAAAGTTGTAAATTAAAATGACAAGTTCTTAAATAAAAGACTTTCTATCTTACCTCGACAAATATATCTTTATGGCAACCTAGAAGGTTGAACTGAACCTTAGAATTCTTGGATTACTTAGAGCTTCTCGCTGGAACATGTGACACAAGAAGAGCAAGCCCCTGATCCCAGGGCTTGCTCTCCTCCTTCCAGCCTCTGTTCCATCCCATACCTCAAGGGTCTTTGTGTTCATATATGCACACTCTTTAGTCCTAAAGTCTAAACTTCATCCACAGCCTCCTACAAATATCTGCCCCTAGGTTATCCCTCAGGAAGGTAGACCTGAGAAAGAGGCCTTGGAAGACCTGGAAGTGGGCATAGACTCATTTAGACAAGGAATCCAAATGTCTCTGTACTTGGAACTTGGTCTAGAAAGGGAGTCATGGGTCCCAGGTGGTCATGGCCTCTTGGCCCTGCAGATCCCAATCCCCCTTAGAAAGAGACAGAGCTGGAGGAGAGCTAGAAGCTCAAAAACACAAGGCCCAAAACAAGGTCCCTTGCTTGGGGCTTAGGGCAGTGCTGCCTTTAAAGAAAAGAAAGGGGTTGTATTGGGAAGGGCACCCAGAAAACTTCTGGGGCCCTGGCTGTATTCTAAGGCTTGACCTGGTTGGCAGTTACATTTATAACAATTTATTAAGCTCTATATTTCGTTACATACAGTTTTCTGTAGGTGTGTTATATTTCACAATAAAGAATTAATGAAATCTCTCTCTATATATATAATATTATAATATATTATTATATACAATAATTATTATATTATAATTATTATAATATATGACAATATATATTATAATATATATATTATTCCTGGTTCTGTAGTTTATGGGATCCCCACAGGCAAATCCACTCTGAGTGACTGCCTTTAAGCTCAGACATCTTGGGCAGTTAAAAATGCCTCAAAATATGAATCTCTACAGAGGAAATGGACAGAACTTTAGAAACGCAGTAACTCTCACTGCTGGTCTTTTCCACCATCTAGAACCAAGATTCTGGGGTGACCATGCATGAGTTCAGGCAGAGCAAATGAGTCATGGGCCCATGTCCTCTTGCCTAGCCACTGCAAGTGCCTCAGAGGAAAATTCTTCCCCCATCCCCCCACTTAACCATAATTATAAATACTGTGTTTATCAAAATGAAATTACAGAAGGCTGTTCCCATACTAGTAGAAATGAAAAGAGATCAACTCCCAATTATCCTCTGTTTGGAAAACAGTTCTAGGAAGATCTCTTTTTCCCATAAGGACAGCTGAATTGGTCCTTTACACAGTTTACTGAGCATCTATCATGTACCAAACACAATCCTTATTTTTCTGCCCTATGTTTTAAAATATCCATTTAATTGTAATTTTTTCATTCTTGATAGGAAAAACACTTTCCTTTTACAAATATTCAGATATCCATTCCTCAAAGACTTCTGTGCATCCCACATGGTTTAAGTATTAGTGTTTTTCTTAGACTATATATTTTAACTATCGTCCATAAAGATACAAACACACTCACACAAACACACACACACACACACACACACACGCACACACACACACCATCCCCAAACTGAACTTTATGGCTGTAAGGTGATGAAAAGGAAATGAAAAACTGGTCAGGACTAATCAACCAAAAGCTCATTCAATTTTATTCCCAAAAAATCAAATTCTGGGTTTTATATCTAAGCTGTTTAAAAGTTACATTACCAAAACACCATTTTTCCTCATTTTCAGCAAATAAGAAAAGCATATGGTTCCAGTGGTCTTCACAAGCTGCTGATGAGAGGTAGAGTCAGACATGTGTGGTGGCTTCAGAATGATAACAGTAGCAACCCGCTATATTAGTTTAAATGGGGGTAATGAGGCAGCAGGCTGGAGGAGTGGAAAAACAAGTTAAATCAATGACAGGACTAAAGTTGTAGATTATAGATAATAAAGGGCCACTCACTTCTGCCATTCTGCCCCAATAAGAAATACCTGGCAAACATCGCTCACGACTCCCAAAGTTACCTTCTCCTTCCTCTGTGCTCTCACCAGATCCACTTCATATTCTACCAGAGTATCTGTGACATTTTATGGCATTGTATTTTTTGGTTCATCCTACTAGATTGTGGGTTCCTAGAGGACAGGTCTATATTTTATATGTCTTAGAAGTTCCAGCTATGCATAGTAAGAGCTCCGTAACTGCTTCCTTTGATTTTATAAATGAATGATAGATGCCATGAAACTATGGATTTGGCTTTTCCAACTGCTATAATGCAATCCTGAAGTGATGAAAAGTGTCTCAGACTTTCCTAGAGTTTACCTGTTTTAAAGATTTTAACTTCTCTTTTCAGGTTCAGGAAGCTGTGAATTTCATATTGTCATTCACGAGCCTGAGAACATTGTGTATTCTTTAAGGTAGAGTAATGAAAAGGAAGAAACTGATCAGCAGACTAAAACACTGGAATTGACCTTTTCAAGATCCAGAGCTCCAACATTCCTTGGCTTAATAGAGAGAACCATCTGGGAAAATGTGGGCAAGGGTGAGTAGTGATGAAAAGAACATACATCCCTTTTGTCCAGTTCGACTCAGACTAATTCCATTGAAACAATAATACAAATGGTGTTCCAGTCTCACCCAGGGTTGCAACTAATATTTAAAATTAAAAGATTGATTTTAGGTTGCCAGATTTTGCTTTGTTAGATGAATCTTTTTATACGGATACACTGATGCCCACCGGAAATCTTCTTCCATTCAGAGATTTCTGAATGGAAGATGTCTTCTGGGGTACAGCTGGAATATTCCACTTAGTATAACTATTGCCCAAGAAAGTCTGGAAGTTACACTTACTGAACTATTGAGAGATGGTTACCTCACTTCTGGATTAGCCAGTTCTCTGGTGCCTCCTTTCCTCTTTGCCAGTGACCTTTAAAGAATTCCACTTCCATTCACCATTCCACAAGAAAATCAACATGGCTTGGGGAGGTGGCTAGGGTTAAAATCAACTCTTTTATCTTACTAAGGTTTTATGGAAATTACGCACAAATGATATATAATAGCACTTAGTATTTGACTTCTAAGGGAAGCAGGCAGCACAGCATGGTGTGGTGGCACTGAGGTCAGGCAGACCTGGATTTATGTTCTCACTCTTACACTTATCAGTAGAGTAACCATGAGCCAGTTACTTGACCCTTTGAATATCTGTTTCCAAATTTATAAAATGGTGATAGGAAAATTATCTTGAAGATGAAATAAGAAAGTGAGCATAAAGTAACATGTGCTCAAAAGAAAAAAAAAGTGAATTCCTTTATGTGCTGAGATCATTAATTTGTTGTTTGTATCATGTGGAAAACTAATCGTCAACACAAATAAAAAAGCACTGGGCAGCCAGGTCATTCCAAAGAAGTCCCTCTTTCATTTGCAGGGGAACAGTATAAGTTAAGTAAAATGACAAATGTTTTCTTTAAACATTTTGATAAGTATTAAAAGAATTCCTGTGAAAGTCATTAAAGACCAATTAGATTGTCATATCACCATAATGTTTTAAAATGATGACCTCCTAAAAAATCCCCCCTAGTCCTAGAATTCTATGACAAAAATCTGTCACAGAATTGGGCACCTCAGAGGATTTACCCAAACCAAATTACAATTCAGAACTGAAACAAATTACATTTATTTGTGATTCCTTAAGTATATTATTTTCTTAATGAAGAGTGAAATGAAACTCATCTCTTCTCATTTTTAATACCACCCAGCCAGTTTTATTAAACGGAAACAAAAACAGAGCAACAGACAGAGCGAGATGGAGAGCGAGAGTGAGAGCGAAAGAGAGACATAGCATTCTATAAAGCAAGTTATTATTTCATTCCATATGTGTCCCTGCAATGAACATTATCGCTGTGTTCTTTCAAATACATGTTGATTCTCCACTTTTGGTATTCTAGACCTGAAAAACAGACAGTTCTACCACCTGAAATCTTTAATTGCTTTTAGAATTATCTATGTTCAGAGTCCAAGGGTTCTTTGAGATCATTAATTCTGCCACTTCTGAGTGTTTTTTTTTTTTCATCATTAAACTTTATTTCATACTTCATGCTAGACTAAGTAGAATGCAAATATTTGGAAATTATTAGCATCACCTGATAAAAAGGAGCATTTATTTCTTGTCATCCATGCTTCCTAAGGATCTATTCCTGCATCTCTTTTGGGGGACAAGTGTCTGGTTAAAAATAAGGACCTGAAGCCACACTGCCTAATTTGAACCTCAGTTCAGCCACTAACAAGTGATATGAAGTGGAACAAATTATTTAACCTCTCTTTGCCTCGGTTTCTTCATCTATAAAGTAGGGATGAGTGTGTAAATTGCTTAGAGTTGTGTTTCTGCATATACTCATTGAGCATAAGCCCTCAACAGAGGATTCCAGTGAAACCTGGAGTTCTTCAGCACATAAAAGTAAAGTCTATGCAGCTAAAACAAATTACTAAAGGGAAAAGATGGGAGAAGCAGAGTATGGGGAAATGCCTGGCGAGAGAACAGGTCTGTGGGAGTCTAGCTTGGGCTAGACTTGGTCGCTCCCCTGAGCTCCCTGATGCAGGGATTTTCTGGTTCTAGTAGAAACAATGAATATAGCATGGGGGCACGGCCAGCAAAATCTTTTGAAGAAGCCTGTGCTAAACTTATAAATACTCTTGAAAGTAAGCCTCTAAAAAAAAAAACAAAAACAAACAAACAAACAAAAAAACTCAGCAAGTAGCAGCAGCAAGCTCTGAGGTAATTGCAAATATCAATGAGAAGAAGGTGGAGAGTCCACGCTCACACCTGGAGGGCCATCTTAGGGCTGCAGGGAGGTTGGGTACCATACAGCTTTCTTTTGCCTTTTGGTATGAATCGGTGGCATGGAGGCAGCTAGTTCCAGGTCCCTAGACAACTGTGTTCGTGCTTCTTAGTGAAGCTGAGGGTAGTTTGGTAACAGCCATAGTGGGAGTCTGCAAAGACTACACGACAGGACTCTCTGGATTTTTTTTTTTTTTTTTCAAAGAGCTGATAGTTAAACATTTCCCAGTGTGCTACTGGGAATGATAAAGAGACTAGCTCAGAAAAATGGAAAAACTGAAAGAAAAGTCTTCTAAACTGTAAAACTTTTTTTTTCTTTTTTTTCTTTTTTCTTTTTTGGCATCTTTTAGTCTTCCTCTATACTAAGGCAGGAAGCTGGCAGTTGGACATGGTCTGTTATGGTTAATCTAAAGAAAAAAAGCCAGACTGAACTATTGCTTCACAGAAGGCCAAAAAGTATTGACTGACAGAATTTGAAAATTTTGTCCTTTTTTTCCCCGTTAGATACAAGTTCACTGTAGGACCAAAATTACTGTCAGACTGTGTATTTACATCTGCTATAGGTTGTGATAAATGTCCCTGACAGGGAGATGCAATAAAATAGAGTAATGCATGTACTCTTTTTTCACCCCTTTAAAAATATGATTATTCTGACATATTTTAGGGAATATGAAAACTCATCTATTGTAAGTTATTACCTTACCTTTGTACACCTAAACCTGCTCATGTTTCTAGATGGTTCTGTGACAGTAAACATGAAAGAATAGGAACTGACATCAAGTAGCTCTAAATCTGCCTTTATAAGTTTGCTAGGGCTGCTATAACAAAGTGCCACAGACTTCATGACTGACAACAGAAATTTATTTTCTCACAGTTCTGGAGGCTGAAAGTCCAAGACCAAGTGTCAGCAGGTTTGATTTCTTCTGAGGACTCCCTCCTTGGCTTGCAAATTGTTGTTTTCTCCCTGAGTTTTTACATGATCTTTTCTCTCTGTGTGTCTCTGTCTTAATCTCCTCTTCTTACAAGGACATTAGTCATACTTGATTAGGGTCTACTCTAATGATCTTATTTAACCTTAATCACCTCTTTAAAGACCTTATATAGTCACATTCTGAGGTACTGGGAGTTAGGATTTCAGCATATGAATTTGGGGGAGAGGGACACATTCAGCCCATAACACTGCCCAAGCATAAGCATAGGCATAGTTTATCCACAAGAAGAATTTGATTTAACAACACCATAGGTTGAGTTCCCAGAGAAGTAAATTCCTAGAGAGATAGAAATTGGGATGCAGGAGGTTTATGCTCTTGGGAACACAGAAAAGCAGGGAAGGACACAGGAATAGGCAGAGAGAGAGGTATACTGCAGTGCAGTTGTAATAAAGGCTCTGGATAACAGCATGGGCCCTCTGGTGCTGGGGTGGTTTGTCGGAGTTGTCTAGAATTGAAGCAAGGGGCTTGGCCTTTATACCGCTGCCTGGCCCAGATATAGGATGTGGACTATCCCAGGAAGGAGACATGACATGCATTAAGAAGCTCTCTCCAGGTGAGGTCAATTTTAGGAGGGAACTCTGTTGAGAGCTGTCAGTAACCAAGTCTTCAGGAACTGACAGAATGACTGCTCAGTCTCAGGTTGGGTCTCTGGTCAGTACACTGCAGTGTCCACAACAGAAATCCCACAAGTGAATGGAAGGACTTACCAATATCGTCTTAAGAAATTCTCATAATATCCCTCAGTAGATAAAAGGATGACCTATTATGAATCCTAAAACATTTGACCCACTGGTGGAAACATAGGAAATGCCCAGCAGGATGGTCAGCAAGTGTGGCTTAGTGAAAAAAGTATGCTTTTTGGATCCAAAGAGATCTGAGTTCAACTCTCTGCCTCACTATTTACTAATATTTCTTACCCTCTCTGAATCTCCAATTTCTCCTACACACACACACACACACACACACACACACACACACACGGCATCCAAAAAGAATTAGTTCCCTTCCCTTTCTTTCATCTAATAGTTTATTTGTGTTAGCCAATTACAACTCAGAAACAGAGGTTTGATTTCCTAACTTGAGGAATGTTTCTCAAATTCTGGTGTGACCAGAATCACCTACAAAGATTATTGAGCATATAGATTCCTGGACCCCATTCACAGTGAATCTAATTCAGGATCTAGGGTGAAGACCAAGAATGCACAGTTTTAGCAAGCTCCATGGGGGTTTCTGACTCCCAGAAAATCTTAAGTCCCCTGCTGGAGTCTGTGGATGCAATCTCAGTAAGAGTGAGAATGCAGTGCTTAGAAGATGTCAGAGGCCAGTTCCACTGCTCTAAATGGCCATTAGCTCTGTCAATTTGGGTATGCCCATCACATCACAAAGACTTCTCCCCCTTGCATAAATACTGTATATTCCAAAACTAAAACATGCATAAATTATGTCAGGTAAAGAATCAAACCAATTATCCCTTTCAAGATGTAGTTTTATTGAGGTAAAAATCACAACTACAAGGCAATTTAGTGCAGACAGGAATTTTATTGGGATGGGAGAGTCGCAGATCCCCTGAGCTTGTCTGGAAAATGGGAAGCGCATTCAAAGATGAAGTGTCCTGCAGGTGTAAGAGTCATTGGGCCTGCAAAGAGGCATGTCTGGACAGAGATTTAACTTTCATATTTAAATCGAGGAAAATTGAGCTCCCTGGATGGGATTGCTAAAGGCTTTCTGTGCTTGATTATGGATCACAAAGCCCAGCTGCACTGCAGAAAATATACTGTCAAAAAGACACTGACCAAGGTCCAGAAAGTAAACAGGAGCTAGAATACAGAAAGTGACCCTTGAGCATAGACAGGCTTTCACATTCCCACCAGACTTTTTCCCTGATTTAACACAGGCCATGTGGTTTTTTAGTGTCTTCTGTGGCTTTCTTATCCCACAGAAAGGCTTCATTTATTCTAAAATATGAAACTTTGGGATTTTCTTGAAAATAGTACTTTCACTCAGTAAAATATGTCAAGACAAAAATACTATCTGTGGGAATCCATTCTGAAAAAGTATTAAACTAAACACAAAAGGAGCAGTCTGTTTTTCCCAAATGATCAGTATCTACCCAGACTTAATCGCTTTCTATATGATAAAAAAAAAAAATTCTGAGTTCTGAGTTCTCTTATTGATAAAGGACGTAGGTAGACGTCATCATTTTCCCACAATTCGCCTTTATTCTATTCTAAAAAAACTATTTCTCCAGATTCGACCAGGGCCTTGTATCACATACAGAATCACTGTTACACTAAAAAGAACCAAGCATCCTTTAAATATTGCTCCAGCCTCCTTGGTCTTTGCACTAGTTCATTTATAGAAGCTTCTCTGAGTACCACATCTGATTAAACAGTAGGTTTACATCTAGTGTTTCCTTCCTATGTTCAGATCTCTTCCTGCTTCTGCCTTTCCTTAGATACACAGAATTTTAGAGCTGGAAGAACACATTAGTCAAGGTAGGGCTGCAGTAAGCTGCTGTAACTAGTAAACCCTGGCTTAGCACAGTACAGTTTAGTTTTCATTCCTGTGATAGTCAATGGCTCTCTTAGGTAGCCATATTCAGGAATCTGTTTTTTTCCCTTCATGTGGCCCCACCATGCCAGGTTCACTTTCAGCCGTATAGATGAGAGAAAGGGTATGAGACGTTTTGGGGAGCAGGCCAGTAAAGTGGAATAAATCACTTCCACCAGCATTCTATTGGCCCGAAGAGGGCTGAGAAGTGTAGAAAAGTGCAAAGATGCTAATAGTGTTTGCCTCAGAGAGTCCTTAGATGTCCTTCGCTTTTAGTCCCTTTGAGTTTTCTTTTTATTGAAGCAACCAAGACCCAGAGAACGTGTTTCGCACAGCTAATTAGTGACAGTTCAGTTCATTTCTAGCCAAGGATCCTCTCTTGTCCATTCTTATTAATTCCTATTAATGTATAAAAAAGCTCATAATATCACAAGATACAGTTGGAGCATTATTTTTAGAACTTTCTATCCAGGATTTCAGGGTGAGGAGGACTATGACCACCCTGCTCCAAAACTCACAGTTGTGGTACAGTCCTCTCAGTCTGAGAGCTGGACAGATGAATGTTTCAAGGAGCAAGTGCCAGTAGCAAACCCTAATTACAAAAAAATGCTTCTTTTGGCTCCTAAGGGATATAAAATTGCTTTGTGAAAAGTAAAGAAGAATAGAAACAAAATATGCCGTGATGCTTCATTTGTAAGCCAAAAGTCACTTATTAAGGCTGTTTTGTGCTTAATTCTGTCAAGAGAACTGAAAGTATGGAGACAGAATTTTATAGGGAAAGCAATTCTGGATGATGTCAGCCTAGTTTGCAATCATCACATTGGCTCATAGAAAATACATCTTGAAAGACTGTCCTCTTCATAGTTGAGACCAAATGTGAGAAGAAACAGAAACTTCCAAAAAAATACCTGATAAAGAATGAGGAAATGAGTGCAGACAAGGATGATCTCCTTGACGAGCTCTGAAAGGTGTCTGGAGAGCAGCACTTCACTAGTGAAGAAACTCCTGTATGGAAATCTGGATAAACCTTTGTCTCACCTCTGATCATTTACATCAGTGTCTATTGAACACTTAGTTATATGCTTATTTTTTCTAAGTCTGACTTTATTATTACAAAGATGATAAATCTTGACACTTTTTGCCTGAATTTTAAAATTTTAATTTGGAGATCCGACATTGAGTAATTAAAGGCCACATAGTAGTTCTCTTAATTTTAAGGATCTTAGGCAAACTATTTAACATTCCGAGGTCTCCCTTCATCCACCATAACAGCTAGAAAGAGAAAGAAATGATAATAGTATATGCCACTTGACTCTAAATTAAGGTATTGATTATATCTAAACATTTCTTATCACATAAAATCAAGTAACAATAATAATAGAAATTAGATTCATAGCGGTGCTAGATTACATTACTTTATTTAACTGCCCATTCCCATAATATAATCACATTTCAAAGATTTACAGATCAGACATTTAAAATAGTACAGAATTTAATTATCTGTGCTTTCATTATTTCGATCTTTCTATCTCATTCTCTTCTTTCCATACTCACTCTCCCTCTTTCAATGAAATTTTATCCTTATAAGTTGGGAAAATATTGTGCTCATCTTATTAACAGTTATATTGAAGCTGTGAAATTGATGGGATTGCTGAATCGCAGATTTGTTTATGGCAAAGCTTGGGCTCAAATCAATGGTCAGAATGGAAAGCAGGAGGGATGGAGGCAGGCCGGTTAGGTATCTCCAAAGAACTTGGAATTAAGGTAGCTTTCAGAATTAAACTAGTAAAATGCACGCTTAAAATGCATGCAAACTAGTAAAACAAAGTGGATATAATTAGCCAGCTGTGGAAGAAAGCCAAGAAATTATCCACCCATATATATAAAATAGAAGTCTGTGGTAGCATCTCAAACTTTAATCTCATTGATCTGAGGGCACGATAATGAGGAAGATGTGCTTATGGTTATAAGTTAGTGAGAAGAAAAATAAGTGGCTGCATTATTCCTGTGTGGATAAAGGCTATGTGAAAAGAAGGAGTTGGTTAGCTGAGGAAGCAGTAAAAAGAATCAGAGGGTCCTAGAGGCCCTTTGGGTAGCAGAGCCCATCAACCTGGAAGCTAGAGGGAAGACAGTCCTGGCAATGTTCACCAAAGCATTATGGTTCCCTCAGCAAGATCCCTTCTGTGGCCAAGAGTGCCTCAAGCCATGGACAGTAACATTCTAAGATCAAATAAGAGCCTTTGGACTGATTCTGTAGACACTAAGCAACCTCGTGATAGTTTGGCTCTCCACATAGTGAGCCTATTGACAGAGTTGCCTCAAAGCTTTCTGGTCAACTTACCAATTGTATTATTATTTCTAATTACTATAATTATATTGATGCTGTGAGCTGGTTCCACCTTAAGCATGTCAACAAAATCACTTTGATAAATCTTCAGACCTTAGACCATGGTATATTCTTCAAGTTAAATACCACCTTATGGGGTGCACCTGGGCAGGCAGAACTGTAACTCAGCAACAGCTCAGCCTTCACTCTGTGCTCTTAGATTGCATCTGAACCAGCCGCATGTAATTCTGACTGAAGCATCTATAAAGTCAAAATCAGGATGTTCTAATAATATGACTGCCTTTAGTGATCTGACAAAACAATTGCCATATTGTAAGCCAGAAGCAGTCTGCAGAATGAAGGGATGGAAGGAACCTAAACCATTTTAACAGGCCACGTGCTGATTTTTAATTGTATCTGGGACCCCGCCATAGACAACTTCATCAAAGATACCTATGAAGTTGACAGGGCAATGTTTTCCAGGTTTTTACACACCTTATCCAGTTGCAGTAATTTTTAGGTGATAAATACAGTGACAGCTCATTACAATATTTAGCTTCTAGAAGCCGAAGGTTAAGTGGCACCTCTCACCTGTTGGGTGATAGGATAGCATCTTACCCCTGTCCCTTCTCTACTCTCTACGCCACAACTCTGTCTGGAATCTTGTACATTTGAGGCATTAGATTTCATGCAAAACCTGTTGCAGTGAAAATAAAGTCAGAAGGTCCTACTTCAGAACCTCAGAACTTTATAAGACAGTACAGAAAGGGCAAGGATGAAAAACTTGAGAGCATTATCCCTAGTCTCTACTAGATTTTTATTAGAGTGTTACATATGTGTGTGTCCAGGAAGGAAGATTTTTATATTCTTGTACCCTCACGCCAGCTTGTCACACATGTATAAACTCATGTCCATAGATGTTAACAACTAGTTTCTTTAAACAGCTTTATTTAGGTATAATTGACATACAATAAACTACACATATTTAAAGTGTAAGTTTTGATAATGCTGACATACACACACCTGTAAAACCATCATCACAATCAAGATAATGGACATAATCATCACCCCAAAAGTTTCCTCGTGCCCTTCATAATCTCATTTTCTATCCCTTCCTACTCCCATCCCATTCACAGAAACCATTGATCTATTTTCTGCCATCTTACATTAGTTTGCAATTCCTAGAAATTCATTTAAATAAAGCACACATTATATACTTTTTCTTCTGGCTTCTTTTATTCAGCATAATTATTTTGGTTTTCATCCATGTTGTGGTTTGTATCAATAGTTCATTCCTGTTCATTGTTGCTGAGTAGAATTTATTGTATTGATATGTTTATCCATTCACCTGTCAATACATACTTGAGTTATTCCCAGTTTAAGGCAATTAGAAATAAAGCTCTTTGAATATTTGTGTAAAAGTCTTTTCTATAGACATGTGGTTTCTTTTTCCTTAGGTAAATATCTAGAAATAGATGACTAGATCGTATGGTAGTTGTATGCCTAACTTTCTAAGAAACCAACTAACATAACCACAAGCACATCTTCCTCCTTATCATGCCCTCAGATCTATGGGACTAAAGTTTGAGATGCTACCATAGACTTCTATTTTATATATATGGATGGATAATTTCTTGGCTTTCTTCCACAGTTGGCTAATTATATCTACTTTGTTTTACTAGTTTACATGCATTTTATGCGTGCATTTTACTAGTTTAATTCTGAAAGCTACCTTAATT
>NW_011889002.1:2222663-2232336 GCF_000151845.1 Pteropus vampyrus | reverse complement strand
CAGAACCTCAGAACTTTATAAGACAGTACAGAAAGGGCAAGGATGAAAAACTTGAGAGCATTATCCCTAGTCTCTACTAGATTTTTATTAGAGTGTTACATATGTGTGTGTCCAGGAAGGAAGATTTTTATATTCTTGTACCCTCACGCCAGCTTGTCACACATGTATAAACTCATGTCCATAGATGTTAACAACTAGTTTCTTTAAACAGCTTTATTTAGGTATAATTGACATACAATAAACTACACATATTTAAAGTGTAAGTTTTGATAATGCTGACATACACACACCTGTAAAACCATCATCACAATCAAGATAATGGACATAATCATCACCCCAAAAGTTTCCTCGTGCCCTTCATAATCTCATTTTCTATCCCTTCCTACTCCCATCCCATTCACAGAAACCATTGATCTATTTTCTGCCATCTTACATTAGTTTGCAATTCCTAGAAATTCATTTAAATAAAGCACACATTATATACTTTTTCTTCTGGCTTCTTTTATTCAGCATAATTATTTTGGTTTTCATCCATGTTGTGGTTTGTATCAATAGTTCATTCCTGTTCATTGTTGCTGAGTAGAATTTATTGTATTGATATGTTTATCCATTCACCTGTCAATACATACTTGAGTTATTCCCAGTTTAAGGCAATTAGAAATAAAGCTCTTTGAATATTTGTGTAAAAGTCTTTTCTATAGACATGTGGTTTCTTTTTCCTTAGGTAAATATCTAGAAATAGATGACTAGATCGTATGGTAGTTGTATGCCTAACTTTCTAAGAAACCAACTAACATAACCACAAGCACATCTTCCTCCTTATCATGCCCTCAGATCTATGGGACTAAAGTTTGAGATGCTACCATAGACTTCTATTTTATATATATGGATGGATAATTTCTTGGCTTTCTTCCACAGTTGGCTAATTATATCTACTTTGTTTTACTAGTTTACATGCATTTTATGCGTGCATTTTACTAGTTTAATTCTGAAAGCTACCTTAATTTCAAGTTCTTTGGAGATACCTAACCGGCCTGCCTCCATCCCTCCTGCTTTCCATTCTGACCATTGATTTGAACTCAAGCTTTGCCATAAACTAACCTGTGTTCCAAAGTGGTTGTACCATTTTGCAGTCACATCAGCAGTGTACAAGAGTTCCAGTTCTTCCACATCCTTGCCAATACTTGGTATAATCATATTTTCTTTTAATTTGAGCCATTCTAATAGATGTGCAATGGTGTTTTATCATTGTTTTACTTTTCATTTCCTTAAGGATGATGTTGTTGAGCATCTTTTCATGTGCTTATTTGTCATTCGTAGGCCTTCTTTAACAAGACATCTCTTCAAATATTTTACCCATTTTGTAAATTGGGTTGTTTGTTTTCTTATTGTTGAGTTTTGAGACTCTTTAAATCTATTCTGGAAGCAATTATTTTGTCATATATATGCATTGTAAACATTTTCTACCAGCCTCTGGCTTGTTTATTTTATTAATAGTGCTTTGGAAGAGTAGATGTTTTTAACTTTGATAAAATCTCATTTATTAATTTATTTTTATCTGGATTGTGCTTTTTGTGTGGTATCTAAGAAACTTTAGCTTAACTGGAGGTCAAAACATTTTCTCCCATATATTGTATTCCAGAAGTTTTGTAGTTTTAGGTTTTACATTTCTCTTCAATCTATTTTGAGTTAATACTTAACATGATGAAAGGTGGATTGAAGTTCATTATTTTAGATGTGGATAGTCCTTCCAACAAATGAAGGACTATTTTTCTTCACTAAATTTCTTTGCACAGTTTGTTGGAAGGACTATTTTTCTTCACTAAATTTCTTTGCACAGTTTTCATATGCATATAGGTCTATTTCTGTTCTATTGGTCTATTTGTCTATCTTTAAGCTAATATCACACCATCTTGATTAGTATAGCTTTATAATATCTTCAAGTCAAATAGCATTAGTCCTCCAACTTTATTTTTTTAATCAATATTTTTGTTTTTGTTTGTTTTGTTTTTGCTATTCTAGATCTTTTGTGTTTCCATATGAAGTTTAGAATCAGCTTGCCAATTTCTATTTTAAAAAAGCCTACTAAGATTTTGATTGGGATGATGCTAAATCTATAAGTCAATTTAGAGAGAATCAACATCTTACCATTATTGAGTGTTCTGATCCATGAACACATTATATCTCTCTATTTATTTGGGTCCTCTTTAATTTCTTCAGCAATTTTTATAGGTTTCAGTGTACAGAGAACTGTAAACATTTCTCATTCACAAACCATAAGGGAGAATCATGAAAACTGACAAGCTAAAGGCACCAGAGGCTTAAGCCCCTGTGTTGTATTATTAATAGCACTTAACATGGCATCTGGAATATAGTAAGCAGCCCTAAAAAAGGTAAATTTTATTATTAGCTTATATAGCAAACCAAGCCACTTGGATAATGCCTTCAGGTATGCTTCTCATCAAATTTGAATATACCAGGCTGAACTGAATTTACTGGAGGAAAGTTTGTTCTTAAAAGATGTGAACTTGATTCAGAACAGAGGCTCCCTATTCTTCTCTTTGGACGTTGTACTTGAGATACGCCATCAGATATGTCTATGTAGGCTCTCGCCATAATGGGCAAATCTCCCACAATTTTCTATACTGTTGGCTTCCTTAATTTTTATCTGGCCTATCTTAAGGTTAAAAAGTCTGGAAGAGATTATATGAATCATTTTCTCTTATTGTTCCTGAAAACCTTAGAAAGTTAACTACCTCATAGAGATGCATCTACTCTACCCTTGGCCTTTGCTATAGGGTTAAGAAGGATCTGGATCACCTTTTGTACATGCTAGACTTGTTTTATGGTATGATATGATTTCCAAATCCAGGAAGGTTTTGTGCAGCTCTCATCACCTACCACCACTATCCTCTATCTCTGTACACACACATACACACACCTAGTCTCTCTCCTGGCTTGCTGACACAGACTGCCTAACTGGAGACCCATTTCTGTGCTAGAAGACTTTGTTCCTTACAAAAACACAACTTACCTTTGAAGGAAAAATAATCACTAACTTATTCATTAGCTGACAATGTGAAGTAATAGAAAGAGCCCTGTACCGGGAAGTAAAGGTTTGGGTTCTAATCCTAGGTGCCTTTATTCTCCCTCTGTAACCTAAGATTCCACTTAAACCCTCTGCTATACAATAAGAGGGGATGGTGGCATTTGAGTCATTTATCCATTCAGCAAATCTTTCCTACCATTTATCACAGCAGGTGTTATTTTACATGCAGGAGACACAGCAGTGAACAAAACAAAATCCTTCCTCCCACAGAGCTTATATTCATTCAAGTCAGAGAGACAGATAATAAGCAAATAAAGACATATGTAATAGATTGTCAAGGAGTGGGGAATTATATGAATAAAATAAAGCAGAGTAAATAGATGGAGAATGAAAAGGAATCCTAGTTTAGATAAAGGATTAAAGAAAATTCTTTTTGAGGCAATGCCATTGCAATAGAGACCTGAAGAAAATGAGTGCTATGACATGAGGCTCACTAGCAGAAGAACGTTCCAGACACAGAGAGTGGTCAGTGCAAAGGTCATAAGGTAAAAGGGTGTTTATTATGTTTGAGGAAAATAAAAGAGGCCCATATATTTGCAAGAAAGAGATAGTTGGATTAGGGGTATAGGGGCCAAATCATATAGGCATTATAGGCTAGCGTAATGACTATCGAGTGTATTCTAAGTGAGATGGGAAACTTTTGGAGAGTTTTGAGCAGGAGAATAACAAGATCTAACTTATTTTAGAAAGATCACTAAGGCTAATGTGCTGAGGACAGACTGTATAGTAGCCAGAGGGGAAGCAGGAAGACACCATAACACTAAACTATCCCTATAGTGTGTGAGAGAGATTTGTGGCTTAGATTAGAACTATAGTAGTAAAAGAGGTAGGAAATAAATGTTTGAACGTATGTTGAATGATTAGATGTAGGGTATGGGTTCCATGCCATGGAATAAGAAAGGAAGAAAGGTTGACTCCAATAGTTTAGACTGAGCAAAAGGGAGATGTCATTTGCTGAGATCTATAAGCCTGGAGGAGAAGAAGGTTTGAGGGGGGCATGCTAAGAGTTTTCTTTAGACATGTTGAGTTGGGGCTGTCCATTAGATACCCAAGGGGCAGGCCAAGTAGGCAGTTGTATATACAAGGCTGGGCTGCAGAAGAGCAGTCAGGGCTAGAGATTTACGTTTGGAGTCATTGTATCTGCATGAAATTTATGGCACTGGATGAGGTCACCCACTTGTGACTATTGCTAGAAATGAAAATGGTTCCAACAAGAAAAGGAAGATCCAAGAAAAGGGAGATGAAATAGCTAAGGGGGCAAAGGAAAAATCTGAAGAGAATGGGAACACAATAACCAAATTTAAAAAGTGTTTCAAAAAAAGAGTGAGCAAAAGCTGTTGAGAAGTTAAGATGGCAATTTTAATCTTTAAAATTTATTACTGAATTAAATGAGATAAACACCTGGAACAGTATGTTGAGATGTTTTAGGCTGCAAGCCAAGTACCAGAAATCTCAACTAAAAGTAGCATAAACAATAAAAATGTTTATCATGTCATATAGTATAATTCTAGAAGAGTAGTTTGAGTTTGGTTAATTCCTTGGCTCAAAGATATCATCAAGGTCTTCATCTTGGGACTGTGCTATTCCCATAATGACAATATGGCTTCTGTAGCTCCAGATGTCATATTCTCTCACAGTGTCCAGAGATGGGATAAAGAGAACAGCCTTTCGTTTCTCTTTTTAAGAGAGAAGAAACTTTACCAGTAGTCCCCCTGCAGGACTCCCCTTCAACCAAATCAGAATGTGTTATATACACATGCCTAAACTAATCCTAGCAGGGAGGATGATATAAATCAATATTCATATCTTAGGGCTAAGGAACAGTTTCTTGAAGGACACAGCCATTCTGAAAAGAGCGAAAAGAGACAGGATTCTGTGAGAGAGAAAGAAGGACTGAAGGGGTGGTTCTTGGTTTAATGACCAATACTGTCTGCAAAACGAGTGCTTGGCATTCTAGATGTGCCTTTTCCTCCACAGCAATGATCCAAATATAAGAGGCTATGAACAAATATGCATTATCTCTCAACCAAGATGAGAAGTTTTGTCTTCAAGGTAGTATTTGAGCAACAATTGAAATGCTCACCTCTGCCTTCCATAGTATCATAGAATCTAGAGTCAGAAGAGACGAAGAGACCTTGAAAGTAATATATCCTCAATATAAAGATCCCAACAAGATATATACGACATATTCAAATCATCCTAATTTAACAGGAACACAGAGGATTTGATGCCAGGACCAGCTACGAGTGAGGGCAGAGCATAGTGAGGCAACAGGTAATGCAGCAGCCAGGCTAGTACCAGAGAGGCCTCTTTATCACACCTGGGTCCAAGGAGGTAGAGCCCTCTGAAGGATGGCCACTTAACAAGAGATAAGACTTCTGTTGAGGCACACAGTGAGCCCACAGAGACCTTGGAAGATGAGGTGACCTGGAGAATAAATGCCTGACCTCACCTCTTCCCTTCCTCCAACTAAAAGCCAGAAGGCAAGGAAGACCATCAATGGGACTGGGCACAGTGCAAGGGAGAGAAGGGTGGAGATGGTTCTGGAGGAGCAAAGAGAAGATGTCCAGGCTGCCCCGTAAGGGGAGACCAGCCACTCTGAGCCAGCTCATTTCACCTTGGAACATCTCTGACTTCTGGAAAGTTCACAGTCAACCCAAGGAGTCCATACAGAACAGACCTAATACCTCATCCCCATGACAACACTAGAGATAGAGGACAACAGCCCACATATCTCACAGCCAAGTGCTGGCGAGAAAGACGCTGAGACTTTAGCGTAGTCCTTGATACCAGTGTCCAATGGAGATTGAAGTTTAGAGTTTCCACATTTCTTTTCCTTAACACAGTGATTCTCAGCCATGGGCAATTTCGTGTGCCCTCTCCCCCAAGAAGATATTGGCTATGTCTGGAGACATTTTTCATGGTCAGAACTCAGGGGATGCTCCTGGCATCTTATGGGTAGAGGCCAAGGATGCTGCTAAACATCCTACAGTGGACAGGACAGCTCCACCACAAAGAATGAAGCGATCCCAAATGTCGGTAGTAAGGATGAGAAACTCAACAGAAGCTAAATCTGTGCAAGGTTGTTGCTTTAAGATCTTCCCCAGGAAGCATACCCTGAAGATCCCCCTGTGTACCTAGGCTGAAATCTTTGTTTTCATGGTGAGCTAGTAAAAAAAACAGCACTAGGTCCCTTTGAGAGCAGAGAGTAGAGGAGTTAGTGGGAACAGAGTTACAGGGCTGAGGCAAGTGAGAGAGAAAGAGGGATTCTTGGCTTACATTTGGAATAGCCCTTAGTCAGTGACCTAAATTCTGAGTTAATGGTGCAGGGGAGAAGTGAGGCTGGGCTGCAGTGGACCAGTGCCAGTCACTCAGCAGCCCATGAGCTATCATCAGATCCCAACATCAGCTTTTCACGGGCAAGTATGTAAACAAGAAGACCAGTCATGAGAAACATAAGAAAGGAATGAAAGTTGTTTGTTCTGCTGTCAGGGAAAGATTGTTGGAATATTCCAGCCCCAGTCCAAAAAGAACAACCCAATTGTAACAAGAGGAGACCACGTCTGACGTTTAGATACCTGAAGCCTGCGTTTTCCTTGTGCTAGGACCATTTCAGAGAAGCAGCTGTTGGCACCATCCTGTTTTTACCAGCTGATGAGCACTGTGTCTGTCATCACCCACATTAGACAAAAAAATTTTTTAATGTCAACTATGATCATGAATTAAGAGCAGGTGAACTTAGCTCTGCTAAAGGTGAGCAAGTGGGAGTATTTTGATAAACATTTGCCTCACATGGCAATTCGTTATTTATCTGACATCTATAGATAAAGAAGAATTGTAATTTAAGTAAATCTTCCAGATATCTGAAGTTTACTCTATTTAAGAATAACCTTAATGATGTCATCTTTAGGTGGGAAATACTTTCTAAAAGGTGTATATTTCCTTTGCTTCAGTAAGCAAAGTATGTTAACAATAATTCTACCTTTTAAAGTGACTTGGGACAATTATTAGAATGTAATCATAAAAAAATAATACGCTGTTCGCAGACCCAGGAACAATTTGTCCAGGAATTAAGTGAACACAGATTATGCCTTTTATTGTGAAGAGGGGTGGTTCTTGCACAAACTCTCCTCTTGAGCCTCCTTTTGCGTAGCTGTCCACTGTTTTCCTTTACTTATATCACCAGGCATGTCTCCCCATAATCCTTGCCTTAATTGCTGCTGTGGGCTAGGACAGTGGTTCTCAATTTTTGGCAGCATGTTGATATCTGGAAGTTTAAAATTTTTTTCATGCCTGTGTCCCATTTCCAAAGTTCTGATTTCATTAGTATGAGGCATGGCCTGAGCATAGGGACAATTTAAAACTCCCCAGGTGATTCTGTTGTGCAACCAAGGCTGAGAGCTACTGGCGTAAGAAGTCTGATATCCTACCCTCGTAGAGTGAACCATAAAATAAGAGTTAATTATCAGCTAAGAGGATTCCCTAAGAATAAGCTTTAGTATATGAATCTTTTTGGCATGTATTTTGAGCTCTTTGGATCCACCTTCTCATTCTTAGCCATGCTCCAGGAAGTGATATAAACTAAGAGAGAGGCAGGAAGTACCAGTGGTAAAGTGCTCGGAGTCTAGAGCTCAGCTGCCTAGGTTCAGACTTTGACTCTGCCATTTTCTGTGTGACCTTGGATAAATGTCTGAACCTTTCTGTGCCTCATGCTTATCAATAAAGTGTTGGAAGAATTAAATGGGTTCATGCTCATAGAGAACTGAGAATAGAGCCTGGCACAAAGTCAGGATTATTAGTTCAGGGTTTGGTGAGAAACAAAATTTACTTCAGATGGTCAAAGTGGAGAGACAGAGGTATGAACAGGACTAAGAGAATAAACCAGGGGAGTTGCCTCACCCATACACTGGTAACAGTGAGAAGTTGTTACGAGCCTAGGCTGGAAGAGGGACAAGTAGTATTATAGGAACCCAGTGAAAGCTAAGGCAGTGGAGACACAGCAACTGCCAAAGATGAGACAAAGAAGCTGGAGAGAGCATGGAAGAAACATCCCAACTTCTCTCTCCTTCCAACCTCTGATCTCATGGTCAGCCTCTCAGGGCACAGAGCTAAGCACCAAAAAAAAAAAAAAAAAAAAAAGGAAGGAAGGGGAGGTAAATGGATAATGCACAGCACAGTTAGTTATTATTAATTATCACCAAGCTGGGAAGTCAGCAGAGAAAGCCTTGTTACCCTAGAGTGGGCAAACTTCAAGCAGCATAGCTGTAGAATCAGAATTTCCCCTCAAGCCACACTCATTCAGCAGGAAAGATGCTATCATCACAGACATGTAGCACCAAATTGAGAAGGTTCCACACTGCTATAGGCAAAAGTCCAATTTAAAAACTTGTCATATACTTGCTGGGTATCTCAGGGTTTAGTGCAAAGCCTTTCATCCTTATGGACTGGTTCATGTTCCTATCTGAGCCTATTTCTCACTTGCTCACCTCCCTCTCTTTTGACCCTTGCCTATGTGCATCAGAAGACAAAGCTCCCAGTTCACTTCCTTTGCTAATTGAAACACATTCCTGAGCCGACATACTTTGGAATGTTTTCCTCCATCACTTCCCTTCCCCCAAACACCACCTCCTTCTTCTCACTCATGAATGTTGACCTTTAGACCAATAAAGTCTTCAGTCTTCCAACCTCCCACTTTCTACTTAAGTAGACATTCTCCACTGTGTTTACGTTTGCCCTCTAAAACTGTCCTCAGAGCCTCATTACCTGTCAAGTACAGAATGATCTAAGTAGAAGCAGAAGCCCCCATCTTCCAGGAGCTTCCGTTCCAAGGGTACAGGGTAAAAGACAGTAGTCAGGCTGACAGGTGGTTTTCCCCGTAAACGTTTATGCAGTATGATCATTTCTTCTCCATGTTTTGCCACTGTGTCACATGGAAAATGAAAATTATTAACTTTTAGATTTCTGCCTGGGTGCATCTGGAACTTTTCATACTGTGCTAGTACACATACTTCATTGCACTAGAGACCCTGCTGTGACCCTATCTTCATTTATTTCATCAAGGTCTTCCCAGATACTATGACTAAATATTCTTTTATCATATTTAATTGAACTATTCATTCTTATTACTCCATTATGTTCATTCCAAATTCCTTTTGGAATTCATGCTTTCCATCACATACACACGATGCTATAATAGCCATTATTTGGCTCTGTTCCCCTTTGGAAGCCTGGCAAATGTTACTATTGGGGTCTTCTGAGTAAAGAGAGAAGATGAAACCCCTCCTGTTCCCCTCCCAGGCATTCTGAAGCAAATGCACCACAATGTTGGTGTATGGCCTCCACAGAGAACTAGAAATTGAAGTTAAAAAAGGCCAGGTGAGATCTGAGTTGGTGAGATTTTAACCACTGATGTGGATTCAGAGCAGGCTAGAAGCATCAGTAGCAGAAAAAAACAGCACTCATTAAACACATAGGCCTTAAGGATTCAACAAATTCTCACCCTTAAGGAGCCCACGTTTTAGATAAGAAGAGAGGATACCCCCCGCCCACGCACACACACACACA
>NW_011889002.1:2207624-2220623 GCF_000151845.1 Pteropus vampyrus | reverse complement strand
GTTATATGAACAATGCTTAGAGTCACTTGGGCCTTGATAACACATACTCAAAACCTCAAATAAATGAAGTCATACTGAGTCACTGGCAGGACAAAATCTGCCAACAGGAAAGGATTGACTGCAGGTGGAGACTGTGTTAAAGGTAGCACACGTGCACAGACAGATAAGCACAGGAACAGGGCATTCACGCCTCTGCTTCAGTGGCACTATGTGATGCACGTCACGATTTAGATTGCCCTTGCTTTAAGCAAATTCAATATTTGGTACACTCATTTTATAGAAACTAACTTAGAGAGGGATTATGCATTTACAAATTATTTTTTCATTTAACCAGATTCTTAAATAGCACCTGTGCCCTAGCAGTAATAATATATATATATTTTTAATTTCAAGTTAAATACACATTTTCATGAGTATATCTATTATAAACACATTCACATAAAGAATGGTAGGTAGGTCATCACATGGCTATTTAATTCACAATATCATGATCTTGGACACTCCTTTCAATAAACCTTCACCTTGCCTACCCCTAAGAAATCACTTCCTTAACTGAGTTAAATTAGGCAACAATTAAACAATAGGAATATCTTTTCTGCATTCTCCAGCACAAAGCCAATAATTCCTCTGATGATCTGTTAATAATGAAGACTGGAAAGCAAGGACTGCCCTGTGACAGATCTGTTCATTCCTCAGGCCCCATTGCTGTGGAAGTCAGCATTTTGGCATGGACAAACCAATGCTTCCAGGGTCCAGAGAGGTGTGATTAATCAAACTAGGAGGAAGAGAAATGAAAAATCAGGCAGACAGTTATAAAGACCGGATAAGATCAACAATCCAATATCAGTATGATCAGTGTTCCCTTTTGCATGCTGCAGAATGTGCACTGAAGTGTGAATAAGATGAAGCCAGAAATAATGAAATAGTGCTTTCAACTGCACTTCCTAGGCATGGCTTTTCTCTCCTTAACTTGAAGACCCATCTTCAGACTCATTCCTTGGACTCTACTCCTGGATCACACACCTCCAGGGTCTGTAAGAGCCAAGGCCAGTGCAAGGGAGAGGCAAGGACTTGAGCAACCTGGGGTTAGGCAGGGAGGAAGGAATCACACCTTTTGCCATTTGTGAAAAAGGAATTTTTTCAGTTAGTGACCATGAAATAAATTCATCAGACGATCGTGTTCTTCTCCCTCTTTCTGCCCAGTGCTTACATATCCTACTTTAATTTAAAACATTGCAATGAAAGGCAGACTAAGAAGCAAAACTAGATCAAACTGCATTTAATTATGCTGTAGCAAGAAACCTTAAAACTAGGCGGAGATCACTTTGTTGAGTTTTAATTTGAGTTTTAATCATAGCTTTTGTCAAGGGCAAAATTTTAATATGACATCTTGTACCAGTCTCACCTTCCTTCCACTGGGCTTTGGCAGGTGGGAGAAGCCACAGTTTGTGACCAATGAAGAAGAATTTGAGGGTGGAGAGAATGACTAGATCTAATTTGTTTTGTGCGCATAACAAGCAAACTGCGAGAAAGAAGTGGAAGGAAAAAGAAAGGGCCAATGGAAGGAAGAAGGAGAAAGTCTCCTGATTTGAAATGCCAGTTCTTTACTGGGCTGTCCGTTGATATGACAGCTGCCTTCTATGGTCAGGCCACCTAAGAGGTGCTTGAGGAATTATCTCAATATGAGAATCAGCCAGAGATATGCTTCAAAGGCAGGGATGCTTCTTATTGCTCATTGTGGTTTTACAATACATGGGCCTGGATTACATAGCAGCAGTTCTGTATAATATTGTCATACTTAAGCTATGTGTGTGTTTATTGTTTCCTTACCAACAACAGCTGGAGAAAATGGCTAAGTGAGATTGAGGAAGAGGGGAGGAAGATGGAGGGGAATCACAATAGAATGGATGACCTACAACTTCCTTGGTGAATGAAGCTCCACATCCAGTCAAATGTAATTAGTGTCAGTGTCATAACTCTGTATTTTTCCTTCCAGACACAGAAGTAAGAGTGAATGTAAAGCAGGACTGTGAAAATGAAGTAAATGAAACCAAAAACTTTTTAACTTGATTTCTTAAAGTTCTAAGGCATTTACCCCCGCTCCACACTGGGCCGTTTATTTTGCAGGTGCAACTTTTTAACTATTTAGAATGCACTCTCTTGGCTCTTCTCTTGGTGGACAACTGCTCAGATTGCACCTGCTAACTGTTAAGGGCCAGATCCAGCTATGTCACCAAATCATTCTGCAACCTGGGACAGGCCCACACTGCCTGGGCAAGTCTTTCTATCCTGACAAAGGCCACTAAACCAGGGAAAACAAGCTGTAAAGCATTCTGAACTCTTAGGAATAGGTCAACCAAGAACTCTACAAAATTGCTGTTTCTCAACAGTTTGTCTTTGCTTGCATCATCGCCTCAGCTTGCAATGACATTCTCCCACCCCCTACCCACCCACCCACAATCCCCTCTGTCATCTAATTCCTCTTTTTTCTCCACTACTCAGCCAAGGTATTGTCTCCTCCTAGAAGCCTTCCCTGAAATCCTCAAGCAACTCTCTTCCATTCACTTTCCTCTTGAGATTTTGAAGTATCTCTTTGGGTTTGTCTGTCCAAATGAACCCAGAATCCTTTGGAGTCAGGAACAATGTATCACCATGGTAGGCATTCAGCTAATGCATAAATGAATAACATTAATATATATCTGTAGCCACTTCACTAAACTGATGATGCAATAAGGGCAAAGTTCATATTCATCTGTTGGTCTGTTAGTCCCACAGCTGCCAGCTGGACACTTGGCCCAAGCCAGGTATCTCACGACATACATACAATATTCAGAAGGGGAAACAAAGCATTGAAAGGTGGAAAAAATCACTGTAACCTCAATTTTACTGTTGTAAAGTATAAGTGTTGAGTCCTACTTATAGTGTGCCAGTTAATGCCCCTTGGGGTGAATTGTAAGAAACATGTTAATGTCATATATATATACACTATTGTAAAGCTTCAGTTCTACACCAGCCTCCACTGAATCTCCTAAAAAACTGAAAGCATCAAAGCCCACACAGGCTATACTCCCGTACTCGTAAGAGTCTCAGATTGCTAAGTCGGCCTTGTACATAAGTACTTTTGAGACTCCTCCAAATATATTTGTTTCAATACCTCCTGAGTTTCACTGGGAAATTCATCAGGGAAACCTATTCTACCTTATTAGTTAAGAGTGACAACAAAATGCAAAAGTGCAGATATGGGCCTGATGGACTCTCTACTTGCTCAGTTCAGTTACATAGAGACAAGTCTTCCGCCTGTGCAAAACGAATGAGGATAATTGTGTCAAGAGTGAATGGACCCTTCCCTATTGCCTTATTAATCAGGTTACTTAACCTCATTGAGTCACTAGAATCCTTCCAGCTCATGCATATGTAGTTGTGACACTGCTCGGTATGTTGCTATTCAGGATAAAGTTAAGTGCCCAGGAGTTTTCTGGCTTCACAGCTGCATCACTGGAGGCTGATAAGTCGTGGCCAAGACCGTTCAAGGTCTCCAGCTGTCCTGAAAGTGTCTGCTTGTTTATTTTAGGTGGATAAGTGTTGCTATTATTCCTGGGAGGGTAGGAAATGCCGGGGGCTGGAGATCACTGGAGACATTTTAAAATTAGAACAGCGTGAAGAGATGTTGGAATCCCTGACACATTAAAAAGGAGGAGGGGGAGAAACCACATACTCTGCATTTGGTTTTACTGTAATTACAGCTCCCCATAAGAGCAGTTAATAACCACTTACCATTTTGTAACCTAAGGGTAATGAGCATTAAAGCTTTGCTTATTAATTGAAGTTGACAGAATACTAGAAATAGCCTCATGGCACACCCCTTACATCAAGGAAGTGTTTTCTCTTTGTTTATCAATAAGAGAATGTTTGCTTTTAGGATTTACTCTAGGTTTAAATCAGAAGAAATAAAGAGATATTTTCAGGAAAATCCTGGGAGGATGGTAATAAAGGAATCCAAATTAAGGATAAAATTGGAAAAAAAATGATTTTCTTTAGTGAAAATCAACACCAAATGCATGGTTTTATCCATGATCAGGAATAACCATCACTGGTGGTTTATAAATATGTGCTAAGGGAGACTTAAGAAATACATAAGTCCTGTCAAGGAAGTACATTTTTGCAATTATTTGGAATTACATTGCAGCTGGCATGGGGAAAGGTTAGCATGCAAAAGGCTTGTAGACTACATGAAGTGTAGGTAAATGGAGCTGAAAAAATGTGTCCATGTTCATAGAGGGTGGGGAGTACATTGTGCCCAGGGGAAAGGATGCCCTAAAAATTAAGGTTCTTCTCTGAAATATGACTGGAGGATACTATTCCAGTGGTTTTTAAACTTTGCAAGTATGAGAAAAACTTCCAAGGAAGGAGAGTTTCAGGTAAGGAGAGTAGGGAGGGAATCTAAGAAAACTCAAAGCTGGCTGATAGGCAACATCATCATGCACTCACCTGAAATGTACTAGTTCATTAATGTCTAAACTGAGTGCCCAAAAGTAAGTTTAGGAGTGCCAAAATACAATAGTCCCCCTTATCCTTGGGAGATATGTTTCAAGACCTCCAGTGGATGCTTGAAACCTCAGATAGTACTGAAGCCTATATGAACTATGCTTTTTACTCTACATACATACCTATGATAAAGTTTAGTGTATAAATTAGGCATCGTAAGAGATTAACAACAACAATAATAAAATAGAACAATTATAACAATTATGTGAATGTGGTCTCTCTCTCTAAGCAAACTCTCAGAAAAAAAAAGCATGAATTTCTCTTTCAGAATTTTACAGATTAAAGATTCATTCTTACCTTAGATCTTAGCAACCTCGGCATACAATTTTTTTCCTTTCCTAATTAAGCCAAGAACTTTCACTTTTTTACTTAAAGAAAGTACTTTAAATTTTTGTTTGTTTGTTTGTCTTGTTCCTTTATTGCTTTCAGTTTTGTATCCCACATATGAGTGAAATCATGTGGTCCTCAACTTTTTCTGTCTGACTTATTTCACTTAGCATGATAATTTCAGGATCACAGACAATAGTTTAATGGTTTCCAACAGGAAAGGGGGAATAGGGGAGGTAGATAGGGTAAAGGGAGTCAAATATATGGTGGCAAATGAGATTTGACTTTAAGTGGTAAACACACAGTGCAATATACAGATGATGTATTATTGAATTGTACACTTGAAATCCATATAATTTTTATTAACCAATGTTGCTTAAATAAATTTATAAATAAATAAGTAATAAATAAATAAATATAAGGAAAGAAAGAAAAAAAGCACTTTAAGGCTTCCCTTTGGCATTTCCAAATTGCCAGCATCACTACTCTTGCAACTTGGGGCCATTATTATGTAAAATAAGTGTTACTTGAACACAAGCCCTGCGATACCAGGACAGTTGATCTGATAACTGTAAAAACTACTAAGTGACTAACAGGCAGAGCAGGTATAGAGTGTGGAAACACTGGACCAAAGTGATGATTCACACCCAGGGAAGGATAAAGCGGGACAGCGCAACTTTTTTATCACTCTACTCAGAATAGAGTGCAATTTAAAACTTATGAATTGAATTTTTCACTTAATATTTTTAGACTGCAATCGACCATGGGTTACTGAAACTGTGGGAAGCAAAATCGTGGCTAAGCGGGTAAGAGCTACACATAATGTAGAAAAGTGAAGGCTAATGAAAATATGCTTTTAGGATCTTTCGATTATTAAAAAAAACTAATTAAAATGCAATAATGTTTTCAAAAGAATGCAGCTACATACATCCATGAACTAGTAGAGCACATATGTGAAACATCATTTATTCAGTCTACTGATTTGATGTACTTGTAGCTCATTTTAAATTAATTCGCATTCTGGCTGTCACCGCAGTAATCTCTTTTGAGTCAGATCAGTAAGGGTCTGTCTTATGACCCTCACAAATTCAGGATGAACTGATAATGTCCAGTTAAAGGGCTTGCAAAGCTGAGGCCCAATTGCTGTGGTCTGAGGCACTTACTACTGTGGAGTAAAGTTTCAGGGGTTGGTTGGTTCCTTTTTACATTTCACTACTTAAATTCAATCTATTTTCATGACATATGCTTAGAAATAAACTTTATCATAAGCCTTAGATATAATATTGAGATATAATTACTTTGTGGAAAATTAAATAAAAGTGATTTTTCTCCCCCAGATAAGACCCTTATCTCAATAAATATTAGCTTCACGTTTTTTTTCTTTTTGTACAAACTCATTAGTGTTACATCTAATGAAGTATACACCCCCACACCCTTGCCCCTGAGGATCTCTGTTGTAAATTGATAATGTGTTCAGCAATCAGCATATTTAGCTGAAAGCCAATGCCTCTAACAGTCCTAGATGCCTAGCTTGCTCTCTAGTACAAAGGATTCTGTATTATTATAAAGTCACGTCTACGTTTCTTAAGCTTTATACAATAGAATTAAGTCAAGGTTTGAGTCTTAGGCATTATGACAAGATATTGGGAACTACAGCCTTACAGCCAAGGAAGCGGTATCTTTTTATTTTTGCAAAGACTTCTGACCTTTTCACAGCTTCAGACCAAGAATTCATCAGTTCATCTGGCATCTAATAAGCACAAGAGCCATTTGTTCTTGGCATGATCAAGTCAGACGGTATGTCACAAGCCATTTCCAGGTTTAGTTTTCTTGAAAAGACACATTTGCAGGAAGCACTGCCAGAGAGAAATGACTGTGGCTGAAATAAAATAATTGACATCAAGGCATTCTGACTTCAGAGAGAGCAGCTGAAAGCAGCAGCCAGTGATACTGAGATTTCACATGAAGGCTGTTTGTAGATCATAACCCAGACAGGTAATTCCAGCATGTTGCAAATTTTCTTTGGCATGGGTGCTATAAAAACTCTTGAGCTGAGAGTACAATTTCTTCTCAGCTGAAACCATCCCTGCTCCCATCTGTTGATGCATTGCTCCTGATTTACAGCAACGGATGGTCCTTACGGCAAATGAGGAATGGGTAGCTCATTCCCTACATGCTTATATATCAAGACAGGTACAGTCTTCCTGCACTTTCTCCTTAATGCAACCATCAACTGGTTTCACAGAGATTTCAGAGCCTGACTGGGCTTGCCCAGCTAGTGAGGATTGAGGCCAGGGACCAGCTCAGTTAAGCTGGTCACTAATGGTACCAGTGAGACTAAATCTGCCCTTGGTTGGATTTAGACCACTGATTACAATTACAATCTCTCATCTCTCAGTGACAAACGAATTGGTACTAGAGTTGAAAACTAACTAAAGATCAACAAAAAGCAGAAACATTGTTTTTTAGTAAATGTATTTGACTAAAAACCCTTATAGCCAGAAAGAATAAATTTGGCTTCTTAGAGAATTTTCATCTCCAGAATAGGATCCTCTGCCTCTGGGCTCACTCTTGTAAGCGAACTGTCTATAAGGGTTTCTTTTCCAAGACTTTAGGGCAGGGTTTCTCAAAATTGGGACTATTAACATTGTTGTGAGGGCGGTGCTGTATATTTAATGTTTAGCAACATCTTTGTACCCCACCCACTATGTACCAGTAGCACTCCCTCAACCCCAGCTGTGACAATCAAAATGTCCCCTGAAGGGGAAGAGAGTGAAAAATCACCCCAGTTGAGAATGACTGGTTTAGGACCTTATTTAGCAAGCACGTTTCATCTGTACCAATGACACCCCTTCCCCAACTCCAAACTCCCAAGCCCTCCAAAAGATTCACCTCTTGTTCTGTGAAAAGATGACCAGCTTATTTCAACAGCTTTCTCATCAGTCTTACTAGCCATATGGTCAACACATTAATTGATTTAATTGTTATACTAGGGTAGCGAGCGTTCTTAGAGAAAGGTGTTTCCATCTATATATCCTGGAAAACTAAAATTGAAAACTCAAAGTAGAGATTTGTTGAAAGAATAAAATAAATTAAAGTCCAGCAAATAGTCTCAAAAAAATCGAATAATAGAGGAAATTTTTTTTAAATAACATTTGAAAATCACCCCAAATCTCACCACCCAAAAAAGAACCATTGCTGATATTTGGTGAGTATTCTTCCAGACATCTCCCCATGTACATATACAGGTATGAAACCTGAAAGATAAACAGAATTTCTTCTATAAAACAACCTAGGATTAATATTTAATTATTCCATATTGACCTTTATAAAAAGAGATTATACTCATACAGTTTTAAAAGAATTAAATTTAATTTTCAGATAAGAAAGAAACTGCAAACTGAAAAAACTGTGAATTTCAGATAAATGTTTTTCACCACTAGAGATATTGCTTCTTAAAGGAATTCCCTAAATTAAGAAAATGTTTATGCAAAATTTTAAGATCTGAAGTTGTTTTTAAACCATTCCTTTCAACATCAAATGGTATCTACTGACTCCCTAACGGTAAAGATGAGGAAGTTAGTTAACATATTTTTTCATACTCCTGTTACTCCCATCTCCCATTTGATTAGTTATAATATTTACATGTGACCTTTAACTTCTCTACTTTAGCTGTACTTCCTACAATCATTTGGTCTCAGTTCTATTTTAAACAAATCCACAGTCTCTCAGTTCCTGAATTTTTTATTTTGACTCATTTTTTAATCTGGCTGGATTAGTTTTCAAGACACAGTTTTGATTTGCAAAATGACCCATAAACACTGTATTTCTTGAATTTTTGAATCTTTGATGATATCTGCTGCTACTCGCATACTCGAAGGACAACTTGGCTGGAGATTCAACTCTTGAGTCACCCTTTCTTGCCCCTAAGCTTCCTAGGCACCACTCCATGATCATTGCGGAAGATGATGTCCAGTGCCTATAGCAGCGACGTCTGAGCCACACTGGATACTGGAGCATTGTGGCCCCACACAGCCCCCTGGTTCCTCCTCTCAGAGGCATCATTTCCTGAGGTCACACTTTGGCCTGCTCTGATCTCTTGAAGGCCACTGCTGCCTTTCAGAAGAGGAAGGTGACCTACTAGATTTGGCCCGAGTCTCCTCCCGCCTCTCTCCCCTGTGCCAGTTGCTAAGCCACTTTTTCTTCTCTGAGAATGACAGCAGGAACAGATCCTCCTTCCTCTCCCATTACCCTTCTTACTCATCCAGGGGACTTTGATTGCTCCTCTCCGTGCTTCTCACTCTCTTCCCACTGGATCTAGAAGGCACAGAACCACCGCCTCCCCCTCTTTCCCTGAATAAGCTACCATTTCTCTCTTCCAGTGTTCTTTCTGCTTAACGTTCCCACTCGAGATCTGCAACTGAGTAATCTAATTCCTCCAGTGGGTACTAAAGAGGTCTTCTTGTGTGCTCTTAGTATCCACATTCATTCCAGAAACACACATATGAAGGATTAATTATCCCATGTTTCCATACTCTGGTTATAGTATTGATTAAGTACTTACCCCTCAAAGCAGGTAAATCTTCAATTTTTTCTAGTGTCATCTAATTTACTCTTGTCTACTACTGTTACCTCCCTAAATTTTGAGTGCATTTTTAGTTTACCATACATATCTTAGCATATAAAAAGGCCAGACCATATGAATAGTTATCTTTTTAGATTGTGTCAGAAAGCCTCTGAAAACAGAGCACCCTATACATAGAAATATTTAGTAAATGTTTGTTGATTAAAGGGATGTATTGAGAATTCTATTAACATATTCCAAGACTCAGGAGGGAAAGGATGCATTAGGGAATACCAAAAGTAAGTGAAAGATTAAAATATAGAATTTAATAATAATGATAATAAATATTAACTGAGTGCTTTCCGTTTAAACGGCACTGCTTTAAGTTGTTTACATATGTGATCTTATTCAATCTTTACAATGACCTTGGGTAGGAAGTACTATCATTTTCCTTGTTTTAAAGATGAGGAAACTGAGACATAGAGGATTTAAGGAATTTGCCCACAGTCACACAACTAACAGACTGTAAAGTCTGAACCTGAACCCAAAAAGACTAGAAGATGCTCTACATGGATTATCATGAAGAAAATGGACTGTTTGCCATGTCAACCAAGGTTTGCAAGGACATAGGCTTAAAGAACGATAAATTAAAATTTTGATTAGAACTAATGAACTTCCTTTCTGTGAAAGTGATAGAGCTTCATCTACCAAGAGAGGTTACAAGCTCCCTGTGTAAATGTCCCAGACAAAAATGACACCTATCCATGTGTGACCTTAAGGCACACCCTTCCATTCCAACCAAACAATGACCTCATGATGTCGAAGGCCAGAAATGTTAGTTGAGGAGGAGAAAATAACAACTTGCTTTCACTTTCCAAGTACAAGCACACCAGCCCAAGGCGGCTCTCTCTGCTGTGCACTCCCTACAGCTCAAGAGGGCCTTCCATGTGCCAAACAGATTAAACACTCAGGGAATTTGATACGATCACTCCAGGGAGGGGATTTTTTCCACTACTCTCTAATCCAATGAAGCCTGGTTGGCAAAGGCAGTAAAATTGAGAGAGTGACTAAATATGCGGAGTCCTTAGAGGTTAAAATACAGTCTGTCTACGAAGGGAAGGCATTTTGCCTTTAGTCTGTCTGGATTTCTAATATCTACTTCAGACTATTAATCATGCAGATCAGACTCTTGAACTTCTTTGAATTATTTTACATTTAATCAGATTCCAAGCCCCCCTACACACACACACACACACACACCCTCCCACCAATACAAAAGCTATCAAGTCCTCCCTGGTTATCTGATTTAAATGATTTTAAACATTTAAACAATGGTTTACTTGGAATACATACTCACCAATTGAACATATGTTTAAAAGCTTTGAAATGGACTCAAACAAAACCCAAAATGCAATTACTATGCATATCATGAAATCGTGAGAATTAAAAATTAACCAAGAAATTATTGTTCATTTCCTTTAGATTTCCTGTTATAACATTGATCATAACAGATTTTCAACATCAGAAATACTATGAGAAAAGTGGAATAACTAAATTTCTATAGGACCATTTCCATCTAATTTTATTGGGTGAGAATCTGGCCCAGAGTTTACACTTTAATGTATGATTCGGTATGTTAAAATGTCACCTGATTTTATTTGTGACCTTTGCATAAAACAGATGTCATGATTTTCAAAATCACACTAATCTGAAATCTGGAAACATCTCTCTTCCTTGCTCCTCGCAAACTTATTTTCTGTGTATTTGCTGGGTTTTAACTTATTTTATTCTTTTAACAAATCTATATTGTGTTTAACTCAGAATTTTCTATTTTGGTATTCTGGGCTATGTGGATGGAAATGCTTTTCTCTAAGAACTCAATCTTGGGATAACAATTGGAGCCAACTTGGAAAAGTGGAGTGGCATTCAGGTTCCAGAATAGTCATAATTCCCCATTCCAACCACACATAAATTCCTAAACTTGCTTCAAGCAGAGAATCTGGGACATGAACAAAGTCTATGTTTTCCTTCTACACTCAGAAGGGTAGGTTGCGTGTTTCCACCTTAGGGCAGGGAAGGAATCAAGACCCATATGCTCTTGATTGCACAATCTGGGAGGGAAAAAAAAGCAACAATTTACTTAAGCCAAAAGAATGTTGCCACAAATCTGTCACCAGTATAGCCTCCAGAATTTTTCAAGGTGCAGAAAAAGTAAATCTTTAAAGCAATGCTTCTTTTGTACTCTCTTTTTGGAAGTTTCTTGTTAATTTCCTCTTGCGCTTCCCTGGTCTTCTAAGAGCTGGAGCTTATGCACCATCAACTCACAGCAAATACAACTTGGGCCAGAGGGCTACAAGGCAATGAGCCTCATTAAACCACAGTTTTTTGCAAATCTGGTCTGGGAATATTTTGGCATCAAATTTCCAAGTTGGAGAATATTCCAGAATACTTACTGGTTTTGATTTGTTTATTTCCTTAAAAGAAATGCTTCAAAGTCAGATAAAGTTGAGGAATTTGGGAGGTAGTTAAGGTGGAGATGTCTTTCAAGGTCAGTTCCAAACTTGACCTCCTCAGGGTAAGACAAAAATCTAACATATCACAGCAATGGTATGTGGTGGTCTGCAAGCTTCAGCATTGGGCCAGCGTCATCTTCCACTGCCCAGACTTTGCCTGTTTGGGGATTTTAGTGGAGCAAAAATAAGAAGAAATAGACAAAATAAGGCAAAAATAAGGTATAAGTTATCAACAACCACCATATATCATACATTCTGGATTTTCCAGGACCCCTGTTCATATAGTCTCTCTGATTATTCCCATAATGGTAGTCATACTTGACGGGCGGTGCCTCTCTTTCCAATTAGGAAAATTTACATTGTAAATTAGGTATAATTTACAAAAGACAGGGTACAATTTTACCACTACTTGAGGGCAATGATTGTGACATATTTATCTTTGTATTTCTAATGACATACAGCAAATAAAAAGGGCTCAATATAAGTTGAATGCATAAATGAATGAATGAATGAATTTAAAAATAAATAAGCTAGTGAAAATTTAGGTAAATATGGGGATAACAATTATTAAGTTATATTGCTTTACCTCTATTACTAATATTTAACATAAGAACCTGAAGACCAAGGCTCTAATCCTGACTGCAGTTTCATTAAGAAAGTTATTAAACCTCCTACAGGCTCAGTTAAAATGAAAATAATAACTTCCTTTATTTGGCTTATGTCCCAGAATTGTATAAACCAACAAAAATCTTGAGTGTGAAAATGCTAGGTAAACTGAAAAGATTCACACAAGTGTAAATTTTTTTTTATTATCATTATTATCACTAATGATCACTGCCCCAGTATTATAAGTTGCTGAGCTCTCTCTAATCTCGTCAGAAAGAAAACTGCTAGTAGCCACAACAAACATTCCACATCTGAGCTTACTTTTCAATTGGCTTAGTTTTTACAGTAATTAAAAAATAACTCATAACATTTCATGCTTTTTTCCCCACAATGAGCCAACCAGGATACAATCAAATTTTGTAAATTATAGAGCACCAACCCCAA
>NW_011889002.1:2201669-2206589 GCF_000151845.1 Pteropus vampyrus | reverse complement strand
CACTGTACTCCTAACACCGTACCATTTAGGCAACCATCTGATCTGATCTCTCATAAGGTTTGATTTTAGCAGCATTTCTCTCAATGTCTTTGTCTTAGAAGAAAAGTGGCTAATTAACATTAATATTTGATCAGTCTACTTTAAAACAATATTTACCTCTGCTATTCAAAGAATCAGAAATTATGCTAATTATTCCTCATGATATGACTTGTTTTTCTAACTCCAGGAACAGTGAAGGAATATGTTTTAGACTACTTATATCTGTGTATCGTTTTAGTAGGGTGTCTTTTTTTTTTATTTGAATAAGAGCATACAAACGAAATTCCATTGTATAAACAGTCATTTTGCTAATAATAACGCATGCCTAAAGCTCTAAGGTTAAATTCTTATACATACTCATAAAATTGTTTGTGGTGCCACTCCTTTGTAATGTTGGTTTTGGGGGACAGGACTAAAACTCACCTTCCAAGTCTACCTTCTTACATCAAACTTTTATGGAGCCCTGCTATTTTCAAAGATATGATCAGACGTTTAATTTATAGGAATCTGAGAAATGATTTGTTTTTTTAAAAGTTTGAGATTGGCCATTTCTGCCTGTCTTCCAAGTTGGACTTTGGAGGTAAAAGATCTTTAATTTAGGTTACCTGAGAAAAAAGTTTTCTGAGTAACCAGGTTCCAGGTAGAGTGCCTTCCAAGAATACCTTCATTAGCAGAAACTGCACTCTCCTAAAGGTTATCAGAGCAAAGGCAATGGGAGGAGCTCTCACGCTGCCAGAGGGTCTTATTTTGTAAGCCTTCTCAGCTTGCCTGAGGTCACTGGGTGAGAAGGGTAGGGGACACCCACCTGATGTAGCACAAAGGCCAAGCGTAATTTCCTTCTGACCTAGAAGCCCCATCTGGCTCCTTCACATAGTCTGCCCAGAGCTGGGTCTTGTTTTTAGGTCCCTCTGAATCCTGCACAAAGAGACTCCACTGGATCCCCAAGAAAAACACCAGCAGCACCGAGTGCCAACAGAGAGAAATGAGGTGTGCGTTTTCTGGTTTCATATTGCAGCTCTTCCAGCTCCTCTTACGACAGAAATAACATCTGCAATGCCAGAAACCTATGAAGTAATAAATAACCTTTCCCCCAGACATTCACCAGCTTTACCTTCCTTTGAGGCACAATCAGCCCTGAAAAATTTATGAGTTTGTGTTCCCTAACCTGAATAGGCATTACCCCTTCAGAGAATTTAATGACCCCCACTTCAGCTTCACATTCACTATAGGAGGGAAGTGTGGCACAGTCACCAATAGGGCATCATGACTTGCGTGGAGTCAGATGGTTCAGAACCTGCAACATATAGTCCAGATTACAGAAGAATGCAGATGGTGAACTGGCTTCCAAAACAGGTCAAATAACCAAAACACTTCTTCAGACCAATAACCAAGTGACCTGAAACTTAAATGTAAAAAATGCATTTAACCCACAAAACCACTTCCCTTCAAATTCTTGACAGCAAACATGTTAGATCATTAAGTGAGGCTTGCTTGCTGTAAGCTAAGTTCAGAGAAGAGCATTCACACCTTCTACAGCTGAGCCCATGTGAGATGCTGCTGCCCAGCTCTCACATTGTTCTCCTGCTCTGAGAATGCTAATGTGATAACTTTGTATGCTACTCAGCTAAACACACACACACACACACACACACACACACACACACACACACACACACACACACACAGCATCTACGTTGTGTCTGATACTCTGCTGGGCTACTGGGAAGGCAGAAATAAAAAGCTTCAAAGCTTCAGTTCTCACCTTGTTTTGAGTTTTGCCTGAGACCAGTTTTTCTGTTCGATTGGAATTTGACTTTGCAGATCGCTTAGTACTTCCAGGCAGAATTCAGTGGCAAGAGGACCGAAAAAGAACAAAATTAGAATGAAAGAGGAGTACAGAACGTCCAGAGTGGTGATATTAATAGAAAGAAGCAAAATTTAGAAAAAACGATATGTTTTGGAAACAGACCCCGATTAGAATTGCAGAGACCTGGGGGCTACTCAATGGATCGTGGGTCCTCAGGAGGCACTCTTCCCTCTTCAGGTCCTAGATGTCCCGTTAGATAAATGAGGAGGGTAGTCTGAACCCAAGCAATTTTCCCCCTCAGGGTATACTTGCCAATGGCTAGAGACATTTTTGGTTGTCAAATTGGAGAGGCCACACTGGTCTCTATTATGGAGAGGCCAGGGATGCTGTGTAACATCCTACAGTGCACAGAACAGCACCCACAACAAAGAATTATCCAACCCAGACTTCAATAGTGCCAAAGTTGAAAAGCCCAGGGCTGTACCATTTGAAGGGTCTATTAACTATTAATAAGATCCATGTAGTTGATGCCCCACCACCCCACAGAGGACTGGTCTGGAGTTCAATACTTTGCATTTTTCCAAGAATCTCAGAGCCAATGTGACCCATTATGCTTATAAATTTTTCCTTGTTTCCTGGCATTCATAAGCACATATCCAACGTACTCAGAGGTTGATCAATGCTACTCAAAGGGAGATTTGACCTGCAATAAAGTTGAAAAGTTCATGAAAGTGGATCAGTCAGCAAGTATGCCACCCACCCATATGCTCCTCTGAGTTTACACAACATATAACGTCATCGAAATCAATTCACACCCAACGATACCAAAAGGCTACTACAAAGGCTCTTTTGAACTCATAGGGTTTGTAATGAGTATATAATATAAGAATTAAGGAATACTATGAAAGAGATGCCATCCTGGTAATTGCTTGATGAGTACAGCCAACAAGAGCAGAGGTGCCCCTATGGTTTTGGAGTGAGTTAAACAGGTTCCAAGAGTTTGCCAAGAGTTATAGAACCATTCTGCCCTCCTGTCACAGGTATACTTGGCAGGAAAAGAACCAATGGAGGAAGAAAAATGCTAGTGCCCTGAAGGCCTTCACAGGAAGACTCCAACTTGAGCAGTTGGGCCTGTGCCTTGTTAGATGCTGGCATATAAAAGGTGGTTCTAAAGAGCCAAGGCCAGTTGGCTTGTGAGCTTGTATTCTCCTACCCCTCTGAGGCCTAAAATTTTCCCCTAGGACTCCTTCGAACTGCCACTGTTCAGTCATGATACCCTGCACCCTATCACTCTCTAGCAATAACAACACATAGTAAGTTGTGAAGTTCTCCTCACTTTGCTGAGCCATCAAGACCCAGATGCTCTGTAGGCATGCTGATTGGAGGTCTGTGTACTATTCCTGGATCTCTCTGAAAATGTAGCACAAAAAAATCATCAAGAGAGATGGAGAATACAGGTTTTCCTCAACTCCTACTTAAATTACTGAAGCAGCTTTCTAACTGGTGTCCTTACAGCTATCTTGTTTCCCTTTAATCTCCTCTCGCCAGTGCAGCCAGAGTAATTCTTTCACATTCAAAGCTTTATGTTACACCCTTACTTAAATACATATTACAATTTCATAGTGCTCTGGAGATTAAGACACAATTCCTTAACAGATACTAAAAGGTCTTACAAGGATCAAACTGCTACTTACCTCTCAGGTATAATATCTCCCCATGCTCCTTGTGCTCCATATATACTGGCTTTCTTGAGGTTCCTTGAATGTGTCCTGCTCACTTCAGCCACAGGGTCTTTGCACTTGTTTCATCTACCTTATATTTTCTTACTCCTAGATCATCACCATATCTCATTATCTGGTTCATTCTATTTTCCCCTCAGAGCTCATCTTAATTACTGCCTTTCTCACAAAGGCTTTGTCCAACTTTCCTCAGTAGATCATTTCTCATATATTACCCTTCACGGCACCATGTATCTCCATAGCTCTTTAGGTAATTTCAGTCTTACATTAATGTATGCATTGGTGTTCAATAAATATTTACCGGACAAACAAATAAATGAATCATTCTCTTAAGGAGTGGAAGAGAGACCCTTTCTGGCCACACATTTCTATTTCTCTTTGGTGGTTCTATCCTCTCAACATGGGAACTTGTTGGTTTGTATCTTTACCCACTGAAAATCTTCCTTCCCTGCCAAACCCAGTTAACCCACTCTTTCCTCCATGAACTCGTCTCTCATCTCCCACTCCTCACAGAATTTATTTGTCTCTCTGTGATTCTGTAGTACTTTATGAGTATCTTTTCACATGTTGCCTTGAATTAGCATCAGTTGTAGACATACTAGTCTTTTTTTTTTTTGGACTCTAACTTCCTTAAAAAAAGAGACTTAGACTAACATAACATTCTACAAAGTATGTGCTTAATAAAATATTTGTTAAACTGAAATGCCACTTATTAAAGTTTAAGTAGCAATTCTAACATAGCACTAATACCAGTGACATTCCACCTACTTGAGCTTCTAAGAGAGGATGTAGGGTGGAAATGGTAAGAGGTGTTCTCTCCATGGGAAGAGAGAAGCTAGGTATGTCATAAGTGTCTCATAATTAACAGGAATTTGCTATCATCTTTAGGGCCTAATGGTATTCTTCTCTTGTTCCAGATTGCTGTCATGCAGTATTACTATTTCTCTGCATGTAAGGTTGTCAGATTTAGCAAATAAAAATACAGAACTCCAAGTTAAATTTAAATTTCAGATAAACAACAAATATTTTATTTTATAAATATGTCCCAAATATATCATGGGTATACTTTTAAATAAGTATTCATAATTTATCTGAAATTTATATGTAACTAGTCATCCTGTATTTCATCTAACAAGCTTATCCACATGCTTTTAACATATGCTTGAAAATGCTGTGATATTAACTGATGGCTCCAAATGACAACACATGCAAAAAATAATACCAGTAAAAAATCATCAGATAAATGTCATTCTTTCTCAATGATTATTCATTTGTCTATATGGCTGTCATATCACTGTATGAATCATTATTGTCTGAAAGAGCAGGTGCTGGATC
>NW_011889002.1:2196245-2200904 GCF_000151845.1 Pteropus vampyrus | reverse complement strand
AGTAAGCATTAAAAACATCCAACTCAAACCCAGTTTTCCAAAAGAATGATGTCTGTGTTGAAATTGAGGGCTGGGGAGGAATGTATTCCTATCGACTCTCTCTCTAATTTTATTTTAAGGATATGTTAACACTGGTGTACAAAACCAATTTACACATAAAGACAAGTCATATATTTGAGAGATAGCTTTTTTAGGAAAAGAGAACTACACCAGGCTAGGAATTAGTTTCTCTCCAATGTTTGTCATTTCTAACGTTGCATATTAAGATAATAATGCTTTGCATGTACAGAAGACTCTATATCATTAAATGGTGTAAGTGCCGTGATACTAAAACGCCGATTTCCTAGCACCTCCTTTCTGATCTCTATAGTGTTTCTTTGACCATAGAAGCGGGTGCTTCCAGGAGGCCTGGGAAAAGGTCAACCATAACTTTCAGGGTCTTTAACGCCAATTTGCAGTGAATCATGCTTTAGTGTGTATCTGTGATTGTGTGTGTGTGTTGGAGGTGGGGAGTAGGGTGTGACTGTGTGCATGTGTTGATTTGTTTTACTCTCTTTAAAGGAAGGGAAGGGCTCACTTGGACTAACAGAGAATTATATCAGTACAACTTTTGCTGAGGAATTCCAAATAAGCAGAGATAAAAGAATTACCACGAGGTAGGGACATGAGAGCTGCTTGGGATATTTCAATAGGCACCTACTGCTCCTTCACTTGATTGACACCCTCTTAGAGCTTCCAAAGTCCTGTTTTGATTTTTGTATTCATCTGTATTCTCAGCTGCCAGTGGGCCGGAAAGTTCATGACATGCTCAGGCTGGTAGAAAATAAAAATACCAGTTGTCTCTAGAGAGGCCTCCACTATTGCTGCTAAGAGCCCCAGGACAGATTTGACTTGAAATCTTGCAGAAGTAGATCTCCCACACCAGGATAGAAGATTGGGCTCTACTTCACATGGAGAGAGCAAAATACAATCTGTGATTGACAGGAATCAAATAATACAGCCTCAAACCATGGGTAGAGCAGAAGCACACAGTATGGGAGAGGCATTTATGTGAAATAAAAGTAGTAGGTAAGAGGAGAATTTCACCTTTCACCCCCCCCCAATATACACACATATATACACACAAAGAAATGCATGCACATGTGCGTGTACACACACACACACACACACACAGACTCATGTTGAGGCATGAAGTAGCACAGGGCCCACGGCAAACAGACCCCTAGAATTAATCCACAGAGAAATTAGTCAAAGATTCTGGGGACAACTACAGTACAAAGGGTCATTTCTTTGCCAAAATAGTCAAAAAAGGACCATATTCTTCAGTTAAGCCATGCCTATTCTCAGTTTTGCTTTGTTTTCCCCTGTAGCACTGTTCCTAAATCCCCCAAGTAGTTAAGTCCTGTCTCTGAGGCTTGAAACTTTCATGGGTCACTGGAACTAAACCTAGTGAGTGGGAGGGAACTGACTTGAATGGGAAAACCTGGAGCCCGGGCTGAACTGACTCTGCTGCCAGTTCTAAACAAGGAAAATCCCTTCTACAGAAAACGAGCAAGTCTCAGCTTTTCACTTCACCCTAATATGGGTCCCACCTACCTTAGTGAGGAGAGAGAGAAATGTGAGAGGTGAAGGTGCTTCTGACATGACCTCTCCATGAGGAAGGTTGTTATTTTTCTCTACAGTATGAATCTGAGCTCTTCACTTAACTGGACTCCAATATCCCTACCTCTTTGATACTAAATCCTCTGAAGTGTCCTCATCATAGATGATCCATTAATAGAGAGCACGAGACCAAAAAGGTGATTTAAACAAAACAACCACAACCGTAACAACAAAACATCTATAAAACCTTTATCTTCTTTGACACATGAGAATAGGGCTGGCTCAGTTAAGTTTGAATTAGTTAAGTTTTCCATGTTAAGAGAGTTATGATTGAGAGAAAGAAATAATCACCAACCAGTTTTTATAGGGCTTTATTTTTTTTTTATAGGATTTCATTCATTCTTTCCATTGTAGGTTATATTGCTTTAGAACCTTAAGTAAACAGCCACTTATCACAAAATTCATTGTCTCCTTTAAATCTCCTTATTGCATCAAAATTCTGAGACCTTTCCATGGGTGGAAGATCCAGGAACAGTGCCTAGAGAAATTAAAATATGGCATACTGATTGGCAGTTAGAGGTAAGAGTTAAAGGTAGTATAAAATTTGCACGTGTGTGGTTTTATCCCCCAATTTAGTAAGAAGTACCATTTTAATGTTTTAACCAAGGGGTTCAGCCTGAGACCTTGTTAAATTTATTTGCAGATGAGAACTTTGAAACATTATGGAATGGTAAAGTTTAAGGATACTTCAGTACTCAGAGGAATAGCATGCGGGCTGTGCCCACTTCTAAAATCTCAGAGCTGCAGTCACAATGCATTCCCTAATATGCTAATCCTAAGGATGCAATCACTGTCAAACTAAAACTGTAGCTGGACTCAACTAACAGGTTTCTCTCAGGACCTGGGGAGGAGAGATTCCCTACTGAGTGAATGTCAGCATGCTGGAGAAGCTGAGCACTCCATGGTCACAGGAATGGCAGCAGAATCCTCTTCGATAGATTTGGAATGTGATTCTGGGCACGTAGTAGCCTCTTTCTTCCTCAGTGTGCTAAGGACACACAGGGATGTTTTCCCTTAGTGTCTACAATGCTGAGGAAAAGGAGAAATGTTGGAAGCCAATATTTCCTGAAAAGGAAACTAATGGAAGGTGACATATGGGGATTCCAGCAAAGCTAGCATACAATTGTCTCATTTTCATGGTGTGTCATATTAAATTTAGGCTTTGACTACAAAGCATAGCATGGAGCTCTAACTCTCATGCAGAGCCAATATTTCACAAAATTTTACAACTTTACACTGTCTCTGACCTCCAAGGACAATGGCCATTTGGGAGAAAGACTAGCAGGGGCTGTTTCTTCTCCCAGTTCTGGTTTGTCCTTCCCTCTCTCTCTCTCTGAATTGCAAACTTGTTGGATGTTTGGTAACGCTTTGGCCACACCCATCCATTTATATATCTCTTCATGTGAAATGATGGGTAAAAGGAGTGCTCATGATCCACTTCAGGACCCAGCCGGTCATGGCCCAGGACCTTCTGTGAGTTGGAGAAAGCTGGGAATGACCTGGTCCTAGCTGAAGCTGCTGGGAGCCCCTTCGCCATGACCCCTACACTCACCACATTGTGCACCAGGAGGGCAGACCTAGCAGCAGGAGCTGGGAGGAAGCCCACCTCAGCAGACAGAGCATAACCTTTGAGTAGAGGGAGGGAAATGTAACACAATCAGATTTGCCTTTTTAAAAAGTCTTTCTGGCCCCACTGAAAAAAATGCATTGGAAGCCCAAGTGGATAAACAGAGACTCAGGGAAGTTGTTGGATAATATAGGGAATGATGGTAGCTGTATGGTCAGGGAAAATGAGTACAGAAGATGTGAATAACTTGAAAGATATGTGGGAAACACAACCAAAATGTCTAGTGATTGATTGTGAGCTGGATAAGGGAGATGTCACCTTGCTACAATAGCTAGAAGTGGAGCTACTTTTGTGGGGGAGATATGGAGGATGAGCGAGGCCTGAGGGCTGGCGGCAGAAGTCATAATTTGAAGTGACTATGAACAGCCCAGAGAGGATGTTCGGTAGCCAGGTGTACATAGGGATTTAGATCTCAGAGATTGTACTAATCAGGATTCTCCAGAGAAAAAGAACAAATAGAATGTGTGTATATCAAGACAAATTTTTATTTTAAAGAAATGGCTCATACATTTGTGGAGGATTAGCAGGGCCAAAATCCAATGGAGGAGGCTGGCAGTCTGGAGATTTATGAAAGAATTGAAGTTCAAGTTCAAGTTCAAAGGCAATCTGGTGATGAACCAGAAAGAACCAATGTTTCAGATGAAGCCCAAAAGAAGTCTTTAGAATTTCCTCTTGCTCAGGAAAGGTCAGCCTTCTGTTCTACTCAGGCTTTCAGCTGATTGAATGAGGCCCATCCACAAATGGAGGGCAATCTGCTTTTTTCCAAATCTATCCATTTAAATGTAAATCCCATCCAAACACCCTCTCATAAATACCCAAAATAACATTTGACCAAATATCCAGGCATGATGGCCCAACCAAGTTGACATATAAAATTAACCACCACAGAGATGAAAATTGGGTAGTCATTGGCATGTGGATCAGTGACCACAGAAACACTGCAAGTGGGTTGCATTGCCCAGGGAAAGAAAACAAAAGGAGAAGGACAGAGCTTTAAAGCGCATCACTGTTTAATGATCAGGTGTAGGAGACAGCAAGTATCCGGCAAGACACTGCAAAGACACTGCAAAGACACTTGGTCAAGTCCTCATAGACTGGCCTATCAGTTAAAACCAGATGCAGGTAGCAGGGCCATCCAGGGACAAGGTGGAGCCTCTGTCTCCCATCAAGTAAGTTCCAGTGCTGGAGAAGGTCGGAGTAGCTCTGGCCTTCAGGAGGCTTACTGCTGACCAGAGAGTTGGTCTCAAGTGCCTGGACAAGGCTGGCCTTGGGGATGTGATAGGCTACAGGCTCCAGGGACTTCCATGGAAACCACAGTGACCAGGAACCTGAGCAGCCTAACAGAGCAGCCAGGCCCTTTTCTGTCCAGG
>NW_011889002.1:2186534-2195550 GCF_000151845.1 Pteropus vampyrus | reverse complement strand
TAAAAACCACTGAATAGAAAACTTTAAAATGGTGAATTATATGTAAGCCATATGCCAATAAAAACAAATTGCTATTTCCTGGGTCAAATAGGTGAATGCCTACTTCTAAGGTCAACTGTTATACAAACATGAGACTCTCACCACCAAACAAGGCAAAATTAGGGATTCATAATTGATATACAATGGAGCCATGATGTCAATTAATGTTAGACTAGGCAGAACAGACTGTGAGCGTAGCTCAAATTCTAGAAAAGAATTCATCAGTGGAAGCTGGAGTATATTTCAAGGAGAAGGTGAGACTTGAGCTGAGAACTGGGGAGGAATAAATGAACTTGAAGAGGTGAAATGGGAGACATTCCAAAGAAGAATCCAGGAGGGAGCGATCACAGTGGTCTTTTCACTTTGTTGTCATTGCCCTTTTAATTTCATTTTTTATTATAGTGTTTTCAAGAAGAGATGAGAGGACTGGTCTCCAGGGCAGAGGAGGTGGGAGGAAAATCATGACTGGACAGAGAAAAACAATATTAGACAATGTCTTGATGATTAGGCCTTGTCTTGATGTGGGAGGTTGCAGGACATTATTATTTGAGGCCCTTGAGCCATGCTGGACAATCACTTATCATTCTTCCGATGTATTTGAACACCTGTATCCTATGTCGTATAACTTGATGTAAAGGTAGCCAGTTGGAAAGAAAACATTTGGACTGGGCTGGCCTTTGCAATTTCCCATTTATGAGAGTTAACTAAACTCTGTTTAAGGGAAATGAGTTTTCTTTGTTTTAAAGAAATACCATGCTGCAAGATGGAGGAGGAATTCCTAGGCAGCCATCTCACTGCATGTGGGTGTGAAGTGAAAAACCTCTCATTTCTATAAGTCCAGCAAGTCCAGGGTGAAGAAAGAATAAAATGAATACACATGTGGACTTTAAACACCACTTTGAAAATTTGGGGCAGGTTTTATTGGCTAAACCACAACATGTCTGGGAGGCTTCAGTGATATTTCTATAAAATGCCTCAGGTATTTGCCAAACTTCCATGCCAAGGAAGCCAGTTGAACTCAGAGCCCAGAAGGCCATGTAAAGGTGGTTCATTCCTGGGACCTGGGACTGATATGTCTATGTCTCTTCAGTGGAACTGGGACACCAGTGGGTGAGCATGTCAGTGAGAGCAGTCCAGCATCTCTTGTCCCTCAATCTGAGGTAGACTGTGCCACTGCCCTGCTGGTAAGTGCCCCAACCCTGAGCCACTGACACAAATGGAACTTATGTCAATGGTCATTTTACTGGAATATCTTGTAAGCCCTCTCTGGGGTAATGGAAGTCTGGGTCTATGACATTCTTTTATCTTTTGATATTAACATTATTATCTTGTTAGCAGTGTAGCATAGTATGACTGCTATTTAAATACTCCTCCTCAAAAAAGGAACTGTCTGCCCTAAAAAAAAATGTGGTTTAGCATAAAGTGAAAGTTTTTAAACAACCATTTTTCAGATGGACCTCTCTGTTAAATTTTCATATATATATGTATATATCTATATATACACACACACACATATATGTATATACACATATATGAAACGTGTGTGTGTATATAGATATATACATGTATATATACAAAAAGGTAATCCATGTGGAATGCTCCTAAGTGAATATGATTGTTTACTAGACTTCTTATTCCATTTTATGGCATTTTATAATAAAATATCAGCAAACTCGTAAAGAGGACTTTTTTAAGGTCCATAATCTTTCTAACCATAACAAAAGGGCGGTAAATATATTGTACAAGAGCGCGATGGAAAAAATGTGCTAAAGTATTTCCATAAATCAAATGTAGCACTTTGGCATTGACTCTAAAGCATTAAATTTAGTAAATTAGAACCAGATGATTTTAAAATAGAAACTTACATAACTTTACGGTGTGATTTTTTTTTTCTACACAAGTTTATCTTCATGAATTCTCCTTGGCTGCTACCGTAATCGGTATTTAAGAAGTGAGGGCAACATCTGGGTATTATTCATCTTTGTAACTCCCATGATGCCTAGGATTCTGTTGGGCAATTATTAAGTATTGGTGGACAGATGGATGAAATCTCAGCAGTGATTAACAAGTACAAGTTAATTGGCAAGGAAATATAAATATTTATACGGATCTACAGGTAGACACAACACTGCCACCCCACGTATAATAGTAAAAATATGTCTTACTATCCCTTTTATTGTTAGTATGTGTGTTTAAATCAATGAATTTGAAAGGAAAAGCTATATTTGCTTCTCATTTGAGTCACCATGCCCCCAACTACCACCACCCTGGAATTTTCCTAATGCATATGTCTCTGTTCTATTTCTGCTGTCATAGGAGCCACAGAAAATGCTCCTTTCTGTTGTTTCTTCCTCTCCTCTCACACACAATTTTATAATGCAGCTGGTACTTTAAGGACAATCTGGAAATTCAGTGCAACATGTCAACTGAGACAATCCTAAATGTGGTGCCACAGGGGGTACAAATTAATAAGGTATGGTCTTTGCCTCTTAGGAGAATACTTTCTGGCAGAGGGTTAGTCAGGACACCATAGTTCCAAGTGAAAGAGGCTCAATTCTAACTAGGTTAGTCAAAAAAGTATATTTATTGCCTTATGAATCAGGTTGGATAAGTAGACTTCAGGCATGGCTAAATCCAGAGACACAGACAACAGGATTGAGGTTGTCTCCATTTCTCCACTCCAAATATCTTTGCTTCTTTTTGCATGTAAACTCATACTTTCCTGTTATAGGCACTCTCTACAATGAGGAAAAGATATTCAATGCCAAGCATACATTTACAGTTTATGATCCCAACCTTCATTTACAAAATCTCAAAGAAAACCTCAGATTGATTCTGCATCACATGCCAATTTCTTGGTACAATCACTGTGGACAGGGAATACATTCTTATCCTGTTTGGTATGACAGATCAGGCCTGAATGGTGATTGAGGTGCTCCATTAGTAGAAAAATGAAAAGGAGGATATTTATGCCACAAATGTTGAGGGTATAAAATTGGCATGGCTGATCGAATATGAGAAGTAAGAGGAAAAAAAAGAAACAAACGAACAAACAAAAATCTGAATTTTTGATTCTAGGCACCTGGGACAATGATGGCATCATCAATAGAAATAGAATAGTTAGAAGTAGACATTGTTTCATTGGGAAGTTTATTATGTGTATTATTAAGTGTTCTCTAGAAAAACAGAAACAATAGGCCAATAGGGCATGTGTATCTGTGTGTGTGAGAGAGGGAGACAGACAGAGACAGAGACAGAGTCAAAAACAGAGAGAGAGAGAGAGAAAGAGAGAGAGAGAGAGAGATTTAAGGGATGGATTCACATGATTGTGGAAGCTGAGAAGTCCAGAATGTCCAGAATTTGCAGGGCAGCCTGGCAGGCTGGAGACCTAGGGAAAAACTAATGTTGAAGCTCGAGTCCAAAAGCCATCTAGAGCAGAATTCTCTCTTCCTAGGGGAATGTCAGTCTTTTTCTCTTAAATCCTTCAACCGATTAGATGAGGCCCATCCACATATCAGAAGGTAATCTACTTTACTCAAAGTCTACTGATTTAAACGTTCTCAGCTAAAAAAAATATCTTCACAGTAACATCTAGACTAGTATTTGACCAAATATCCGAGTATTGCAGCCTAGCCAAGCTGACACATAAAATTGACCATCACAATATGTGAATATGAAGAGTTTATGAGAAGCGTCTAGAATATTTCAGCGAAGTAGCAACTGAGAGTTTGAAATTTAAAACGCAAATCGGGAGATGTGATTGTCATCAGCATGGAAATGAGTGTGGAAGTCATTTGAGAGAATAAGATAGATAAAAAAGAAAATACAGAAGGAAAAAGGCTGCAAATGGAACCTTGGGGAAAGCCTGTCTGAAAGGAAGACTGAGAAATATTGATGTGGAAGCCGAAGGAGGAAACCATTTTGAGACAGGTGGAGAATGACAGGAGCCGGGGAGTGCAAAGGACCGAGGCAAGCCTCCACTGCTTTTGTATTGGAGGCCGAGGATCTGATGCAGTGCTCCTCAAAACGGGATACACAGACCTGCACCAGACCAAGCCCTGCACAGGCCACCTTGAGAGCAAAACTGAGAGTGAGCACTTCTCAACTCCAATAGCAATTAAACAGGACTCATTTTATACTGGTTAAACTCAGTAATAATAACAACAAACGAGGTTTGTATTTTACCTTTTTTATTTTATTTTTTTAGTTTTAAGTACAGGTGCCCCCTGCTTTTCAAAAGTTTATGTTCTGCCACTTCGTTTTTACAAAAGACCTACATTAGTACCAATTTTCGCTAACTGAAGGAAATCTGAAGAGGTTTTCGCTTTTATGAATCAAGGGGGAAAGTGAAAACGGCATTCAGTGTGTGTTTACCCACAGTGTTACAGAGGCAGTGAGTACCCCCAGCAGCAAGATGACACACAGGCGCGCCCTCCCTGGGGACTATGCTCAGAGCTTGGAACTGTGTCTGTGAGCATCTGGGCTTTATATCCATATATTTTGTGCATTAGTTAGCAAGATGTGTCTTAAGATTATCACTTCTAAATTTTATACCATTTCAGGTTACAAAAGATTCCATAGGAATGCTCTGCTTTCAGATAGTGGGAAAACCCTGTAGTTTACAAAACTAGTGGTTCAGGATGGATCTGGAATGGAGAACACTGATATTTTACAGTGCAGAGCCTGAGAAGCGCTGGCCTGCATGCTGGTCAGTTGAGCGGATGGCAGCAGCAGTGGTAAGCAAGTCTGAATGGGAGGCCAGGACTCTGTTCACCCTCTGGTTTGGCAAGTGAAAGAGAGGGAGCACTTGGTTTGATGTTGAGGGAAACAGAGCGGGCAAAGAAAAGGTACTGAAGGACTAGAAAGTGTATTGGTGGCCCATGCTTACCTGCCGTTATAAAGTATAAAAGTCTATAGTGCTTTCATAACTCATTTGGCAGTAAAACATGACCAGGCTTGGCCTGAAGTGATACACATTCTTCATTGACTTCACTTGGTATGACTCTTGGTACATTCAACTGCTGAAATATGAGCGAGTTTGTGTATGGGATGCTGGCCCGGGTACCACTGGTTTTGTAGTATGCAGTATGGATGTTAAATCTGTTTCTAAAATCTAAAATAGTCTGAATTCCACAACTTGTCTGGGCTCCAGGTCTTTGAACAAGGAACCGTGGATCTGTATTTAGGACAAGGAGGACATGAATGTACTTGTAGAGAGCAGGATGTGAAAGATTGGGGGTGCAAATGAGAGAAGGGAGGGTTGGGGAGCAGAGTCCCAGAGTAGGCTTGAGAGGGGGGATTAAAAAGCAACAGAGCTGCCTGAGAAGGAGGAAAGATTTTTTCCCTCCCTGGTTCCCAAAACTGCACAAGAGATGGCTTTTGAAGATATAGAGCAATTTTTTGAGATGGCAAAATCAAAAGCTGCGGAACATGTGGCCTCTATCTTCTAAGGGCAGGAAGGGCATAAGCCTTGCTTCTTCTCCCAACCCTCTACCTTTCCGAAGACCAGACGCTCCAAAGGCTGATTAAAGCATGAGTCATAAGAACTGCCAGCAATGAAGCTCAAGAAAATCCTTGCAATACCCCTTTGTCTACACCCTCTACTCTAAAATCACAGGGTGCCAGGACCTAAGCAAATTAAGGGAACTTATACTTAACATCTGTAAACCTCAGTGGTTGTGAGTGAGTAAGCCTTAAAGTCCTGGGGCATGCTCATTAGCAGGGCTCCCTTTCGGTTTTTCTTATAAAGAAGGGAGCCACTCTTTATTTCTCAGCTTCAGTGGGCAGAATGGAATGTGCTGTCTACTCTCCACACAGCAAGTCAAGGGTGGATGCTGGTGTCTCCACAAGTGCCCAGTCTCTGGCCCACGCTGGAAAGGCATTCCTCTGGCAGACAAAATAAAAGATTGCTGATAGCTAGAGCATTTTGTTTGCTTTCTAAAATGAATCAAACTCTTCAAAAGCTTGTATTTAACAATACCGGGTGTGCTGTGTCCCCATACCACATTCCTCACATCCTGCCACCCCCTACCCAACCCCAGGCCCTGCATTACTCAGATTCCTTTTACTCGCTCATCAGCACCAGCTGGCGGCTGCCTGGGCCAGCCAGACAGGACAGATGCCCTGGGACTGGGCCTGCTGGACAACTCACTAGCCTCAGCTGAGGAGAGCGCTGAGGAACAGGAGGCAGGCTTCCTTGGAGAACTGGGTCAGCTGGGTTGTTATAGGGTCCAGAAGGGGAATATGTCTCCAAATGCAAAGAAATGGTTTAGCCGGTGTCTCCAGGAAAGTGGTACTTTGGTGTTTAAAACACCCACTCCCATGCTCCCCTATTCTTTTCCACCCCACCTCCACACTAGAGTTATACAGGATGTTGGATATGGAAGCTAACCTTTAGCAGCCAGAGTGTCTGGAGAATGGTAAAGCTTGGGAGTAGATTGGAAACAGAACATTCAGTCCCATGCAGGAATTTAAGTCACATAGTCCATTAGCTTCTCTGTTTAGTCCACTTAGACAGTAGCAAAAAGTGGAGAATGGGAAGGAGGCTACAAAGTTCTAGCATATTAGGTCATGTTACCATGTCGTAGTATATCTACAGTGATAATAGATATGCGAAGAGGGGTCAGGAAGATGTTTCAAATTTAAGAATATATAAAGGAAGAACAAAAGTTAACAAGAAAGAACATGCTGCCTTTGTTCTTTCTTATTTAATAAATATTATGTGGCACTATTATTGTGTTGGGCAGTGTCTTCGGAAAGAGTAGAAGACCATTCTCCCTCCAGTTATGGAATTCCTGTTTATTTGGTCTTGACAGATCACCTTGACCTTTGCAAAAATCCACAGTCTAAAGTTTCTACCAGCAGAAGAGATTTCTATGACAGTTTCGTATAACAATTGTTTATTTGGAAAAACTAAAACATTCAATAACAGAACACCTCATGGCTAGAGAAAACAAGAGAAAGCCTTTGCCAGGCAGTCTGCAGAAGTTTGCTATTAAACTCCTTTTGTTCCACTGAACTTCATTCCTTGGCCCAGCAGGATACATATAAATAGTAGAAATTTAAACTTTTGCACATTTATAAAGATAAATAAACCCAATCCTTTATTATGTGTTTCTAATTTTTCATATAATTTCACCCATAAATGAACTCACCCAAATTGTTCATATGAAGAAAATACTAAGTGCTAAAATGGAGCCTCACAATTGCTTGTCGTATTTCACTGGAGTTGAGTGAATTTGCTTAATATGTAATTTAATCTGTTACGTTGTTTAGTTCTTTGGGGAAAAAAGGTAGTAATTAAGTATTCCAAAGTTATAATAATACTATTGTATATGTACATGTATGTGTATGTGTATGTATATGTATATGTATAGCATCAAAAACTTCACAATTGCACAGTTTTTCAAAAATCAAGTCAAAGTATTGCCCACAATCATCTCATTTACAGGGATCCACTGGGTTCTTAGTAGAACAGTATTACATGTATTCATTCATGGTTAATCAAGGACTGAGAGGGACCTAAAGCACTCAATTTTAATACTGTACCCTTGGGAAGATTAAAGCTACCTCAAAGAGTATGAGATGAAAGGCAGAAAGCAGTGGTACTGAGGTTGGGAAGAGAGGGTGGTGGATTTTTAAAAGGATAGTAATAACACACTTATAAATTTGGCCGAGTGAAGGGTCAATGAGACCTTGTAAAGTCTTCACAATGTGGGAATCCACCATGTCATGCAGGAAACAGAGATCTAGAGGAATCATTTCTAGTCTCTGTTGTTTAGAGCCACACCTCACCGCAGGTGGCTCATCATTGAGTAAAAATAAGAAATAAGTCAGGGAGGAATAAAATTAGAAGTAATTCAGAAATCATGAGTCAACAAGCCTTTTTAATAAACACCACCCTCCATTTGCAGCAACAAATATTTTTAAACAATGCCTTTAACAAATCTTTCAGAAAACAGAGTTTATTCCTAGGACACGGTTACACCGTAGTTAAAAGGCATGAGGGTTGGAGTTGGATGACCTTCATGAGGTCTCTTGTGCCAAAATATTAGCAGAGGAAAATGAATGAAAGCTCCATTCCACAGCACATTAAGAAGCAAGCATTAGAGACTGTTCTTGAAGCTTTTCTCCAGTAATAGACTTTCATTCATTCCTAGATTTTGACCTGCTCAACAAATAAAAGAGGGCTATTGCCTGGAGTGAAAGATGTTCTTTCCCCTGCCTGCTGAAAGTGATTTATGTTTTCCATGTTGACGTCATTAAAAGCACGGTGCATGGACAATACACAGGCCTCTGAGAAGACATAAGATGAGATTCAGTTAGCTACTTAAGTGCAGAGGGGGATACAGCTGAAGAAAAGCTAGGATCTCCTTCTACAAGTTATTTAAGATCTTATTGTGGAGAAGCTCTCACAGGTGAAACAGTACAGTGCAATAACTAAGCACTAAATGATATGATACACACATAAAACTGTATACAGAATCATAGGATCTTTTGAATGTGTAAATTCCAAGGCCTCACACCAGGCCCACTAAATCCAGCTTGAATGGGAGAAGTCCTAGCATTCGAGGTTGTTTTTTAAGGAGGTCAGATTTGGGGAACGCTGTGGCCATGGGTGATGAGAGAGACACAGAGGGTGTTTGGGGGAATATGAACAATGGAGAGATTTTCTAGAAAAGGTTTAATGAAGTAAATGGAGTTCAAACTGGGGGAAAGGTAGGATATAAGTAAGCAGAATGATGAAAGAAGGGCAGTCTAGGCAAGAAGGACAACATATATATAGACCTGAAAGTACAAGTGAGTAAGAGGTGTATTTGTTTGTATGCACACTCTTATCCCTAGTCACAACTTGAGAAGAATACTTTGTTAGGCTTAGTCCCACTAGAGTATTAGACACTACTTTACAAATGGAGACTCAGACAACAAAGGCATCTAGAGGAAGCCTTGGGTAGTATAACACACCGCAGTCTCAGGA
>NW_011889002.1:2151994-2186484 GCF_000151845.1 Pteropus vampyrus | reverse complement strand
TTTAAGGAGGTCAGATTTGGGGAACGCTGTGGCCATGGGTGATGAGAGAGACACAGAGGGTGTTTGGGGGAATATGAACAATGGAGAGATTTTCTAGAAAAGGTTTAATGAAGTAAATGGAGTTCAAACTGGGGGAAAGGTAGGATATAAGTAAGCAGAATGATGAAAGAAGGGCAGTCTAGGCAAGAAGGACAACATATATATAGACCTGAAAGTACAAGTGAGTAAGAGGTGTATTTGTTTGTATGCACACTCTTATCCCTAGTCACAACTTGAGAAGAATACTTTGTTAGGCTTAGTCCCACTAGAGTATTAGACACTACTTTACAAATGGAGACTCAGACAACAAAGGCATCTAGAGGAAGCCTTGGGTAGTATAACACACCGCAGTCTCAGGAGCCAGAAAGCCTGCATTCGGTATCAGAGCTGCCACTCACCTGTCCATAACTTTGTACCAGTTGTAGAATCTCTCCAAGTCTCAGTTTTGTTACATGTAAAACTAGAACACTACAACCTACCTCACAGGGTTGTTATATAAAAAGAGTATTAAATGAAATAATGTTTGTGAATATCTAACACAGTACCTGGCATCAGGGATGGTTTCAATCGAGACTGAATGAACAAGAGGCCAGTTAGATTAAAGAAAACTCTCTATGGCTCATCTTTGTTTTGGGAGGTTTCTGGAGACATGTAGAATTGAAAAGTTGCTGCCTCAGATTATTTTTTGAAATAACTTTGGTATATATAGACTTTTTTTAAAAAGCGGTATCAAATTAGAAATGGTAAAACATGGCCCTATAATAGGTATTTCTAAATTGTTTCTCTGTGGATGTGGAAGGATCTATGCTTTAGTCTGAACTCAGGGATGGATATATTTTGCACTATTCTAGAGCATAGATTGGTAAACTTCTTCTGTGGAAGGCCAGATAATACATTTTTTTAGCTTTGCATACATTTTTTACCACCTCCGATGCAACTTACACATGTCTGACATTGCAGCTCAAAAGACAATGCATAAATGATTGGGTGCCTGTGTTCCAGTAAATATTTATAGACACTGAAATTTAAATTTCACATAATTTTCACATGTCATGAAATAATATTCTTCTTTTGATTTCTTCCATTTAAAAAGGTAGCTCTTAGCTCGTAGGTCATGTAAAAATAGGTGCTCACAAGCCAAGAACTGACCCCTGTCCAAGAGCCGGAAGTGGCAACGAGACTCAAGTTGATTCTGAAAAAGTACATCTTAGCTCCACTTCTAATAAGTGTAAACTGCACTGCTTCCCTCAAACATAAGTCCTCCCCATTCCCTTCATGGGTATCAGACAGAACCTCTAAATAACACACATTCTTTGAAGTTTCATTTATCTTCTTAATCATTCATTCAGCAAGTATTTAAATGCCTATAAGGTATAAGCCTCCAGGGGACACAGTGTTGAACAAGATAGTACCCCATACCTCTAGAGCTCACCTTGAAGCTGGGGAAACAGATGTCAATAAATCATTAAGATACAACATGGAAAAGCTTGATAATAATACCCCGTGTTCCAAGTACAATGGTGGCATAGCAAAGAAAAGGAGGAATTAGTTCTGAAAGGGCGAGGTGAGCAGGTTGAAAGTTGTTGACATGTAAGCACAAACAAGTCAGTGTTGGGGCTAGGCTTCATAGCAGAGGAGCGAAGGGAGGACAGCCTCTGCAGAGGGACTCATCTGTGCAAAGTCAAGATGGTATAAGCGCGTCTTGGATTTGGTGAGTTGCCACACACATACATACACGCACACACACACACACACACACACCCTACTTGTAGCTAGAATGTGTGGGATGTGGAGTGAGGAGATTATGGGAGATGAGGCCAGAAAGAGAGGGTGAGCTCAGATATAGTCTACGCCAAAGCGTGCATATTTTGTTTTTTAAGGCATTGAGGTGCTCCTAGGGGTTTTTAAACATAGTAGTAATGTGATTGACTCTGTATTCTAGAAATTAAACAAGTAGCAATGTGGGAGCAGGAAGAGATCTCAGGCAGGGACACTATAAAGAATGACTGGACTAAGCCAGACAAGAGATATGGAGGACTGACCTAAAGTACTGACTGTTGTTCTGATCTAAACCGGGGGTAGGGGAGGTGGGAGAGTCTGTGACGGTGTTCGCTCTCTGCACAGTGTCTTTGTCCTCTGTATGAAGGGCTGAACTAGACTCCCAAGGTCACTTCCTGTCCTCATATGCTCTGTTTGCCCTTCACTCTTAGATGGCAGCCACATGGTTGTGAGCAAAAGAATGAATCTCTTCACTCTAACATCATCTTGACTTTTTGCAGTATCCATGCTAGTGCCCAGTGGCAGCTGGAAAATTGTTGGATGACATTCGATGCCGTTTCCTTTGCTCCTGCCTGCTTGAGTGATTGTCTGAGGAGATAGAGCCCTTGGCAGACAAACAGGCAGGTGGCAAGGTTGACAGGCTAAGAGAGTGCTGGTGAGCACAGGGTAGGGTTGAAGCCCATTTTAGCCCATGGGAGTACTAGAACAACTCTACAAATCAATCAGCAGCATTTATATGGCACAGTTTAAAAGGTATTTTTACATCCCAGATCTCAGGTAATAGATGGGGAGAAGCTTGTTTCACTGTTCATTGAAAGAATTTGTGTTTCCCCAAAAAGTTTTGAAGGAAAAATTCTGGATGACATTAATAATGTAATTACTACCTGCATTATATAAACTGCATTAAAACCAGAGCTCAATATTTTAACTAATGGCCTGCTGTCCTTGAGTGTTTAAACAAAAGGTAGAAACAGAGAAACAGCTCATATCATTCCCTGCTCTAAATGCATCAGTGACATTCAAGAGAAAACCCAAACTGCTACCACCTACCTCTCTGAGCTTGTCCTCTTCACCCCTTCCCTGGGTGCCCCCTCATGGGGTGTATGGACTACTCATTGCTCTTAAACATACCAAGCTCATTATTCCTCAAGCCCTATCCACTGGCCACTTCCTTTATCTAGAATGTTCTTTCCCAGATATTTAAGGGTATCTCTCATGTTACTCAGACTTCTGCTTCAACATCACCTCCTTAGAGGGTCTTACCTGACCACTCTTTCTAAAATAAGACTGCCCCCCTCACCCCCATCCTGGCCTGTTTTCTTCTAGCAATTTTCCCTGCTTAATTTTTCTTTATAGCATTTATCATTCCAAATTTATACTATATATTCATTTAATTATTGTACCTCACTCCCACTAGACTGTAAGCTCCATGAGGGTAAGACTTTGCCTGGGCTGCTGTTGTATCCTTCCCACCCAGAACAGTACCTGACACATGGTAGGTGCTCAATTGATATTTCTTAAATTAGAAAGCTGCCTTGTGAATGGATGGCACACAAATGAAGGGATTCCTCCCCCTTTCCCTGAATTCCTACCACACTTTTAATATCGTTCACAGTCTAATAGTGACAATAGTTATAATTAATCAAATAATTAATTATTAATATTATTTACTTGATAGTTAACATTAATAGTATATAAAATAGTAAAAAGTAATATATAATAAATTTAATATTAAATAATAATAACCACTTATTAAGGTCTTGTTATGTGCCGTGTACTGTTACTATCTATCTACATTATCTCAAATAATCTTTATTATAATCCTAACAGGTAGACATTATTAGTTTTTCTATTTTATACTTCACGACACCAAAATTAGGAAGTTAAGAAATTTGTTGAGATTCTAACACAGGTTTAACTGCCTTGAACATCCTTGTGCTTTTCTTTATAAAACTAACAATACAATGACCCAAACTGCCTTGAAATGAACTTCAGGTGGATTTTAACTGTCTAACTGTACAGGACAGAAAGTGGGACAGCCACTAGATGTGAATTAAGCTTTCTAGTAGAGAATGAAATGACAAAAAGCCCTAGCTTCTGTATTGGGAAACTGTTTTGAAAGCATTAATTGGGGTGAGATAGTGTTCACTACTCAAAGGTACTCATCAAACAAAACAGAAGGAGGATTCAGCTTTCCTGCTTAGGAAGCCAAAGGAATGTTATCTAGATCTCCTGGAGGCCACAAGACTCATCTTACAGATGGGAAGGCCTTTGACTAACTCAGGCAGACACCAAAAACAATTTCCTGCAAACTAACGACTCTCCAATAAGTCTGTGGGACTGTTAGGAATATCTTTGCAGTGCAGTATTTTTCATGCTTAGCTTGAGTTCAGAAAGATCTTGCAGAATCACTCAGGCTCATTTTCACTCTAAGGCTAAATGAGGAATAGCAAGGTCTAGCAAATGCCCAAACCGGTGTGTCAACCTCATTATGACTGCCTGGGGGTCATGTCCAGGGAATAGGTGCCACATTAAATTGCGAAGTAAACTGTGAGCCCTGGATCTGGAAACTACTTTTGTAAGGCAGCTGTTCTCCTAATCTTTTTGCTTAGATCTTAAAAGTAATTTTAATCCATTGAGAAGGGGAAGGGTGGGGGACAAATCAAACTGATTTTGGTCCAACTTGGTCAGGAAAAAAATAAGAGCTGATTTTTCCATCTAAGTCGTGTAGTCTGGTTGGAGTCCATCCCACTCAGGGACAGCTGGACAGCTATTGTCTGCACTGGCCACTTCTGAATCCTGAGGCCCAGTTAGAGGGAATTTTCCCCTCACCCCTCTATCCTTCAGGAAAGTTGCTAAAAGGAACCATTTCTGTCCTCTCCTGGGTGATGTCTTTCTCTACAGAAATCATGAAGCTGAACCAAATGTCCTGTGCTTCACTGTGGAGAGACGGGTCTTTTTAACCAGTCTCATCAAACAGTAGGCATCTTTTTGTTCCCTAGATAATAAGTGTTGGTGGGTTAATGGGTCACCTTCAGGAGAGAGGTCAGAAGGAAAAACTGCAGTGTTCAAAGCTGGCGCTAGAAATGCCAGCCATCAAAGAACACAGTATTCTGTGGACAGTGATGATATATAGGGTGTGCACTAGCCAGCCCCATCTGAGGGGTCACATCTAACCATTATCCTCAGCAAAGCCAGAGAAGGTCGTTGAATGTGGCTGACACTCAATTCTGAGAGGTCCTAGTGAGAAGCTGGCCAGGGAACCCTGGTGCCTGGGCTAGGGAGTTCCTTTTCACTGAGGGAGAATTATATTCTGGCTCCTTCCAGACTGACGTCGCAAGTACTTTGAACACTGAAAAGAACAAAAAAAGCAAACAGCCACAAAAAAGGAGAGGGAGGGAAGAGAGAAGGAGAGAGAGAGATATCAGCAGGGGTAGTTAGTAAAAAGGGGCCCGGAGACAGAAAACCTTTTGTTCCCCAGAGTTCGTTTCATGTAAAGATTGAGAAGTGAATGGCTTTGAAATGAAATGGGTTTATGAAGTAGTTGCTAGGTCACAGGAAGCACGACTGTCAGACTGCTTTGTGAATTCTATTTCTTTAAAACGTAGGTTAATCTTTAAAAAAAAAAATTATCTCCTCTTCCCAGGTTTTTTGGGGGGAGGGTAAAATTGGGAACGGTTCCCCACTTTGTTTTATTTTCCAACCTTTCTGATAATGTAAAATAAATGATCATATTACAAGTTCTTTGTCGGTTTTCAGAAGTTAAGAACTGGGCGGAGCATCGCATTACCTTGGCCTATTAGCCAATGACGGGAGGGTATGCAAATATAGTGAGTGATGATAGTCCCGCCTTAATCAAAACAGTGAGCTCAGAGGCTTTGGAGCATAGCCGTGTCGCAGCTCTGCGCGAAAGGACTGAAAAACCGGCCTTAGCCCCGGACCGTTCTCACTTTCATTTAGCACTACACTCGATGGAGGCGCGGGCACGCCAGTGCTTAATGCAGTCTAACTAGTTTAGGAAAACGACTCAGTTCACCGCTGCCGAGATGAAGTATAAGGTAAGAGAGGGGCTTTTACATAAGGTTTCAGAGTGTGTGTGTGTGTGTGTGTGTGTGTGTGTGTGTGTGTGTGTGTGTGTGTGTGTGAGTGAGTGTGTGTGTGTGTGTCTCATCGTGACAGCTCCTGTGCAGGGACGCCTTGTATGCCCGAGAGAATTCTGAGATGGGTTTCAGTCACTGAATTTGGCATACAAACAGGCAAGCAGAGACGAAGTCGCTAAGACCCACTCTGGGAGTTCACAGCACGCTGAGGTCCATCTCTACTGAAAGTTTGGGGGAATTAGTCTTAGAGCCGATCTGTGGCGGCCACTGTAGATCAGAGGGTGTCTAACTTACTTAAAGTGGAGCAAGCATTAGCTCAAGTTTTCGCAGCTCTACCAGGCCTGGCCTCCACTGTCCGGGGGTAGCCGGGGAGCTGTACTAAGGGTGGAATCAGAACTGCTGAGTCTCTCAGACTGGCTTTTAAAGCAGTTTTCAGCCTTCGCTTTAAGCGTTTGGTCCGGGAAGCAGTTTGCCATGTGTACTTTGGGTGGTAGAAATTAAAAGTCTCAGGTGTTATACAGCTGATGATGGAAAATTTTGATATCCTTAAATGACGTTGGTTGTAAGAACAAATGAGTATTTGTCATTTCTTGAAAACGTTTTTGTTGGCGCTTGAATGGACTGAAGTTCTAAAGGCTCAGGCGAATTTATTGTCTTCTGAAGCTTACAGAGTGCCATGACACTTCGGCAGCATTATTTTCCCATCCATTTTGCACCATTTATGTGTTTATTCTTGGCAAAAGGATTACAATTTGCTCAGCATATACCATTTTAAGTCACCCTCATAGAGGAGGCAAGGAGTTTCCAGGGACACTGTACAGAGCAGATTGCAGTGAATAGGGTGTGGATTTTCCTTAAAGGATGACTACTTCTATTCCAGAATAGACACTAGTCTTAGTGCTTTTAAATAAAAGTATTATTATTAAAATGAATTCTGGCAAGGTGGCTATGCTTTTGGATTGATAATTTGTATTACTTCTGTGACCTTCAGATTGTGGTAGCTGGGAGCTACTTCACTTCCTCTCCGAATTATCTAAACTTCTGGCCCATCTTTATTTATTTATTTATTTATTTATTATTTTTTTTATGGTGACATTAGTTAATGAAATCCAATAAGTTTCATCTGTACACTTTAACTGTCCCATCCTTTTTTAATGTGATGTTGTAAATACTTGGTTATGGCTATTAGCCACTGGCTAACCTCAGTGATCAATCATTTCTTGGAAAGTTATAAATCTTAATTCAAAGCCCTAAATCTAAATGTTGAAAGCCTTTGTTTATAAGATATGAGTTATAGTTCTCCTTGAAAAGGTTAAAGCTGTCTGAAGACATAGGTATCAGTTATCACTCTACTATCAGCTTTCTGTTATCTGCCTTAATAGGCAAGATCAGAGGAATAGATAATCTTGAAAATTCTTAATATTTGACTTTAAGGTGCAACCAGAAACAAATCCTTCTATCTGGCAGGAATGTTCTTTTTCTTGAAGTAGTTCACCTGAATTTCCACAGTTTCCTTATTTAGAGCAGTGATAGGACTTATATGTTATTTAGCCTGCATTGAGTCTTTGTCCCTTCTCTCCCTATTGCGGAATGCCTTTAGTTCACAAAAACAGCTTGCAAAAGAAAAAAAAGATAATTTGTTCATAAATTTATTATTCGAAAGTACAAAGGGCTGAAATTAACGTCGAGTGTTGCAATCTAGAAAGTGACAAAAGTGACAGTCTAAAGTCACTTTTATTCAGTGACCTCATCATGTTTAGTTTTATTCTTATGGAAAGAAAACATCATGGCAACAGATTATATAAATTTCACCTGGCCCTCACAAAGAAAACTTGCCTCTCTATTGAGTCTTACCAGTGTTGAACACCCTACCAATTGAGGTAAATACATGATTTTATTAGCTCGTGGATTCTTTCACCAGCAAAGGTCCTGAATTCTCTAACTGACCAAATGACAGATTGACACCTTGTGTTGACTACAAAATGAACCAATAGCCGAAGCAATCTACTTCCCCTTTCTTATAAAGCCTATTTTCTCTCTTGTTAATAATAGATAACTTTATTTAAGGAGAAGATTTTGTAATTTTAAGTAGAGGAGATGACACAAAGGTAAAGAAGTGATCAATAACATTTCTTAAGACTTACCATGACAATACAGGATTGTCATATTTAATTCTCCCAATAACTCTCTGAGGTTTGTATGAGTATACTAATTTTCAAATATGGACATTATAGCACAGAGAGGCTAAGTAATTTATCCAAAGCCACACAGCTAAAAAGTGGTGGAGGTGGGATTTGAATCAAGATCATCTGGTTGTAGAACTTGTGACTTTAAATTATTATTAAAGAAAAAGAAAGAACCATCTTTGACCTCCCTAAAATGTGCTATATAAATGGTGTTTTCTTCTCCCAGGAAATTTAAGACTCTATATCATCCCAAGTATTCTTGCAGAATAGAGTCCTTTTTTTAGGCAATAACTCAAAGCAAAGCGAAATGCATGTTTTGCCATTATTTGTTTAATTTGAGTCACTTAGGTAGGAAAGCCAGATAATTATTAGATTGTAAAATCCTGGAGTCAGGAATTATCTTTTAAACACTGTATTGCACTATACACTGTAAATTTAGTGCAGTCAAACTTAAAAATGTTCACTGAGAAATTTATAATCCAGCCACTATAAGGCCACTATAAGATTTTTTTTTTTAACCAGATTATCTGGTTTGGCTACTTCAGGGATCATAACTGGAGAACAACCAAACCTCCACTCATTTTGCACTTCTACTCCAGGTCAGTCAGCTATGTATTTACAATAATCTTGAGAACAGTGGAATGTGAGCTATTACTTGAGTAAACTTTTTTGATTAGCACCTATCTAGTCCATTTTTATTTCATTGCATATTTTTTTAATTTGTTCATAAGAAGGCTGTAGTCACTCTCATGTGTACTTAATATTACATTTCTCTTTAAAAAAATTCAGCCTGAGGTTCTGTGATAGTAAATTATGGGGGCTTTATTAAGAGTTTTCTACAAGCTACTCTGAATATACAGAGCATGTTCTGAAATGGGGAGAAGGGACTGTGGCTTGCTCAGCAAAGGCTCCACTTCTGGGAGTCTGGAGGTGGATTTTGGCTGCTCTCATGCAGGAGCGTGATTGAAAGGCCAATGTACAGCTGTATTTGAACAGAGGCGGGAAACCCCACCCCTTTATGCTGGCTCAGGCCAGGTGGGTGCTCAGCAGGCGCTGCCTGTCTGATCTCTAATAGCTGAACAGCTTTTGTGGATTTGCCAAATTTCTGAACTCTGTGTGCCGCCATTAAAATTCTAAATTATTTATCTAATCTACCATTCAACAAATTCATTTTTAAATGCTTGGACTGAAGAAAAATTACAGGGGGAACTTACAATTCAAATCAGAAAACTATATTCTGAAATTCAAATTTCTTTGTTCTGTTTGAATGTGAGCAAGTTTAGGGGAACGAGAAAGTGTATACTACTTAAAACTTTTGGGGGGACTTTGAAAATATTTTTATTTTCTCAAGCTAGCTTGAGTTAAAAATAATTGAGCTTCTTCTATTTAGTTAATATGGTCATTTATGACCTATATGATTCCCAGTTCTTTCCTTGCTTTGACATTTTGGTTTTAAATTCTTTATTCTCTTTAGATGATTTGTTGCACTCAATCCAATTAGAAACTCCTGCCTCTCCCCAGAAGATGCTTTGAAAAATCTTAATTATTTCTTTATATATTATTTATTTATTGAGCAAATCCACTTTCGTGGCTAAATGACTAATCTACACAGAGATGAAAGTCTTTGTAGAGCTGAAGATGTTCTGATAATACCAAATGTAGCAAGTTGCACAGTGTGGACATAACAAGGATGCCTTTAGCATCCTTTTCTTGCTGGGATCTACATCAGTCCTCTTCTCAGAATTCATCAGTGGCTTCCTGTCTGCACCGCCCTGCCCCCAAGACTTCTTAAAACAACTTCCTCTCTACTTTTTCAGCCCCTTTGCAAATTCCCTTCCTTTTTGTGTATGCCCTTATGACCTCATTGTCTCTCATTCAAGCATCCCTTATCCTTCTTTAATACCAGACTTCTGTAGGCTGACCTTCCCAGCCCACACAGACGTGACACCCTCAAAGCACACCCTGTACCCCACCTCTCTCCTCTCTTTTGACTCTACTCTGGGAAATGTTCTCGTGCTGCTCTCTGACTTATTTTCTCCTGTCTATTTGCACCTACATGGCTTGGTTAGTCTGTACTTCCCACACAGCAAGTCTCCTCATTCATCCACTCTATGAAGCAATCAAAAGCCCAAACTTGTGTCTCCATGACTCCCTACAATAGGCTTTTTTACCTCTGCCCTACTCTGTTAGTACCACCTACCTTATTAACTCCTTTCAATCAAATCACTATCTTAATGATACCTGTAACTCATAAAGGTTACCCGCAGGGTCTGTCCAGTTTTAGGTAAGCTCCATTGAATACAATAAAGAAGTGAAGGGTGGCCTTTATTTATATGTAGAAGCAGATCGTTTGAATAAAAAGTATGATCTAGGATTTGTTATGGCAGGTGACAGGGCCTTTGTCTTGTATGTTCCTATAGTATAGACAAGATACAGCATGGGCTTTAGAGGAAGGCATTATTATTTCTTGTGATTTAATGCTCTGTAACTTTGGGCAAGTTAAGCTCTCTGAGCCTCAGTTTTCTTATTTGGAAACAGGAATAATAACTGCCTCATGTTATTGTTCCAAGGCCTAAACATGATAATATATGAATGTAAGTACTTACCATGGCTCCCGGCATATGGTAAGTAGACAATGCCAGTCAGCTCCATCTCTCTTTGTATAGTAAATGCTCAATAGATGTTGAAAGGATAGTGTGGACTCAAGACTTGGTGACAAGATTATGTCAAAATCCCAGTTACTAGTTTAAGATGGTTGAGTATTACTGAGTGTCCCATGGACCTGGATATGTATTGTAGAAATGTAAATGCCACACATAGGGAATTACCAGCACATTCATTTGCCCACTTGCTAATATATTAATGCTTGGTATCTTCACTGTTGTTAATAAGATTTGATATTCCTGGAATTATAGGACCTTCATAGTAAGTACTGAACTAATGTTGAACTGAATGTTAAGTTACATAAAATACTTAGAGAAATCGCCATTTTAAAAAGTCTTAATGAATATGGCATTAAGTTGAAAGAACATGGGTTTTGTTTCAAATCCTACTTAGGTTACTTCCTAACAGTGTAACAGGCAGGCTACTGCAGGCCTTCATGTCCTCATTTATAAAAATTGGATTTTTAAAACACCTATCATATCATATAATTGTAAAGCTATAAGATATGAAAATCAACAGCTTCTAGCACATAGCAGGCATTTAAAAATAGCAGCTATTATATTATACATTATAAGCTATATATACAATGTATATATACACACAAATACATGGATATACAGGCGTTATATATATACAAATTTAAGAGGAAACATTCACTTGAATTGTTTCCCCAAAACAAAAATATTAGTTGAGGAAAAGAAAAATTCACCAATTTAAAAAGTCAAAGGTAAAATGCAAAGATGGTATAGAAGATCAGTGTAAACTATACCCCTTATCTTATTGTAGTCAATTAGAGTGATGTAGATGTAAAGTAAGAGGTCTATTTTTAGACGTAAAGTAAGAGCTCTATTTTTAGATCACTTTAAGGTTAGAAAGAAACCTAAACAAATTGGTTTGAAATGCCAGCCACCGAGCCCATGGCATCACTCTGCAGTAACATATAGACTTAATTATCAATCCTCCTTGCCAAGATAAACAAAACAGGGCCGCTGGAAAGAAATACTATATTTCCAACTTAAAATGCCAGAGAATAGATGCTGGTTTCTTAGGCAGTGGATGATTGCAAAGACTATGAGCATGGAAAGAGGACCCTCTCCCCCTAAAAAACCTGTTTATACTTTGTCAACAGCATCTCGCTCCATTTTATTTACTTTGAACATTCCAGTCATCTCCCTGCGGTAATTCTTACCAGTTAATGAGGACTTTGTATGCCTGGGGAACATTACAGCCTAGCTGCAAAAGACTATCTTCCTAAGGAATCTTCATTTCAAGATAAATGGCCTTGTCAGTGACCTTTTCCACCCGTCACAGAAAGAGTAATTCTTTTAGACTATAGTTTAGTAGGCAACGTGATCCAGGTGAATCGAGGTATGTACTTTAAGGAAGATAGAACAGACACTCCAGAAAATATGATTGGTGGTGGCGTGTGACAGTGGTTTTGCATGGTTAAAGTAGGGAGTGGGCAGCTGATCATGGAGATATTAAAATTGCAAGTAGAATGTTCTCAATATAAACCTGGACCCCACCATGGACTAGTAAATGCCATTTTATTCTTTAAAATGATCTTGTCCTTCCCAGCCATTAATGGTACTAAATAATGTTTAAGTAGGTGGTTCATGGTCCTTATTTAAAGCTGGTTCACTGATTTGGAGGTGTCTTATTTCTTTGTAAATCTTGGTGTGTACGCTGCAAATGAGAATTCCTGCTGATATTTCTACTATGTCAAGGTAATAGTTATAGGATGTTACCAAAAATGTTCCTTATGTGGAATATTGATGTCTATGTTTACTAGAAATGAAGACTGAGCAACTACGAATATGTAGAAGTGCAAGCATTGCAGAAAAATGTTTGATAGCTCCTTTTTAATTTCCTTTCTTTACTGTGTATGTTTGTATGTGTGGCAGTGGGAGGGGATTATTTGTGAAGCTCAATAGAAAGTTGCAACAACCAAAAGGTATATAAGGTTAAGATTTGAACCAGATCTTTCTATTTATTAAAGCAATATATAATTAGACAGGATGATGTATCATTAATATTTTTCCTAATTTCTTTTAGTTATGTGGAAACCCATGCTATCTCTTGTACGAATTAGCCTTAAGCTCATTAATTTATGGTAGTCAGTTTGTTGCCCTTAACTTAGCTCTTCACCCCACAGGAAATGTGGCTGACTTGTGTAGGTTTCTCTGTCACCAGGCTCTGCACTCTACTGAAAGAATGGGCTGAGATACCCCAGCTGCCCAGCCCCCAATACTCAATAACCATAATAAGCAAAGTCAGCTCACTGAGAAGGGTACAAAATAGACTTCCAAACACTCCATGCCTCTTGGAGTTCAGAGTCTTTAGTATCTAATAGTATATGTTAGTAATCTGTCAATGAGGGGTAAGTGTGTGTGTTACTAATCATTTGTGGTATGACAGAGTTTGGCACAAAATGGTTAAGTGGACCAGCAGATTTCAATACTATCACAACAGAGTTGGCAGAGCAACATTTTGAAATCTTCTTTTCCCTTGAGTGCTCCTCTGGGGTAGAACTTCCATGTTATTCCCTGATTCTCCAACTTTTTTCACTCAGAGCTAAGTGTGAAGAGCACCTCCTTAAATAGGGGTCAGGGTAGAGAACGATAGAAATACAGCTAGCTCAACAGCATTCTCTCTCTTAATAACCCCATTCACTGTGAAGCTGGAGTTCTAGACAGTCTCACAGAGGCCCAGATGCCTTTGGAATATATCTCACTTCTTTATAAAGATCATCTTGCCATTTAGAAAACATGTCCATTGACTGAATTAAAGACTCTTATCAAACCTATCTTTTTTCCTCCCAAATCCTAAATCCAACCAAGGCAGACCCATTAGCATGATATATACTTGCACACCTATCTTTTATTTTTAGTTTAAAATATATGTAATTCACGTAGGAAATTCAAGGAAATATATCCATATTTCACAAACCCCAAAATGGGACATATGGTCTGACAATGGGAAGGATATTTGAAACTAGGCCTGCCTTGAAAAGTTCAGGAACATGTGGTCACTCTAGACAGTCAATATGAGCTGCTCTAGAGATCAGTCAACCATCGAAGGCGTTATCCCTTTTCCCTTACGTCAGTCAGCCTCTTGACTGGAAATTATCTAAGAAGTTTTTTTGAAGTGAATGCAGGTAAATTTTTCACATAGAGTTATAAATAACATTTGCTTGTAAATAATAGAGTGGTCCTTTTTCTTTTTCTTCTTCTTGCATAAATAAGCATCTTTAGAAATGACAGAAAGCCCATTTTGCAATATGGACTTGAGCAGAGAACACCTGAGAGGTTAAGCAGCAGGGAGATTGTATTTCAGTTGTTCTTGTTTTAAACCTGGCTTGGTAGCTCTGTGCCTCATAACCTGCAGCGTCTGCCCAAGCCTCCTGCCTCCCTTATTAAGATCTTAATTACAGACGCAGCTTACTTCATTGCTAGAGGGAAAGAATTTAGTTTCTCTGAACTATGTCTGTTTTTTGGTGTGGCAGGTGTAATCATGATGAGATCATTTCTGGTTTGTTTTCTTTTCCTGGAGGAATTATTTTTGAGGGGGAGGAGTACAGTTCTTAAGACACAATTTCATGAGCTCATAATAATGCAGTAATAATTGTGCATGATTTTTTAGAGACCCTTTCTTCTGAAGAAATCAGAGCATTTTGCATACATAATTTCATGACTCCTCATAATATCGTTATAAAGAACATGTTCATTATCCACATTTTGCAGATGGAGAAACAGATTCATACAGGCAGTGTGATTTCATTGTCATTAGACTTCCCATATGAAGACTGAGACTAGACTCTGTTAATTCCGTTTAGTTTCCAGAGTTTCATGACATCGGCACTATTGACATTTAGGACTGGATAAGTCTTTGTCATAGGGGATTGTCATGTTGATTGCAAGATGTTTAGCAGCATCCCTGGCATCTACCCACTAGCAACCAGTAACACACACACACACACACACACACACACACACACACACACACACACACAGTGATAACCAAAAATGTCTCCAAACATTGTCAAATGTCACTTAGCAGGATAAAATTCCCCCTAGTTAAGAATTACTGGCCTAATCTTCCCTAATTCTTTCTGCTTAAATATAATTACCTTACTGGTTTGATGTGATAGAAGCACAAAGATACAACCACAGAACTGTTTGCCATAATTTTATCATGACCAAGGTTGAGCTTAATATAACAGGTCCTAACCAAAAAGAAACTTAATCTTACATGCTTAACACCAATTTGTTCAAGCATATACCACAAAATATTAAGAAGCATGGGGGTCTTCCTCAGGTGACATGTAAAACCATCAGGCCAAAGGAAGACAGACTTCAGAGAATTAAGGTTGCTGTAGAGACAGTCTGGTACATATACATATACATATACATATACATATACATATACATATACATATATATGCATTTAGAACTGGGCCTTAAAGAAAGCTACTTTATTCTCATAAACTGGTATATAATATGTACATGTAGGAGCTTATCTATATACCTAACCAATGAACAATTTTATTTTGAAGTTTTTTCTATTCCATTTGCTCCTGCCATCTTTCCTCTCCTCTAGCGGAGAAGCTGCAGCATCCAAAGGTTCTTTCTTTAGACGTCTACAGACAACTCTGTAGTTGTAGTGGTGACAGAATATGATTGCATATACCCTCTTAACCAAGTATACAGATCCATTTTTTAGAACTCTTTGGAGACCTCACGAGTTAAGTGGAATAATAGCAATCAGGCACCAAACCTAAGTCAGGGGACATCTAAAAGGGTTCCCGTGAGGGCTGGCATTCAAGTTATGTCAACTGGGTTCTGGCTGGGAGAAAAGCAAGGGTTGCCGGATGTGTACGTATAGTATTGAGATATTGGTATTGTATCATATTGTATTTAGATATAACTTCATTCTTTACAGGCTCCATACTTTGGTGTAGGAAGATATATGAAAATGTAAAAAATAGGAAGATCTTCCCTTCTTTTAAAATACTCTGTTAGATGTAACTTGTGTGTTTTGAATTTTGAGAAATTTTTGTTTTTGGAAATACACTGTAATATAATGGACTAGAGTCTCCTATTCCTTTATAACAATTCTCATTTCGCTTCCCCCAAGTGCCTGGATGTTGAGGGATTTGTCTAGACAGGCAGATAGATGTGATCTGGTGCCAACACCGTAATGTTGGCTGAAATCCAGATGGTTGTTTTATTGTTAATAAAACCTATATTTTAGGTGAGTGGGTGTCAGGCCTTCATCATTATGTGATGCCTGTCAGATTTATCTAGGGGCAGAACCCTGAAAAGAGTTTGTGCCTGCCCCATGTTTTTGATCCTTTGCCAATCTACTATACGAAAAATCTATCAAAACCAGGCAACCTGGGACAAATGCTTATAAATTGCCAAGCTTAATAGCAACAGTACTAAATTTTAAGATGAAGAAGATTCTCAGGAAGTATATTCTGGGCTAGTGGAAAAAATCCTAGATTAAGAGAGGAACCAGATGCTTTTGCTGGCTCTGCTGTTAATCTAATAGGAGGCTCTCTGGGTTGTAAAACAAGAAAATTAGGTTAAAACGATCTCTAAGATCCCTTCTTGGTTTAAAATTCTAGTCTAGATGGTTCTAGGTTTGGGTGACTTCTTGGTCTAATACCCATAGAAATCTACGTGTCACTCCACTTTCTTTAAGACTTTCAGGAGTTGCTTAGATCAATCTCAAAGATGACAGAAGAGTGAGAAAATGAGCTCCTATAGACACGTGTATTATTTATGACCATCAGACTTGTGAGACAAAAGCTAATTTATTTTTCTCAAATACTGTCAGTAATCAAACTTATCTTCCATGAATGGCCAAGAAATAATTGAAGCAGACTAGTGGACTAGTCCCATACATATACTCATACATGCATACATGCACACCCACTTATCAACCTACTTGTAATTTTTTTTTCATATAAAACAAATAATTTTCTCTAGGCTTTTGTTGGTTTCATGGTAAATAAATCCTAGCATGGGAATGTTTCTGTTCTATGTCAACCTTAAATCAAGAGAGAATAGATGACATTAGTTCTAGTGCAGGAAAGGAAAGGAACCCAGCATTTTAACAAACAATTTTTTTAATCTCACAGGTATGCTGTCCATATCAGGTTGCCAAATCTGGTCAGAAAGAAGTTTCTTCCTGAGATCCAAATATCCAAATTTGCAATGAGCATCAGATCTCCTGATCAGTTATCAAGTGTCACTTTGGCATATGAACCACCAAAGTAATGCTGGGTCCTGAACAATCTCTCATCAAATAAGAATATGGAACAGACATTAAGCTTTCCAAACCTGGGAGCCTTATGGGCCATCATACACAGGGTGCACCCCAATGCTGTATGTGAAGGCTGATGCATGTCAAAGAATAACTTTGAGTGGGCAAGTGTCTAATGTCACATTTCTTAAAGTATCTCCCACTCAGAAATGCTCAAAGAGAATACTATGGCTAAAGTTCAACAAGGCTGGAAAATCTAAGAAAACTTAAGGAATTGTGGCAGGGTAATTAGCATGAAAATTCAGAGAGGGTCCAAGATACTCATATAAACTTTGTAACCATCATAGGGAGTTAGAAGTGCTTTCCAGAAAACAAAAGTATTGGCTGAAATGTGGTCTAGATGCCAGAGGAATCTTTGGCGGCAAGTGTTGGACACTTCTCATTAGTGATCAGCAGTATGACAAGGGACTAGTGGGGCCTACAAGAATTCTGCAAGAATTCTGCTGCTGCCTTTCTGTGACTAGTTCAGATCACATAATGAAAAGTCAGTCAGATTGCAATTACAAATACTGCTGAGAAAGAACTTGGATGTGCTATGTGTCATATCTTCTAACTCCTGAACTTAAAAGCTTTGTGTCTACTACTTAATAATCTCGAGAAGATCCAACTTTTAGAAAATTTTACATTCCAGATCACCCAATGAAAGAACTCAGATGTAAACCGAGTATTCCAGGAACCAAAATCCAGACACATAGATATCCATGTTTCCTGACTACGGCTGATTCCTTCTTTTGGGAAATACCACATCTCCTTATATCCTAAAGATGATCTTAGGAGGTAGCCAAAGTGGTTTGACGACCCTCTAACTGAAGCTGATTTTTGTCAGCAGTCACAAAAGTACAGAAGCCTTTCTTTCTCTTCCCCTGCGTCCTCAGAGTGACCTTCATAATGCTTATCCTTCAGCCACTTCCTTTAGGACTGATTTCCTTGACAATGGCCTTTCCCTTCCATACTGTGTCTGTTTCTCACAATCTGTCCTGCTTTGTGTGTGTGTGTGTCTGTGTGTGTGTGTGTGTCTGTGTGTGTGTGTGTGTAAGTGCATGCATACACACCCTGCCAGATCCCAAGGCTAAAATTTGGGGATTGGGTAAGTCATACTGAGAATGTGGCAGCCCTGAGGAAAGTCATACTGAGAATGTGGCAACCCTGAGGCTGTGACAGGAGCTCCAGCATGATAAATATAGAGTAAAGTAAAAATAAGAAGAAGAAGTTGGGCCATTGATGATGCTATCGGTCTTAGTGGGGGTGACACAGCAGCCATTGTGTCTCATTTCTCTTTAAAGAACAGCATGAATGGTCATGGAAATTACAAGTCATACCTCTCCATATTTGGAATAGCAGATAGTTTCCTTGGCAGTAAGACTAAGCAGCTTTCCTAATATTTTGATAGCAATGGGGGGAAAAAGGCAGGGAAGAGTGGGGAATAATGTGGGAATTGTCATGTAACTTAGAGTTTTTTGTACCCACTGTTCTGGCTAGTTGTACGGTATTTTCTACCCACTCCTCAGGCATAGCTTGGGAACCAGGAACAGCAGAAACCTTAGTCCTGGCAAAGTATGAATGGTGCTCAGTCACCTGCCGCCCGATGTGGGTTACACTGAAGGGAAAAAAGGCACTTACAGAGAACACTGTATTTAATCTGGCTGGGATGGTCAATTCATCTTGACCTTCCTGTTTGCTCAGTGGTTGTGGACATGAGACTCGGGCTCACTATCTACGTCATTATCCTGTTTTAATAGGGAGAGGCGGGCACCTTCCTGCTTGCTGTCTCCCACATTCTTCGGCTGTGATGCTTGGGTGACTTGGACATGCCATTTATCTCTCTGGTTCCATTAATTTATTTTCCCACATCCATCTGAAAATGTTGACCAAATGTCATGCTGATTTCTCTAGAAAAAAATTTCATCCTCTCTGTAGGGAACCAGGAAACCAGAGTCCAGAATCCATTTCAAGTTAGCAAACATTTAATGAGTATATATTTTGTTTCAGACACTGGGCTCAAGTTCTGGAAATGCCAAGGACTAAGACAGCCTTTATGAACTTAAGGAGTTCTCAATCTTGAAAGATATAATACAAATCATACTGTAATAAATACTATAACAGGGAACTGGGAAGAGAAACAATCAGATAGGTTTTGGAAAGATAACTATTCTGATTATGCGGAAGATGAATGGTTTTTGAGGTGGGAAGAGGTTGAATGCAGGAAAATTAGTTGAGAAGCAGTTGTCATATTCCCCCGCAAGAAGTTGCTGAGGGCCTGAAGTAGGAGTGGCCTTGAGGAAGAAAGCAGAGTCCAAGGTGATTGGGTTTTGAGTTGTAAAGAGGCTCTGAAACCTCTGAGGCTACTACCTTGGACAGCTGTGTCATACTGTTAACTAAGAGAGATAAAGCAGGAGAAAGGGGTGTTTGCACTTGTTGATTTCAAGATAAAGTTACCTATTACACAACTGGAAATGTGGGACTGGAGTGCAGAAGAAATATCTAAGCTGGAGCTATGGATCTGAGTGTTTTGTGTTCAGATACCATCGGCATGGATGTGATTTCCCACGGAGAGTGAACATATAGAGAAGAGAATAGTGCAAAAGAGAGATCCCTTTAGAAGATGATCACTTAAAGAATGAGCCAAAATTTTTTTCTTTTAGTCTGTGATAGAGAAGGAAGATGAGTGGTCATAAGAAAAAGAGAAGAGAGAAAAACAGAAAGTGGTATCAGGAAGCCAGAGGAGAGTTTCAAGAAACATCGGGGTGGGGATCAATGCTAGAGGCTGCTACAATTAGAGTTCCCTCAATTAGAATTTATGACCCTAAAGGCCAATTTCCAATCCTGATTAGAACCACAACTTTTGTAGCATATGGATTTGATTAAATACTGTCCTAATTCTGGAGCTGGAGACAAGAAGCCTAAATTCTTGTCCTAGTTCTATGACTTTCTTGCTAGGTGACTTTGGCAAATCATTAACTTCTTGAGGCTCGTTTTCCTTATTTGTAAAGTGAAAGAGTTGGACTGTAATTGTTTCAAGTTCCTCTGGCTTCAAGTTCTATGCCCAACTGTTTTGGTGGTTTGCCAAGCCCAAGCTGTATTTCTTCTAGCTGCCAGTCTCTGGCAGCTAACCATCCAACTGGATATAGAATTACATAGCTCTGTTATCTCTCCTTGATGTGTTTCTGTGTTGACCTTTCTTGCTCTGGAGATAAATATTGGGGTGGGGGGCGAGGAGGCGAGAAAGAGTAGATCTGCCTCTCCTGGGTTTTTCTAAGATATTCAGAAAATCACCTTCTGACTTGTGGCCATAGAGAGTCTCACCTTTACACTGAAGGAAAGGGCTCCTCCACCTTCTCCTAGCCAGAGGAATTAACTCTTAATTTGTTTATTTATGACTTGCCTGTGCACTTTTGAATGAGATGGTTTGCATTCCAGCTGAAGATGAACTTGCTGTTATCTTCTTACTGAATTCCTGCCCCAACACTCCAAGTATTTGCAAAAGCCAAGCTCCTTACCCATGTTTTTCCCCTCTTTTTGATGGATTGTACTCTGCTGGAACCTAATGAGATTTACCTATAATTTGTCTAGTAATATCCTTATTATTAGTGTCAGTATTTTGTCTCAGAAGGTCTCTTGAATGCAACCAATAGTTTCGTTATTGCTGTTTGTAGGCAGATCCTTGACAAGAGGTTGCAATGCCTAAAACTCATTAATTCAAGAAAACATTGTTTTGAGAGACACTTCTCCTAAATGTAACTGTGAGCAAGGGAAATGTCAGATATGTATAAATATGTGTGTATATGTTGATAATAGTATCATCAGAATAGGATTAACCCTTGAGAGCTGAGAGGAGGCAAACAGGGCAGGAAGCCTAAGGCCAAAATGCCATCCACAAATTAAATAAATAGTCATGGTAACTTTGTAAATCTCCAGCAATATTAAAGTACTTAACTTGAAATAACTCATTTAATCCTTACAGCAAACCTCATGAGATAGGTGCTATTATCCACATTCTCATTTTATGGATGAGTAAGTTAAGGCACAAAGGAGAGAAGTAATCTGCCTACGTCACATAGCTAGGACACCAGACCCCAATAATGTATTTATTCTATAGACATGACAAGAAGAATTGGTCATCTTTAGAACTTAACTGAATGGAATGGAATGGAATTGAGACCAGTTAGGAGGATATTGTGTAGTAGAGCTAAGATGGCTTAGAGTTCTGGAAAGAAAGTGGAACCAAGAGAACACAGTTCTATTTCCATCTCTGACACCAACTGTGTGGCCTTGGGCAAATGATAAACTGCCGCCTGGCACCCAACCTGTTTCCTCATCTGTCAAATAGGAAGGTTGGATCCAGGTATCTCTAAAGGTCTCTGGAGCTGGAACCTTCTGTTTTGAGAGAGTGGCTGGATGTTAACATCGGCTCTCTGTAGCTTGCACAGATATTAAATAACTCACTCTCGTTCGGCAAAGGCCCGAATATCTGTCAGTGTGTGAGGTATCAGGCTAGCACTGGGGTGCCTGCCACTAACAGCCGTGCCAAGCTCTCTCTCTAAATCCTGATCTCTGTAGGCAGTAGGGAGGACTTTGAGAAATCATGAACAACTAACTAGTCAAGAGAACTCATCTGCGGTGGTCCATTAGCAAGGACAAACCACTCTGAAAGTATTCCCTGAGAAGCAGCTCTTCAAGCACGTCTAAAAAACAGTAGTACGCTGCTTACCAGGTAGTGAGGAGGTCACTGGGACAGGAGACAAAGGACATCCAAAACAATTCTCATACAAAGGATTTCTATCTGCCTCTAATCAAGCATGGTCCGGTGCTCTACTTCAGTGCGTCATGGAGTTCCATGGCAGTGGCCCAACTCCAAAAGCCTCACATTTATTCATGCTGATTAGGTCTGTAGTCCTTTGCCCTTCTACTGTTTTCTGTTTTTTCTTCTTTCCCTTCTTTGAAGCCAATATATTTGCATAGCTATCCGCCCTGAGTTCCCAAAGAACTGGCCCCTACTCTTTATAACTTCTGATTTCATCTTGGAGCTTCCTTATCAGCCCTTCCCAGTTGTTGAATGGGCCCGGAGAAAGGGACAGAGACCAGAGGAGTCAGCTCTCTCCCTGCTCTATAATCTCAATACACTGATAGAGTAATTTCCTTCTACTGACTTTGGTATAAAGGACCAGAATACTATCTTCTGTAATCTATGACTTTTCTTGTAAACTACAGAATGCCCAAAAGATGGAAGAGAAACAGGGGATTTTAGACTCTTACACATCCTCAAATGGTTCCTCAAACCAGAATATAATGCTGCATGACTGATCTTTATGTACATGAACTCTGAATTGTTAGAAGGAACCCAGAGCTTCCTAGAATATAAATACAAAGTAAATCTTCACGTGAAACACAAACCACTCAGTTTCCCTTTGGCTTCTCTTGTCTAAGTCATAGACTTCCTGGATCTCGAAACTCTCAGAACAAAGACTTCAACCTTATTCTTAAAGAGCATTATCAGGCCTCCTGGGTACTGACCTCTATGGCTTTGCCTCCTTTCCTTAGGTTAAGCAGTCTGGTTAGCAGAGTAAAAGTCAGACTCCCTCCCAACCACTTACCAAAGGGCAGATCGCTTAACATGGCACGGCCGCTCTACAGCAGAGAATCAGCACATAGAGAAAGACCCGTGGTTAAGGCCTACAGCACAGTGGGGAGATGATTAACGTGTGTCATTTATAAAGGAATGCAAAGTATGAGGCCGAAAGATCAAGGCCACATTTCTAAAGAAGAAAATAGGGGAAGGACAACAACAGCCCAAATTCCACAATTATGTAAAGTCACAAACATGCTCCATCCAATCAGCCATTCTTTCTCTCACAAATGATCATCATCGCAATAACACCTAGTGCATCCAGACATTTAGCGAAGCACTAGAAAGATCACTTTTAGCTTTCCGAGTGCTTGTGGTGAATTTACGATGTTTCCTGGCTCCTCTGTGTGCTGGGAAGGAGCAGGCATGTGGTGATGGCTGCCATCATGCTGCGAAACATTACTAACGCCAAGAAATGAAATCTTTGGGGCCTTTGAAAGGCTTCCAAGAATGTCAGCACGCACTGGCTGCCCACTCTCTGCTGAATGCCTACTTTGGCTGTCTGCTTAGTACTGAATGTGCCAGACAGGCCTTCATACAAAGAGAGAAAGTGTTTTAGGCCCCTGAAAGGGGAAGGCACAGCCTTTCTGATGTGAATGGCGAGACTCAAGAAATAGGAAATCGTGGCAGGGTGAGGAGGGGCCTTCAGGAAAGGTATCAATAAAAGACCAAAAGAGAAAGAGATGGCATCTATGTATGTGTGATAAATTCTTAGTAGTTCCCTGCCATCAAATCTGGAGATACAGACTACTGTCACACTATGCTCTATGCTTGATTATCATGGAAAAAATGCTTGCTTGGAGATTCTCCCTGTATCCAAATACCTTGTGATCAACTGAAAATGAGAATTTTTAAGCCCTGCCAAGACATATATAAATGTACTTTTGTTTCTATTTTAACACTAAATATAAATACCGTTTGTACTGTTTTTTATTAGAGATGTTCTTTGACTCTTCTATCCCCAATATATGAAAAAATTAATGTCAGTTGTAGTACTTCTGAATATCTTAAGCTATTTTATTCTTTAAGCTGGCTTTAAGAAAGGAAGAAAAATGTTTTGTATGGTGAACCATTCTCTGACTCTTTAACTCATAATTCCTTGGCACAGCGTCTACTGCTAGAGGAAAGAACTCTTGTGGTGTTCTGAGCTTTTCAAGGAGGCAGTGTGATGTCATTGGTGGCAGACACAGTATGTATGTATCTGTGTTTTGTCTGCACCATCTGTTTTCCTCCTTACAGGCTATTGTTCAGATTTATTATTCTCTTCTTTTCAGGAGGTATGCCTCTCCATAAGAGCATGGGTTTTAGGTGTTAAAGGGACTGCACTAATATTCTAATATGATTTCTCTCTCTTCTTTCCTTCTTAGAATCTTATGGCAAGAGCCTTATATGACAATGTCCCAGAGTGCGCTGAGGAGCTGGCATTTCGCAAGGGAGACATCCTGACTGTCATAGAGCAGAACACAGGAGGACTCGAAGGATGGTGGCTCTGTTCCTTACATGGTCGGCAAGGCATTGTCCCAGGCAACCGGGTGAAGCTTCTGATTGGCCCTGTGCAGGAGACCTCCTCCAGTCAGGACCAGCCTACTTCTGGACTGATACACCAGACCTTTGGCCAACAGAAGCTCTATCAAGTGCCAAACCCACAGAGTGCTCCTCGAGACACCATCTACCAAGTGCCACCTTCCTACCAAAATCAGGGAATTTACCAAGTACCCACTGGCCATGGTACCCAAGAACAAGATGTGTACCAAGTACCACCTTCAGCGCAGAGAGGCATTGGCGGGGCTAATGGACCTCACTTAAGTAAAAAGGTGAGTTAGTTACTGACTAGATTTTTTTCCCCCTTATTTTTTTCCCGTTGCCCTAAGAGCAATAGAAGTATCCCCAAAATAAGTACTTGACACTTCCAAGAAGTAAATATATCTAAATACCCTTGATTGGGCAGTACTTTTGCATCATTTTTCCATTCGTTTGTCAGCAAAACTTTCTTGAATTCCTACCGTGTGCCAATAACTGTTGATGCACAGCATCATAAGTTCCTGTGCCATCCCAGGTCGTGCTGGATCATTTAGTTGTTTCTCTTTGTCCTTCTAATAGATCTGCTTTTAGACCCAGTTTCTGCACTCAAATAGTTTCATCTTTTCAATTTCTTCCTTGAGTGGTACAAGACACCAAATTTTGTACAAGCACAATGATGCTGTAAAAACCTTACTTTTGCCAAAAGGTGAATCGTGACCCCATTGGCCTGGCTGCACAAAGAACTCACTAGAAGTAGAGGAAGTAAGGAATCTGGGAGTGGGTCATGCTAACCAGTTTGTTCTGCAGAGTTGCTAGCTTACAGTTTGGCTCATTTAAAACACATAGATACTTGTATTAGAAAGGACCCATTCTCTTATCCTTCAAGTAGTCCTATAATAAAGTCTGAGCCAGTGGGTAAAAATAGTGGAGCTAGGATGTTTAGGACTGCATCATGTTTAAAAAAGGGAAGGACCTCTTCAGCACTCTATGTAATTCCAAATGACAGAACAATTTGATATAAATAAAAATTTTTAATTGAATGAATTTCAAGCATCTAGTATATTTTTGATGCTTGTGATACAATGATGAATTAAAGAGTGAACAAAGCCTTCATGATGCTGTCACTATAATGCGGGGACATAAGCAAACACTATCATGTCAGGTGCTGGGAGGAAAATAATGTCAATGAGCTTATAGGGGTAATAACCAAAGCTGAAATGAGCTTTAAAAGGCAAGGCTTTTCTCTTTTGTTTACTGGCAAATTCCAAGAGTCTACAGAGTATCCTGTGAGGTTTGGTATTAAGAATGGATAGATTTAAGGGAATAAGAAAAGACCCCAAAATTACAAGAGGAAAGGTCCAGTTCAGTACCAGAAAGAGCTTGTTGACTCCTAGAACACCTCATATACAGGTGCTCCTCTCAAGAAAATCTTATGCAGAATCTGAAGTTATAAAACCATGTAAATTAGGGAATATCTATTTGCCTGATAATGGAATCCCCTGTTGGAAAAAAAAAAGGGGGGGAATTTACTGTTGGATTTCTTAAATAACAAAACCACAAATGTACCCAAATCACTTTTTATACATAAAGTACGTTTTACAAAACACATCTCAAAGCACATTTATTGCCTAAGCCGAGTGTGTGTACATTGGGAGGAATTCCTCAAGAAGTGGTGAACAGATTTCTGACTTGTGTTGCCCAAGACAATGATCCCTGTCTGCAGGCTATAGACTGTGCCCTGACCTTTCAATGTCCTTACCCCAGGGATTTTGGATTCAAAGGAAAAGCCAAAGCAGGCCTCTGACTTTAGAGGGGGAAAAGAACAGTTGAAAGGTGTAACTATAAATAATAACTTCTCTCATTCTTAGTCCTGGTTGTTTGCACCTTAAAAATAGCTTTTCCTTCATCTGAGCTAGTGCAAGGCAGATCGGGAATGCAAGGCCAGAACAGGAAATGCTTGGCTGAAAGGTGGTGGGGTCTAAATTTTCATCAGTTTATTTTGGCAGGAAGGTGACATGTTTTCCTTTTTAGACTCAACCTTTTTGGTTCCAAGTCTGAAAAGCCTAAAACTTCAGACTTCTTCCCATTTTATTTGCTATAACTGTACTGCAGATTTGCTCTGTGACTCTCCATCCTATTAGAGGAGAGAGACTCTAATCACGCCACACGCCATCTCTTGGTTGATATTGGGGCATTGGGGTTACTCATGGGCACTTGAACTCAATAATATGTTTGTGTTTTTAATTCTAAAATCATTGGAACATTTTATGTTTAGCGAAAGGTAGGTGATTCCCGTAGGAAGAAGCCAACTTCCGAAACCTCTGGCACCCTTTCCAGAGAATGCAAACAGACCTGGACTTTACCAGAGCTCAGGAGGAGATAAAGACTAGAGAGCTGAGCTGCTTTAAGCAGTGGGGGGTCTGAGATGGTAACATGGCAAGAATGGGAGGGGCAAAAGAGAATGGTCCTGGCTCTTCCCTGCCAAATGCCACGCGTTCTGCAGGATATCCTGACCTCACCTCAGAAGTCATGTTAGAGCCGCTGGTTCTCTAGGCTGCCCATCTCCGTCCTACCCACTGGACCATTGGCTTACACTCCCATGGGAGTGAGTTTGCCCTCTTCCTCTCCCTCTCTTCTTCCTCTTTTCTCTCTCCCTTCCCTCCTCTCCCCTCCTCTTCTCCTCCTCTTTTTTGTTCTCTCTCCTTCCCTCCCTCCTTATCTCTCTCTTTCTCCCTTTGTTTCTCTCGTTCCTTCCTTCCTTCCTTCCTTTCTTCTTTCCTTCCTTCCTTCCTTCCCAGTGAAAACGGCTTGGCTGCTAAAAAGTAATTTTAACCTTCTAGGTAATAGTGGCTACTTTAAAAACTGTCATTCCCTCAGCGTAGGTTTCTGACTCAGGATATTCTCAGTAAGTGAGAATCCTCCTAATGATTTAAGCCAAGGACCCAAGAGTTATTCCCAGTACAGTGGAGGCGGGCGGGTGGGGGATGCGGAGCGAGGGGGAATAGGGTAGTGGAGAGAGGGCAGTGGGTTTTCACTGTAGCTAAATAGCCCTATACCCATTGTTCCCTTTGGCTTTCCCATCTATAAAAAGGTGGTGAACCCAGAACTAGACATTCCTGGTAGTTTAAGGTGTGGTCTTTAAAAGTTATTAAAGAAGAAAAAGAGGAGACAGTGGAATCTTGTTCTGAAACACTAAAGTGTTTTCTCCCTGAGAGGGAGAATAAAGTGAGCTGAAATGCAGATTCCCAGACCTTTCCCCGGATCCTAATCCCGGGGCCCAGGAACCTGCATTTTATTAAACTCTTCGGACAGTTCTGGGGGGAGGTGGCAGGACTGCACTTCGAGAAACACTGTGAAGGGACCAAGTAGGGAGTTGGATACGTTCCAATCTGATTATGATTTGGGACTTTCCACAGTTAAAGATTCCCTTGATGTTGCTAGCAGCCTGTGGGATTCAAAAATTTTATTTACCACAGTTTTTTCTACTAATGAATCACGAAGGAAAAATAAAGACAGTTAATTCTGCCTTCTACACTTCAAATTTGCTCTCTGGAAAACTCCAGCCTCTACTCTCCTTCTGGCCTCCCATCCACATTAAAAGACATTCATCACTCATTAAATAAGCAGTTAGGGAAAGATAATCATATAGTCCCCACTCTTTCATGAAACAAGAAGACAGCATGAATATTGTGAAAAGAACATGGGCTTTGGGGTTAGGCCGACTCCTGGTTCTGTTTCTTCATAGCTCTTATTTCTTGGCAAATTACTGGACTTCTTTAGGCTTTGCTTCTTCATCTGTACAATGGGAAGAATCATAGGGCTATTGTGCGAATTAAATGAAACAATACATAGAGAGGACCTGGCACACTGCTTAATGTAGTAGAGGCTTTAAAAATATTAGTTCTTCTCTCTTCATTTTTCTTTCCTTTTTCAGAGTTTATTTTGAACTGCATGAGCCCTCTTTGTGTTTCTCACTATATACCAAATATGCGAATACTTTATTGCTAGCACTTAGGCTGTTCCTTGTGAGCATGTGGCTCTCTCTTTGCATCTACGAGAATTTTGCACAGAGGACGAGAATTCCCAAAGTTATCTGGAAACGATATACACTGACACCTTTACTTAATTTCATTGGTCTTTTTCACTCTGGGTGTTGTGTGCAGGGCCGTTTTATGCATTAGGCATTGTGGGCAGAATGCCCAGGACCTATGTGAACATTTGAAAGCTAAATAAAAAAAATTTGGTTCCAAAGTATGAAACACGAAAACTGCAAAATAGAAATTAATAAACACTTAGACAAATGTATAGGAAACAATATCATGTCATCCTCATTAATTGTTACATTTAGGGCTCATAACTATTTCATTACATTTGAAAACAATTTGTAGGTTGGACTTTTCTCACTTTGCAAAGATTTGTAAATATGGCCCATGATTGCCAAGAACACACAGGCAATTCTAAACTAAATAGTTACTCATAGTCCAATAATTTGAAAAGCCGAATTATTTTTTTAAATGTTCTCGATTTTTTAAAAACAAAAATTCTACTTAACGTGAGAGTACAGTTTAGAGTAGAGCCCCGAACATCCAAAACCCTAAGACCTACTAAGGTCTAAATCAGCCTCATTTCCATGCTTCAAAGATCAGTAAAACTACCACCTGAGTTCATCCATTTCATGCTTGATCTCACAAGGAATTACATGTGTTTCTCTGATTATTCCTTGAACATGTTGCTTTTATTCTAACTAGTGGAATTTGATTTCCTTTGAGTCCCTCCGAAGATCAGTATGAACTTAATTATAAACTCTATTAGGGCAGGCAAGGGTCACGGCTGCTTCTTTACTGCTATAGGCCAAGCTCATAGGCAAGTATCAGCACACAGATAACAGCCAATGAGCAAATGAACAAGGCAGAAGCAAGAAATGAAGCATTTGAGTTGACCTTTAAATAAACTGAAAAGTGGTTCCGATCTTATCACCCATCCACTGTCACACAATGTTCAAATCCCATCGTCCAGGTCATTACAGTACGGTTATGACTTATGTCGGATTATACATGGTAGTTTTCACCCAGAAGGGTCTTGGATATGTCACCATCTGTTTTCTATAATCATAACTATCTATACACAACAAATGAGCATCTGAAGCATGTTTGATGTAAAGTCTGGCTTGTCTGAGGGCCTAACTTTAATGCATTTTGCCCAGTTTAGATGACAAGATGACTTAACCCTTCTATAGTTACCCAAAAAGGAGAACTACATTTTTTTTCTACTAAGAAACAGAGCTTCCTTCGTGTATGCTATTCACACTTTAACACCCATTTCAGTGTTCATGTCCTCTGTGAAACTTTCCTTCTGCACCCCAGCAGTTCTTTTTCCTCTATAGTCCCAATATATGTTATACATTTCACTTAATTTCAAGGGAGTTCATGGGTTCATTAAAGCTGTAATGGTCTGCCATTATAGTGTGTATGATGGGCGAGGCTGAGGCAAGTACTGCTTCAGGGGTGACACTCAGAAAACTCAAGTAATATTAAGACTTATCTAGACTCCATCACATCATCTTTAAAGAGTATTTCCTACCTTCCAAAATGGGACACAGCAATATGTCAGCAGGAAATGATTCACAGATATTAGCCATTCCTTCTAGGCCCATTCCTGAAAGGTAATATAAGAACCAGAAATAGATTAACTACAATGTTTGTACCTTCTTAGACACTTAGTCATCATGAATTTTACACACACACACACACACACACACGCGCACACACCCATAGCCATTGGTTAAGAGCCGAGAACTTCCCTTATTGAGATTTGAAGCATTGTGAAATCTGGTTGCCTAGATCAACGCTCAGATACCAGCCAACTAACTGCTGTATATTAGCTGTATGATTTGTCTACCAACAAGTGAAAATAGACTTAGAGGAAATGAAAGCTCCCAGAGAAGATAAACTCTGATTTCACCTCACTTTCTTTTGCTCCCTTCCTACACACACACACACACACACACACACACACACACACACACACACACCCTGAAAACTGTCAGGGAAAAATCACAGTTTGACAGGGCAGAGGGTACCTCTAGTTTTTTTACTTATAAATTCAATAAAGTATGACCATGTTTCAGAATTGCGCATTTCTGTATAAAAACCATTCTAATTTAAATAAATTTATTTCCTCAACACATGGTTTTTGGGGCTATGCAGAGGAATGAACTTTCATCTAAAATCTCTACACTCAACAGTAGAGATAAATTTTAAATCTTACACAAAATTTGAAGTCCTTGAGCAATTCAAGGGCAGGACTCTATGAGCTCACTTTGAAAATGAGAAGTATCTCTTCCCAATTGAGTCACCCATGCCAGTGGATGAGCAAACTGTAATACCTCCTTAAAAATGAACAAAGGTCCTTTTCTTTTGCTTAGTGCCAAGGTCTTCAAACTCAGTTGCAAGTTGTTATAAAGCTCAGTGATAATGAATATTTCTAAGAGTGCATTAGTAACTTGTTATAAACTGACACCAAAGCAAAGAGAGGTAATCTTCCTTCCTTTTTCAATGATTTCATGCTAAGCGACTGTGCTTATCAGAGTGAATAGGTCAGATATTGTGTGTAGTATGATATCTGGCTAAGTGGTTAATTCTTTGGGGGAGGGAGAGAAAAGAATACATTTACTTACTTGATCTGGTGAAATTCAGACTTAATACTGGTTGAACACATCTTAAAAAGTGGACTTATATGAGTATATTGTGCAAAATGCAGACTTAGATACCATCAGAAATGCCCTGGGTTCTAAACAGTTGTGCCATAAACCTGGTTTTCAAGACAGATGTGCTGCTTCTGTTTAAGGAGTACAGGTGTGACTCACTTAGGACATTATGTCTTCCTTAAAAATTGTAACTCTAGTAATACTCAAGAGTACCAAGAAGTCCTCTCTTTAAAGGACCCCAGAATACATCCGTTTTTGAGCAAAAAAAATCCTTTAGCAATGCCATAATCACATCTTATTTATTTGAATAATTTTTATAATACTTGATTTTCTTAAAGCATGGTGTGCTTAGCCCAGTTGTTTATCAGAATAGTTATTTGTTTTCAGAGTTACCACCAATTGACCGTGTAGCCTTTAGCATGTTTTATTAGCTACTCACTCAGTTTTCAAGATACTTTTATGTCTAAAAGGGTGACCTGAAAGTGCCTTCGAGCTTTGGTTTCATGTTAGGGACATTATATACATAATCTCATCTAATCCTCTCAACAGCCTCATAAGGTTTTCCTCACAACCTTCACTTTATAAGGGAGGGATCCGAGGTCTGAGAAGTAAGTTAACTTGCTAAAGGACAAACCTCTAGTAGGAGGCAGGATTGATATTTGAGCCTACGTCTGTCTGACTCTGAAGCTAATGATTTTTACATCCCAGCTAATGGTTGGTGTTGCCAAGCCCTAAAATAAGAGGGAATATTTAGATATTTCATAAGCAAGTTCAGCTCACCAGAATCTGGGTGCTAAAAAGCATCCCGTTGGCCAGGTAGAATTAAAGTCACTCCAGAAGATTCCCACCTCAGATCCTTAGAGAAGCCTTAGCGCTGAGGGAATCTGAGTTAAGGAATGTGGAAATGCCTGCCACCCAGCTGCAATGGTCGGTTTCATGGAAAGCTGATCCAGAAATCCTGAGCGGGTCATTAAGACCATGGTGCATTACTGAGAACATTGCTGTGTTGGCTTTCTCTGCCACTGTAAATACGGACTTTTTGGATGACTTCAAATTGCTTCAAATGGATAACTTCATTTAACCAGATATATAGTTAAATCTCCCATAATGAGCTTGCCAATGAATGGGGCATTCCCCCCGCACCCCCAAAACAGTAAGATACCCAAATCTTATTTTTTGCTTCTCAGATAAGGAAGTAACTTTCTTGAAGAGTGTTTATTTGTGAAATTAGAAAAGTAGTAAAAGTTTAGTGTGTCTTGCTAGGGTAGGCAACAGGACATTGAAGAAAGTACTATGGAACCACTGGACCCAGTGGACCAAAGCTCTTGTTCACTTCTCTGGCATTACCGAGCTGAATAACCTCTCTGAACTTTAGCTCTCTCAACTGTGAAATGGGGAATAGGGCTGGATTATCTCTAATGGTCTTTGCTAAAATTTTATGATCCAGATATCCTTATCTGATTCTTTCCCAGAGTCATTTGAAAAGTTTAATGAAATGGAGTGGCCTCAAGATTCTTAAATAAAAGATACTTAGGAACTGATATAAATTTCAGTTGACCCTTTAGTTTTGGCAAATCCTTCTTACATTTCCTTTAAGATCCAGTCCACCTTACTATCTAGAAACCACAGTCTCCTTTAGAAGATAAAACCATGTGAATAGAAAGCAAGGAGCAGGCAGGAACACGGGAGGGAGGGCCGGTATATGCTGGGCCAGGGAAAACCAGAGTTTGCAGACCCGGTCCCATTCTGGGTCCAGGTGTTAAGGAGAACTCTTATCCCTTCTTTGTTACCAGAGCTAAGAAAGTACTTCATCCTGGAACTTACTATTTTCTGCCCATTTTCCTCTGTTTAATCCTTGCGCCTTGGCAGAGGCCTTTGGTGGATCTGGTGTCTCTTTAAGCGACAGCCCTGCCACAGCACTGGGTCAGTGCCCTTCAGAACTGCCACGTGAGCAGTTTTCTCCATAAGCCATCATGTCTTTTCTTCTAGTGGCAGGCCTCCTGTTTAAGGAAGGAGCAATACCCATAGGCATTTAGGTCCAGAAATTCTCTTCTCTTGCCTCCTTTCCATAGTCACATTCCCTTTACGGCAGTTTCCAGGCATCTCTCTAAAATTCATTTCAAAATCTAGATTTAGCACTTAGTGTCCTGTTGGACTTATTTAGACATCAAAAGAACCAAAATGTTTGTGACTTTTATAGTTTTTATTCAAAGAACATTTTGGTCCATCCATGAGATATGAAAAAAAAAAAAAAAATGGCTTTGCTCTACCCCGCTGTCATTAGGTTTTGCCCAGAGAAAGACCTCAACCAGTTAGGAACCCAGACGTCATTTCCCATCATGTTCTTTCACATTAAATGCTTCTAGCTGCTCTTTGGCGCTTGGTCACTCCATAACTAAATATTGCTTTAGCACTTGCTACACAAAGAGCTTCCTGAAAACAGCAGGGGAGACGTGCTTGGGCCTTAACAATCGGGGCACTGTTTCCATTGAGTGGTTTGCAGCCCAAATGCAGTGGCAAATGAAAGTGACCCAAGTGCCCGCTCCACTTTTGAGCTTTCAGTTGGTGACTTTTTCCTCATTTGGGAAAAGAGACTGGCCATGATTTAGATGTAACTAGCAAAAGGCTTAGTTCTACCATAAAACCAGACATCAGAATGTCTTTGAAGGAAAGTAAATCGCTTCCCAAAAACAGAGGGGGAGAAATTTTGATGAGCACAAGAGAAGCATTAGGGAGGGTTAGCCATGGATATGGCCCATGAGGGTGGCTTTTTACAGCCAGACCCAGTTTTCATTATATTGTTGCTATGCAAGTAAATAAATGAGCTCACTGCTACACCCAAGCTGGGCAGAGAGAATTTATAGAGAATTAATAAATTCAGTGTAGTCAACATGTGGCTTTTCCTCTGGTCAGAGAAAAGCAACGAGTAATCTTGGATTTTAAACAGACAAATTTCTATAATTCTGCAGTTTCTGAAAATGGGATCCAAGTTCTAATGGGCAGGCAGCGATAATAGTGATGTTTCTTTTCCTATGGTTTTCTTTAAAAGGAAAGGGTCACTCAGTTCATGGGCTTGAAGACAAAGAGGTTATTATAAGATCTAATAAATACTGTGGTGGCTCTGTTAATGCTTTTTAAAGACATTTAAGTGAAATAAGTCCTTTCCAACAGGCAGTTTTAGAAGTCTAAATACTCTTGTTAATGCATGAAACCCAGAAATAAAAATAAATACATAAAGTATAAAATTATAAGTCAAACATGGGGTTTGGGGAGAGTAGAGTTAGATGGGAAGCAATCTAATTTTACTTGTTCCATATATGCCAAGAAAAATGCAAATAGATGACTGCTAATCAGCCTACTTTTGAATTTAGACAATCTTAGGTACTGTTAGTGGCAAGGTTATAATCTGTACTGTAATCATTACGGCACAGTGGCACTTTTTAACCTCTCATCAATTGCTCATCAATTATATTTCCTGAGCACCACCTGGGTTGCCTAGTTCTTGACTAGGCCTTGGGGTAGAACGCCAGGAGCTGGTTACA
>NW_011889002.1:2124722-2150774 GCF_000151845.1 Pteropus vampyrus | reverse complement strand
TCTTCCAAAATTTATGTCCCCTCAGCTAGACCGTGGTGTTCTTCGCAGGCTGAGGTTCAGTAATTCTGGGATAGTAGAAAGGTTTTTTGTGTACTTGCCTAGTTCTTGACTAGGCCTTGGGGTAGAACGCCAGGAGCTGGTTACACACATTCTTGTTCTGCTAGAGTCATGGGTAAACTCCACTGGTCAGTTCTCAAGGCATTATCTAGATACCAGAAGCATAGGACTGTGTACTTCAGGTCATTCTTAATCTTGCTGTGGATTATAGAGACTTAGACACAGAGTATTAAATCATGGGACACGGAAACTAGAACAGTTACAAAACACTCCTCCTTACACTTCCAAGTTAGATGTCTTACTGTTTTTTTTAATTTTGTTAGAATTATAAAAATTATGTTTTCATGATTTTGTAATTTTTTATACATATGTACATCATACATAGAACTATGAATAATAACAATAATAATAATAATAATAATAATAATAATAATAATAATAACAACTCTAAAATAGGACCATGCTGCTGAAATTACCTGTGATGCTCCCCATTCCATCCCAGGTTCTCATCCACAACACCCAATTCTTTCTGTCAAACAATAGAATATTTTTGCATCCTTTTTACTGTACTTGTTCTTCCTTGGGGTTGCTGGTAGCATGGAAGGTGGGAAGGAGTCAAAACAGGAACGAGTGTTGGAGGAGAGAGATGAGAAGTTGTGATAAGTATGTGGGCGGTAGGGCTGGCATCAGAAAAAAGCACAGCAGACCAGGGTGGAAACTGAGACCCTATTAATCGCCTTTTGCAGAATTCTTAGGGGCTAAGGAAGATCTACCTTCATGAAAGGCATAGCCTGCTCCCTCCCCGCTTCCCTCAGTGCTGCCTTAAACTGGCAACATGCAGTCAAGAAGCTGAAGTTCTCCTAATCTCAAGGCATCCGCTGCTGTGATGTCCCCAGTCCCAGACCCCCACCAGCTCCACTTTAAGGAGGGGAAGTGGATGCCCAAGGAAAGCAGCCCCAAAGTGGACTTGCTGAGACCATGGTACAAGTGATACCATGTGAGCAGAAGTTGTCTTTCAAGAAAGTATTTTGCTTCTAGACACACCAGATGGGTATGTGCCCTACTTCTTGGTGAGATCCTCTTGACAAACTCAGCTTGTGATCTTCAACTTAAAACACCTTTTCTGAAAAGAAATTCAATAAAATGTCCTGGGTTTGGGATCTCACCGTCTTTTTCTTGAATAAATATCTTTATCTCTAAGCCTTATAAAGCATGTTTTCTCCTGGGGTTTTCCACTGGAGTGTTTTGGGCTGTTATGGTGATAACTGTGACAATTGCAACACTGATATGACCAGAGTAAAACAGTAACCCAAGTAAATCTACTGATGGTTATTAAGGGCCAAAGTCTCTTGTCATTTACTGCTTTGATTTGAAATTCCCACTGCCTCGTAGATCTCACTAGAAACATTTTATGCATCTGTGAAGATTAATTCTTTCTGACTTAAAGAATGATTAACATTTGTTTTCTCTCATGGTTTAATCATGAAACATTTTGAAGCAAACAGCTTCGAGATCTGTGATCTCTAAGACACAAACAATGACCTCATCATTTTAGGAAGAAAACATCATTGTTTGTCTTGTTTCTGTTGTCTCGTCTCCTGCATTCCTGGTTATCTTTGATTGTGTGTTAGACATTGTAGTTCTTAAATATTTATACAAATCATTTAAAGAAATCCTAAAAAGGTGTTCTGTACTTCCAGAGAGAATTTTATTTCCTTCTGCCAGCCTCATGGGCACACATAATTCTAATTTCAGACGTTGAGATGTTCTTTCCTACCCCGATGACTTAAAACCTAGCCTCAGCCTGTGCAAGGTGGGTTCACTTCCATTTAATCTTTACTTTTGCACATAGTCCTTAGAATCCCAACCTGAAGTGCGGCATGGTTATCAGGGTCCCTACCTTGGTGAGCCACTACCTAGAGTCCAATGTTCCTCTTCACTCAAAAAAACTATAAAAAAACACACTGTAGGCTCTTAGACACTAATTTCAGATCAGCGAATGCCCCTGGGAAAAAGCAACCTCAAAATTTGGGCTTCTGTTTATGAATTCCTTCTTCGCTTCCCAATTTTGACCTGGTAATTCTTTTCTGTCTTTTAACACTTCAGTGACATTAAAAAGATTTTTTAATATCTTTTCCTCATTTTCTTAAGCTGTCTTCTGTGGGATGGTTGATCCAAATTACGTAGTCCACAATTTGAGTACAAAAGTAAAATAAGCAAACTTAGATAACAATTATAATAAAAATAGCTAAGGCTTAAGGGTTTACTATGCTGAGTACTTTATGTACTTGATCTTATTTAGTGCTCGTAATATCCTATAAGTATTATTTTTGCCATTTTACTTATGAGGAAACAGGCTTAGTATGGACAAATACCTTGGTCATGTTGTCACAGCGAGTACATGGTAGAGCTAGGATTTAGATCCAGCTCTGCCTGAGTACTGCTAATATTCTCAACCACTCCGCTCATCAGACCCAATCCTTTCAATTAGCTAAAGACCCAATGTGGCCATAGCCTCTGGTATACAGCTTCCCATGACATGGGCCTATCACATTTTTTCAGAACTAAAGAAGCATGACTTCTTTAGTTCCTTTCTATTGTATTTTCCTCTTGATGTTAAGGTAAAAAGTAGAGTTTGTTTTGATTTCTTTTTGCAAAACTCCCCCATATGTTTCTGGCTTCTGGCTGAGAAGAACACAGATGTTCGTGTCACACGAAGCCTCTAGATTGAGGAAAAGGAAATCATCTAGCAGCCCTACGTAGCTTCCAATAGTGGTTTGCACCAAATAGTGGTGCAGGTGATAATTCTTCCATGGGTTCTGATTTCTCAGCTTTATCTAACAGTCACTTGGCTTTTTGGCTCCCTCCTTGCTCAATGCTACCATGCATGGCTGATAAGACACAGTTCTGCCCCCATCCCATAGGTCCCGCTCAACCTAGAGCTAACTTACTTAGAAACCAACCTTATCCTACACAGGCAGATCTTGTTTAGTATCATCTCTGGTTCCACATTATCTTGCTTAAGAAAAGCCTTCAGTTTTTCTTTAGTTTTGTTAATATATTCAATCAATACATTTATCTAAGACTTACTATATTCAAGGCACTATGCTAGGCCCCGCTGTCTATATACAAATGAAGAAGAAATGGTCTCTGTCTCAACAATGCTAAGTGATGAGATGTACTGAAACAGTCAAACCACAAGTGATAAGTACAATTAGAGATGTATAGATAATATGCTCAGGGAATGCCCACAAGGGAGATATTCTATCTGTCTGGGAAATGCTTCATGGGAGAGAAGCGGTTTGGCTTGGCCTTGAAAATCAAATAAAATTTCAATATGAGGGAAGAAAGAAGAGCATCTTAGACAAAGACACAGCATGCTTAAAGGTGCAGAGGTATGAAGGTAGGTCATATATTAAAAAACAGGGTAGTTCGGTCTTGCCATGGCATGGTATTGGTGAAGAGCTCATGGGGCCTGCCCTCAGTAGCTTTCAAGGTCCTGAAGGAAGAGAGCAGACATACACACATGAAGGCAAAGACCGGCATCTTGGGGGCCAGAGACATGTTTAGTTTGGCCAAGATGTTGTTGAAATATTTGAGCCAATTTTAAAAATCAGATTTTATATAACAATCCAGATTTTTGGCTTCTCCTGAAACTTTGAAAGATCTGGCAACACAGGGTATGTTTTCTCAGGATGGCAGTTGGACGGAGCTGACAAATGGCTGCCTCCTGTCAGTAGGGTGTGAGTTCTGTCTACCCTACAAAGAACCCCAGCTTGCTTCTCCCTTCACCCTACCTGCTCAGCCTCACAGGCGTGTAAGCAGCAGGCCCTTGCTCTGCGCCAGGGGCAAGCCCAGTCAAACCAAAAGTGGAGACAACATGAATGACAGACCCCCCGGGGGCCTCTCTTCCAGCTCGCTGACTCCCACACGGGTTGTTTTTCAGGGTTTCCTAGCCCTGGCTGCTACCCCAAACACAGACTCTTCTTTAAAATTTTAGCATGCATGGCTCTCAAAATTATGAGACGTGAAAGTATTTAAAGTGTCTCTAAAAACAGCTCATGCTGCCCATGATCTGAGGCTCAAAATGGTGTAAATCAAATACATCAAAGTGTGGGGCGGGGCAGGCCGTCTGTTTGCCTGTTTTTATGCAAGCCGATTAATTAGAGAGCTAACATAACCCAGTCTCTGGACTTCTGATCCTACCCTGCCAAAGCCCAGCCTTGAAGATTTATTAAATAGACTCTTGTTCTAAATGTCTACGGTCAGCCCTTCTTCTCTGCTCTATAGCTCTTCTCAAAGTGTCAGCCTTCAGACTCCTCCATTGACTGACAAGAATGGTACTAACATCTAAAGTCAGAGTCCTCATTGGGACAGAAAACCAACATTTGGAAAGTGCAGATCTTCTTCCAGGGTAATCAGAAAAGCAGTTGCAGTAGCAGTCGGTAGGTCATAGAGCCCCAGGAATCCTGCAATTTGGCCCCCTTTGTGGCAACACTAATGAACTAAGAGGTCAGTTTGGTCATTCCTAAGGCTGAGGCCTTGTAACTATAAATAAATACACAGAATGAAAGGAATGCAGAAAAGAACAACAAACGAACTGAGGGAGGGAAAAAGGAAATGAGAAATCTGACTTGGTTTCATTGAGAAAATGAGTTTTAAAATGCCCTTTGTGTAGCAATTCCATCAATGCCTTGCCGAGCAATCGCCCAGGAGAATTCTTCCAAAATTTATGTCCCCTCAGCTAGACCGTGGTGTTCTTCGCAGGCTGAGGTTCAGTAATTCTGGGATAGTAGAAAGGTTTTTTGTGTACTATGTCAAGCAGGAAGAAAAGGCCCGATGAACCACAAAACTGGATACTCTGTAAGGTACAGAACAGTCAGCACTTTCCTCAGAGGAGAGAACACACAATTGGCATAAAAGTGACCCAAGCAATGGATAGTGGAGAGTGTCCAAAAGTCGATTTCCAGCTCTGTGTTCTTTCAGGCATTGCAAAGTGGATTGCTGTGTGCTCTGGATGTGTCTGACCAGATGCAAAACGCTGGTCCCATTTAAATGCCATTTGTGGACCAATGTGAATTAGATGGTAACATTGGGAATGCTGGAATCGGGGGAGGTTGTAGTTTGTTGGCTTTTTCCCCCTGTGGTTTTCACCATCTGTTTCTTTTAATGCATAAACAAGGAAAATGACTGGTTTGGAATGCGAAGTTTCTAAAAACCAGATGACCACAGGCATCCTCTAAATGAGAAAGAGAGAGCAAGTTGGGGTTCTGTGACATTTGTCAGGAAGTGAGATGTTAAATACCGGGAAGCATTAATGCTCTCTGCCAAGGAAGATCCACAAAGGCCAGGAAAACGCCTTGTCCGTGACCCTGCCTTCCTGAGGTCATGCTATATGTTTACATTTCACCAAGGTTTATTTTCAGATACCAACACCACCCAACCCCCCTCCCTTTCTATACTAAAGATAAAGCCATTCATTTGGCCTTCAGCATAACCAGCCTTAGTTTTCCATTAACATTATTGCTAACTTGGCAACCTTGGATAAAATCTACTCTTAGAAACTTTTAGAATGAACAAAAGCTGCGTTGTGAGCAGGTTCTATTATAAAGCCAAAATAGAGTTATAAATAGAGGAGCTGATGAGATAGACTAAGAGAAGGTACTTCATTTCTCCCCTAGACAATAGTGAGGAAAATATTATATAAGGGCATTAGAAACACAGTATGTTTTTCTTGAGCGAAGGCTTTAAAAAAGAAAGTTTGTCGTGCATGGTACAGTGGCCCCTCGATAAAATAATTTTGTGTGCTCTGTGCCAACAAACCTTAAAGCAATAGATTCTTTTCTTAAACTGGAGGCAGTGGAGAGATTTGATGGGATGGTGACTGCATACTAATCTCTTTTGCCTTCATTGCAAGAATCAGCCACAAGCAGCAGGGATTTAAAACCAAATTGAACTTGGGCATTAAAGAGCTCCCCCTGCCCCCAGGGAGAAGCGCAGTGGTGCGTTTGGCTGAGGTCCACTCATTTCAGCATAAGACAGACAGGAGCATTTTTCACATAGTTCTGTAGGGAGCCCTACGCCAGAGTTTTCACATTAGAGAAAGGATAAAAGATGACAGCCTGTTAGAGAACAACCGACTCTTCCTAATTTGCAAGATCTGTTCTCAGAAACGTCCTGGGCAAAACTGAGGTGGGTGTTGTTAGTCGTTGGGAGCCAGAGGTTAGGCAGAAACAAGACTCTGGTAATTTAGAAACACTTGGAGGATTAAATATATTTCAAAATGAGTTTTAGTCCAATTTCTCTACCCAAGCTTAGGACACATGAAGTACATAGATATGAAAACATGAGCCTGTTGGGTGTGATTTCTTTCATTGACATTCGTTCCAGATATCAGAGTCGTGATGGGTGTATTTGACTTCTGATATCCTTTGGATGTGGATGCTGTCTGAGGTGTTTGTTTCCCTGGCGGAAAGGGGAATATGATTAGAGACCTGAACTCTGTTCCTGGAGGTTACCTGACTCAGTATTTTATTTGTTTTCTAAGTTAGAGTGAAAGCTCCTGGGGGCTTCTAAGGACAGCACTGTGTGAGCATTAGCTTCATAAAAATACCCTAGTGACCTATGGAATTTTCGTTACAATCATAATAATGTCAGATGAAGAGGCGTCCTGGAGACGGTATGAGAGGAATTTTAAGTAGCTGAACTCTATTTGCATTATTCACTTTACAAATAGTTCCAGAACCTTAAAAAAATTTTTTTCATTATGCTGTGCTTTTGATGCTCCAAAGAGATGATATAGGACATTCATAATTTAAAAGTCATTCTCTCTTAAAGTACATTTATCTGACCAACTTTGAGATAATTTTGTTACCATGAGGAAGGGGGATAGAGATATTTCAAGGACTTGTTCTTCGTTGGGATTCAAGAGGGATTTAAAAGGTTACCGACCTGGTGTCCCCTTGTCTCCTTCCTTTTCTCTCGTCCCTATTTCTTTGGGTTTTTCTTTCTTTCTTTCTTTTTATAGGGGAGAGATGAGGGAGGAGTTTCTGATGAGGAGGCTAGGACTCAGGCTTGGAATTTTACCCCTCTGTGTCTTCTTGCCCACAGGTGATAACCCCAGTAAGGACAGGCCACGGCTATGTGTACGAGTACCCATCCAGATATCAAAAGGACATCTACGATATCCCTCCTTCCCATACCACTCAAGGGGTATGTACCAGGACTGTAGTCACCAGGGAAGAGGAGCACTTCAGGGTGGCACACCTTAGGGGCTACAGAGGAAAGGAGAATTACAAATTATGTATATTTCATAAGAAGCTTGATTTAGGTTGTCTATCTAGGAGCCATTTTAGCCAACATTATTTAAATTGTTTTCTGGATTTGCTTTATCAGGAAATCCTAGGTTTTTATCTGACAAAGATATGTTGCGTATCATTCAGGAAGTATGTAATTTTCAACTAAAGTTTAAAGTACAGACAGTGTAGATATTTCACTTAAGATCATTTTTATATTCAATTTAAGTCAAAGAATATGAAATTTAAAAAGAAAAGTTTCATCAACCCTGTATTACATAGAATGCTTTTAAAGAGGATATACATAAGTTGATAAATAAATTTGCAATTAAAAACTTAGTAATATAAAAAATGACAAGTATAAGACATTTCTATTCCGAGTAACTCAGGTCTTTCTCTTCAGGTGTATGACATCCCTCCATCATCAGTGAAAGGCCCTGTGTTTTCAGTTCCAGTGGGAGAGATAAATCCTCAAGGGGTCTATGACATCCCTCCTACCAAAGGGGTAAGTGAGCTCCTACATAGCAGCAAAAAAGGTGTGTGTGTGTGTGTGTGTGTGTGTGTGTGTGTGTGTGTGTTAATTGAGATAAAACAAGAAAGGCAAACCAAAAGGGAAAAACTAGTCTTTGTGAAGGAGTAAAGAAATTGGAGGGAAAGTAAGAGGGAAAAAAGAAAGGCAATAATTAAAGATAACTCTAGGGATTCCATATGTAGGGGTCCCCACTAAAAAAATGGGGTAGTCGATAAGGAAAACCAATAAGAAGGTAAAACATTCAGTTTGGCAAGCAACTAATATATCTCATGTATATAGGGTGTTACAGCTTACTTAGTCCATGTACATGAGTTAATGCACTTAATGTAGTCTGTTACCCTCAGGGGAGGCCTAGACAGGAAGTACAGGTATCCTTGTTTTACAGGTAAGAGAAGCGTATCTCAGAACATTAAAGTGACTTATTGACCATCACATAGCTGGTAGATCCAGGGAGAGACCTCGGGTCATCTGACACTTAGTCCAGTGCATTAATGCATTACCTGCCTCCCAGTCTGGATCCACTGAGGAAAGATACCCGGGAGGTGGTCAGAAATGTAGGGCTGGGACCCAGAGAGAATAGCTCACCCACGAGGGTACACATAACAGGCAGCACTGAAGCCAGGGAAATAGTGCACTTGTTAAGGACGAGGGAAGTGGGAACAAAGCAGCACCTTGGAAATACTTCCCATTCGTGGGTAGAAGTGACAGAGGTGCCAGCAAACAGGACTGAGAATCCAGGCCTTCATTATAATGGGCTGTTGTTTCTGCATGTTCACTAGCTTTGGTTTGTACTTACTTTTCAGGTATATGCCATTCCACCCTCTGCTTGCCGAGATGAAGCCGGGCTCAGGGAAAAAGAGTATGATTTCCCCCCTCCAATGAGACAAGCCGGAAGGCCGGACATCAGGCCTGAGGCTGTGTATGACATCCCCCCGACTAGCACCAAGCCTGTGGGGAAGGACCTTCAAATGAAATATAACTGTGATGCTCCAGGAGCTGCTGAACTGGCAACACGAAGACATCAAAACATTTCCCTGAACCACCCATCCCCACAGCTGGGACCATCAGTGGGCACTCAGAATGACGCATATGATATCCCTCGAGGGGTTCAGTTTCTGGAACCGCCAGCAGAAACCAGTGAGAAAGCAAATCCTGCAGAGAGAAACGGTGTTTACGACGTCCCTCTGCACAACCCAGCAGATGCTAAAGGCTCTCAGGATGTGGTAGATGGGATCAACCGATTGTCTTTCTCCAGTACCGGCAGCACCAGGAGTAACATGTCCACGTCTTCCACCACCTCAAAGGATTCTTCACTGTCAGCCTCCCCATCTCAGGACAAAAGACTCTTACTGGATCCAGACACAGCCATCGAGAGACTTCATCGGCTCCAGCAGACTCTGGAGATGGGCGTCTCCAGCCTAATGGCACTGGTCGCCACAGACTGGCGGTGTTACGGATACATGGAACGACACATCAATGAGATACGCACCGCGGTAGACAAGGTGGAGCTGTTCCTGAGGGATTACCTCCATTTTGCCAAGGGCGCCGTAGCAAATGCTTCCTGCCTCTCGGAAGTCATCCTCTACAACAAAATGAAACGGGAGCTCCAAAGAGTGGAAGACTCCCACCAGATTCTGAGCCAAACCAGCCATGATTTAAATGAGTGCAGCTGGTCCCTGAATATCCTGGCAGTCAATAAGCCCCAAAACAAGTGTGATGATCTTGATCGGTTTGTGATGGTGGCAAAGACAGTGCCCGATGATGTGAAACAGCTCACCACAACCATCAACACCAATGCAGAGGCCCTCTTCAGACCAGGCCCCGGCAGCTCGCATGTGAAGAACGGGCCTGAGAGCATCATGAACTCCACTGAGTACCCACACGCTGGATCCCAGATGCAATTGCTGCATCCTGGGGACCACAAGGCCCAGACCCACAACAAGCCATTGCCCTCAAGCCTAGGCAAGGACCAGCCCCCTGACTGTAGCAGCAGTGATGGCTCTGAAAAGAGCTGGATGGATGACTATGACTATGTCCACCTCCAGGTAAAGCAACCAGACTCATAAAGCACTTACATTCAGAGAGCCCAGAACTTAGGCCTGTAAGGCTGGTAGGCTGCACTGCCAGAAGAGAGAATAGGATTAATGTTAATCCAAGTGGTTCACTAATTAGAAGCAATGTACAGGAGAAAGAACACTGGCCTGAGAGACCAGAGTCCTTGGCACAGGATCTTTCTCTGACACTAATTATGTGACTAACTTATGTAACCTCCTTGGGCCTTAATTTCTTCATTTGCAAAATGAATGAAGCACAGGGTTGTATTAGATCCCATTGATATGTCTCCAACAAGCAGTAAGAGACTCCCGAAAAAGAATAGTGGGCCCTTGGGTAATCATACCAGCTCAACTTCTGTTTGCATTTTATAATAGAGTTCCACATGATATTTTATTTGAAAAAAAAAGAGGGGGGAGTTTCACTGTTAAGAAAAAAAAGTTTGAAAGCCTCTGTACTAGAGAATTTCTAAGGTCCCATAAGCTCTGTGTGTGTGTGTGTGTGCGTGTCTATAATTACTTATGGAATACTTAACCCCACTTCTGACTTACCTTGAAGACCACTGGGTGTTTGCCAATTAGCCTAGAACTTAACCTGCGTATGGGAAATTGGGCAGTCACAGTGTGCCTCCTACAAGTGGAAATTTCACCAAGTTAGACTAGGATCCTGACAGCTTGCCCTTTCACTCTAGGGGATAAAGCATTCTACCAAGTTTCGTTATTTAGAATTTGGCTTACTACCTTATTCTACCATTTTTTTTATTTGACTGAGCCACATATTATCCTGAAGACTATTTAACTACAATTTTCTTGAGTGCAAGAGACTGGAGAAGAGAGCATTGAGCCACACTTAGTACTAAGGAAAGGTAGGGGAGAGAGTCAATGGAGGCATAAAACAGTCACCTGACTGGTTGTCCAACTCTGCATATTGGGAAATAGTAATATATTGTAGAATTGTAGATGATTCGAAGAAACTAGAAATGCAGTGTGGACCATATTTAGACTTACCTACATTAGGAGGTTTATGGGTTCACATATTAGAAAAGAACCATGAGAAATATTACTGGTTAAGGAGGTTTGAAGGGGATCATGGATAGCTCTCCGAAAATGGCAAAGGGGAGCAGAGAGTGTGACACCCACCATGGAAGAAGGTTTTAGTTTGCAGCCCCAACCTACATAGTGACTCTGGAAGTCTGGCCGAGAAGCACGTCACCCCTGTCTGAGATTCACAGAGCCTAATTGGGCATGCAGGAAAATTGCCAAGGCAGTGGAAAATGAAAGACTATTTATATATTTGTCAATGAAATTGTTAGCATAAGTGAATCATAGTGGTGATGTAATGTTTTCTTTATGTTGAAAAATAATAGGGTAAAGAGGAGTTTGAGAGGCAACAGAAAGAGCTGTTGGAAAAAGAAAATATCATCAAACAGAACAAGATGCAGCTGGAACATCATCAGGTAAGTTCAGTCAGAACAAAAACCACTTGGTATTGAAAGATTTCCTGCTTAATAAGAAAGGTATAACTTCAAAAGATCATGATTTTGATCTTTCCAGCACACTTTGGTATAAATAAGCTCCAAGGCATATAATAGGGTGTAAGAACAAAGAGAAGGTTTATGGTTTTAGTAATCCAGCTGGTATACCTGGATTGCATCCAAACAGCAATTTTTCCAGGCTAAGCCTGTACATCTAACACATTAGGACTGTTTGAGTTCAGGTTGTTGATCTCAAGGAGCAAGACCCATTCAAGCTAGCCCAAGCGAACAGATTATTTAGTGAGGCCACAGGAGGGAAATTCAAGAACAGAAAATGAAGATCTAGCCAAGTCTAATGAGAACTAGGACTGTAAATTCTTTCTCCTTGTATGTCTTTTGATTCTCTCTAAATCTCCTTCCTTCTCCCCTATTTTCTGGTAGCTTCTTCTACTTATCTATTCATTGGCTCCCCTATAACTTTACAGAACCCATAAATGGCAATTCAAAGCCCTGTTTATAGATGGCTTTTCACTTCAGCTTGCTCAGCTGATTGTCAACTCCTTTATGGTTCATCAGATTTCTTTAAAAGAGTCTGATTGGGCCGTCTCTATCTATCTATCTATCTATCTATCTATCTATCTATCTATCTATCTATCTATCATCTATCTATCTATCATCTGTCTATCAATCATTTATTTATCTACCTATCTATCATCATCTATCATCTATCTATTTATCTATCTGTCTGTCTGATGTCTTTTTGTCTGTCTGTCTGCCTATCTATCTATCTACCTGCCCACCTACTTATCTACCTATTTAGCTACCTATTTATCTATGCCCAATAACATAAGCCTATGGCTTGGCTGTTTTTGATTCGACCTAAGGGTGAGAGGACAGGATCTGAAACATATGCAAGTCTATTTACTAAGGGCTTTGGGCAGAGTGGATTCATTTAAAAGTGGGGCTTGAGTGGAGCAGATAATGATGAATATCACCAGTACGAGGGCATAAAAATGAAGAGGCATGAATTGAGATTTATAAGTCTTTTTTTTAGGTGAAATATAACAGCATGCAGAGACATGAAATGGCACACTGCACTCAGGAAACCAGAGTTCTAATCCTTACTTTCAAACCAACCTTGTAGCCTGAGGCAAGCCACTTGACCTCCCTGAACTTCAGTTCTCTGAAAAATGAAAAAATCCTTCACCCTCTTATCTAATGAGATGATATATTTATGAACATATTTACAAAAGCATAATAAGCTAAATATCTTGAAGCAATACCCTGTCTCTTATTATGTTTGGCATTTGGCCAAGCGAGACTACAGGGCTTTAGGTAACTTGTTAAAACCATAGTAATTCCTAAGAAGAAAGCAGATTCTGTGTATTTCTTGAGGAAGAAGCTGAGTGAGGTTATCCCTCCTCTAACTCAGCCCTACCTCAGGATGGAAGATTAACTGAGTCCTAAACTCAGGTCACAGATAGTCCTGACCTGCAAAAGAGTCTCTCCAGAGACTTGGTAGAATAGCTGAAAGTTATTAACATTGCAATTTAATAATACACCAGCTGGGGGCAGTGAGGAGAGAAGAAAGCAAGCCAACAATCATTGATTCTGACTGTAAAATGTCCTTTTCTTTCAACAACTCTGTGGAGCTGTTATGATGCACAATTAGCATTCAGATTTCCTTAGAGATGTTCTTTTCCATAGCACACATATATGTATATGTGTTAGTCTTCCCCGTAGTGCTGGATAATAACATTTATAAATCTGGACAGAAAGAGTAAGATAAATAGAAAAGGGTCATGGACTGTCATTTATCTAAGGGTCTTGAAGGGACAGAGTCAAAGTTTTCTTCCAGAAGGAGCAAACTGTCAGTGATTTACTTGACAAAGAGATCCCTACATTTGGTTTTCTCTTGCTACCACTCAACATTTAATAAACATTTACACAGAGCCAACAATATACCAAACACCATTCCAAGTACTTTGTAAATATTAACTCATTTAACTTTCATAAAGGTGTAGGTAACAGAGCTGAGTTTAAACCCTGTCCTGCCTTCCAGTCCAAGGGCAGAGGAGGAGCCCAATCTTCCAGTGATAGAAAGTCAGCTGGAGGGTTCCTTAGACATCATGTTTCTCAATCTCGACATTTTACAGTTTAGGAAAACAAGGCAACTTGACCAAGGCCTCACATCTACTATGCACCTGACACTTACTACTGATTAAAATTCCTGTCTTTTAACTCCAAACCTTTGTTAATTTCCATTACAGCACACTGCCTTACCCTTAATGAAACCTGCTTTGTTTCTTCCTTGCAGTTAAGTCAGTTCCAGCTGTTGGAACAAGAAATTACAAAGCCCGTGGAGAACGACATCTCAAAGTGGAAGCCCTCTCAGAGCCTCCCGACCACAAGCAGCAGCGTGGGTGCTCAGGATAGGCAGTTGCTTTGCTTCTACTACGACCAGTGTGAGACCCATTACATTTCCCTTCTCAACGCCATTGACGCTCTCTTCAGCTGCGTCAGTTCAGCCCAGCCCCCGCGGATCTTCGTGGCGCACAGCAAGTTTGTCATTCTAAGCGCACACAAACTGGTGTTCATTGGAGACACGCTGACAAGGCAGGTTGCTGCTCAGGACATTCGCAACAAAGTGATGAACTCCAGCAACCAGCTCTGTGAACAGCTCAAGACTATAGTTATGGCGACCAAGACGGCCGCCCTCCATTACCCCAGCACTACCGCCCTACAAGAAATGGTCCACCAAGTGACAGATCTGTCCAGGAACGCACAGCTGTTCAAGCGCTCTTTGCTGGAGATGGCAACGTTCTGAGAAGAAAAGGAAGAAAGGGGGACTAAGTGGATTACTAAAGAAAACTGGAAATACTGTCTGGTTTTTGTAAATACTATCTATTTTTGTAGATATTTTATATGAAAATGAAATATTTTAACACTTTATGAGTTAGACAACATTCAGAAGTTCAGGGAGCTAGAGGGGGATTTTTTTTTTTCTCTGTGTGGTTCTTATGTACACACATAAGCATCTAAGACAAAATGTACAGAAACTTGTCCACGTGAGTGTGTGCGCTTGTGTGTTCATGTTTGTTTGTAGATGTTTGTCTGATACATTCCATTAAAAATCATGAATTAAGAAGCACCTTAGTAAGCACTTCCTAATGCTGCATTTTTTTTTTTTTTTAGACAACATACCCGACAGTTGTAATATTGCTCTACATATACTAGCAATTTATTCTGAGCCTGTCACTTCCAAGTCTGGGAAGCCTAGTATATTTGCAAGTGTTCACCTCCCAAATAACAAGGCATGATATGACTTGTCCTTGTTTTGAAACCACTTCCACTATCTTGGGTACATTATGGCAAAATGTCTCACTTCTGATTGAAAAAGCCCTCTTTAAGAAAAGGTTTCAGAGAGTGTACGTTAATCCACACACTGATATTTTAGGTGCTAGAGAGAGGAGAGACACATGTTTTTAGAAGTCATTGCCCCAGTCAGGACTAGGTTGTTTCAACACTGAGAGGACATCACAATAAAAGGAGAGCATGTGTTTCCCTGGGGCTATTTGATGTTGTGTATTTTTGAATGATTTGCCATGAGGTTTTCCAAATGATGTTTTTAGATTTGCTAAAACCATATTATTTGCAGCAGGAATTCATAAAGACACATCAGACTATAATCCATAAAAAGAAGCATGATTCCATCTGTCAGTAAGTAGAAGCATTTCTGACTCTCAGTATTCACTTAGAAGCTACTGTCCCCATTACCTGAGAGAAACTGGCCAATTCCTTGGTCACCTGAACTTTAGAGCCAACAGGCCACATCCTACTCCATGAGAAGTTATTGCTTGATCTTGCACCCTCCTTAAAACATGCATAGGCAAACCTGACACTTAGAGTAGCTGTACAGATCCCATCTAATCTTTACAACTCTGTCTGGCCAACAACCCTGTATATTAAGCTCACTATCATCTTACTGCTCATCACAGCATCCATTCCACAGTCTGTCACCACTCCCCTCTTGATGTTGGCACAGCACAGACATACCACAAGCCATCAGATTCATCATAGAACAAATAAAATACTTCCTACATGGTGAAAAAATGTATTCACATATTACCAAGTCAAGAAGCATGTTATCTGTGGTCTTTCAGTCCAGTGCTTATTTAATGGTTTCATTCTGCCTATTTGAAACATTTTTATTTGCAATATATACTTTGACTGAATTAGCTTGTTTATTTTAAACAACCAAATCATTGGAACAGGAAAGGATTTAAAGAGAAGAATGTGTGATCTTAGTATGATAAAACATCAGTGAAACTTATCATAGAGGGTGCTTTCCAAAACAACCTCTATCGTCATTCTCAAAACTACAATAAAACTCTGCTCTTCCAAAAGATGATTAAAATCTGTATTGTTATATGACAAGTAAATGTGTGGGGAGAAAGGGGCTTGCTAAAAAACAAAAACACTTGAAGATATTTAAAAGTGCGTCCTTGTAGATTTCATTGTAAGTGTGTATTTCTTAGGCGATGACAGACTTGTTCTAAGCTAAGTGGTGACATTTCATGTTTTCAAGACCAAAATGTTCAATATGTATTATTCTCTTTGGCATCTTGTATATAGAGGCTATTTTAAATCATTAAATTTTTTAGATCTGTGTTTTTATAGCCACTGGGTTTTCTTTTCCATATTTCCTCTCTTTATCACAGAATTAAATATAGGCCTATTTTAGCACTCCTAGTATAGAAAGTCATTTATCGATACTATAAATGTAGATTGTTTTAGAAAAATTGAGTTGTTTATTTTTTCATTTTGGGTCACTTAAAAAGTGTGTGAGCATTTGAAGAAAATTCTGGACTCTGTGAATGTTACCAAACCCAAATATCTAGAATAAGAAAGCCTGTACATTTAAGTGATGGATAGGATGATTTCTGCTATAATATGGATGCTACCATTCATGTGGTTTTAGAATCAAAGAAAATTGTTCCATTTATTCTGGAATAGACATAAAGAAATAATTAAAAGACAGCTATATTTCATGAAAATAAGAGATTCATAATTACATAAATTATTTTTAATGCTTGGCCCACTCTTTCAACTATCTTACTAAGATTTATAGATATAGTATTTGAATATACCATGTAATACTTGCCCATATCTATAAACATTAATTGATTTTCAACGAAAGTGTCAAGGCACTTCAATGGGGAATGGAAAGTCTTTTGAAAAAGTAATGCTGCAACAACTAGATCTCTCCATGGAAAAAAAAAAATGAATACTGACTGCCTACACAAAAATTAAGTCAAATGGATTATAAACCTAAATGTAAAACTTAACACTCTAATACTTCTAGAAGAAAACAAGAGAAAATCTTTGTGATCTTAGGTAGACAAAGGTTTCTTAGAATGCAAAAAAAAAAAAACAAACAAACCCACATTTCTAAAAGAAAAAGTAATTTGGACTTCATCAAAATTAAAAGCTTTTATTCTTCTAAGGAGACCGTTAAGAAAACAAAAAGACACAAACAGGAAGAAAGTATTTACTTCACAGACATTAGCCAAGGGTATGTATCAAGATAAGAAGACAATTAAATTTCTTTCAACTGAGCAAAAATTTTGAAAAGAAACTTCACAAAAGAAGACATGAATGAACAATAAGTAAACATAAATACACCAAATAGAATCACTAAAATTAAAAGGACAAGACATGCCAACTATTGACAAGACAGGGGAGCAAATGGAGCTCTCATACACTGCTGGTGAGAATGTAAAATGGTACAAACACTTTGGAAAGTTGATTGGCAGTTTCCTAAAAAATTAAATCGATGCCTAATTGTGGTAATGGTTTCACAGGTATATGCATGTCAAAACTCCTCAAATTGTACACTTGAAAAACATACCGTTTATTCTTTGTCAATTATATTTGAAATACATACAATTATTCTTTGAAATGGTCTAAACACTCCAATTAAAAGTCAGAGATTCTCAGACTGGATTTTTTTAAAAAGCAAGACTAAACTATAGGTTATTTAAAAGACACCTACTTTAGATAAAATATATCGATAAGTTAAAATCAAAGGGATAGAAAGAGATGTACCATGCACATTCTAACTGAAAAAAAGAGAAAAGCCAGAGTGACTGTATTAGCAGACAAAGTGGAATTCAGAACAGGGCAAAAGGGAGCTTTTCATGATAGAAGGATCAACTCATAAAGAAGACAAAGTTTTAGCAAATATGTGAAGCAAAAAATAATATAACTGAAAGAGAAACAGAAAATCTATAATTATAGTTAGAAATTTAGACATTTCTCTCAGTAATTAATAGAACAAGTAAAAAAAATAGTAATAATTGCTAGGAAAGAGCAACTGGAATTTCTTACATTGCTGGTAGGAATATAAAATAGTACAACCATTTTGGAAAATAGTTTGGCAATCTCTTATAAAGTTAAACATATACTTACTGTATAACCCAGCAATTTCTATCACAGGTTTTTATCCAAGAAAAATAAAAATATATATCCACATTTAAAAAAAACTGCTTTATTCATTGTAGTCTCAAATGGAAACAACCCAAATGGCATTAGCAGGCGAGTGGGTAAATAAATTGTAGTCTATTCATGCAATGGAAAACTATTCACCAATAAAAAGGAGCGAAATAATTATACATGTAACAGCATGCATGGATCAACTTTAGAGACATTATGCTGAGAAATGTCAGGTAGATAAAGAGTACATGTATATGAAGCTCTAGAAAATACAAATCAAATTTATAGTAACAGAAATCAGTCAGAGATTTCCTGAAGTCAAGGGTGGGAGTTGGAAATTACCTGGAAAAGAGCACAAAGGAACTTTTTGGTGTGATGAATATGTTTTATTTCAGTGCTATACATGATGGAAATGCTTCATAAATTGCATTGTTCAATACAGTACACAATTTGAATGTGGGAATTTGAAATGTGACTAGTACAACTGTGGAACTATTTTAAATTTTATTTAATTTTAATTTAAGTAGCCACAGGTGGTTATTGGCCACTGTACTGGACAGTAATGTCTCTATATCTTGATTCTTAGTACTGTCTCTATATCTTGATAATTATGTGAATGCGTATATTTGTCAAAATTATAATAATACATACTTAAAATGTCTTTATTTTATTATGTGTAAGTCATACTTCAATGAAGTTGATTTTAAAAGAGGTAAAGCATTTTCCCAACTAACTCTAATGTTTCATTTTTTTTTCAAATCAATATTATCACCAATCAATTCACAGAAATACTGGAGGACTCACAGAAAAATTTTAAATCAGAAAGTTCAACTTTCTAAGGAGTCAATCTTGAGCTTGTTTATTATCTGCCAGGAAGACAAATGGGGTTTCCTACTCCCCTACTCAGTAAAAGTCCATCTGGACTTTCAATATTTCCCCATAAACCATGTCTACGCTCTCCATAGCTTTTGAGGAATTATGACAAAAGAAATGTTGCCATTCATCTGAAAGACAAGGATTCATTTATTCATTGAATATTTCCTCCTTGGCCAACGAAAGCAGGCAAATCTACCCTGCCCATCAATAAGGCAATGGGCTGTCCCAGCCAAGGAGCCTACTAGCCTCACAAACAGTGTCTCTACTTGCTCAGCAACGTGCTGGGCACCAAATAGACAGGAAAGAAAGGAATATCTGCTCTCTGCTGTTCTTTGTTTCAGACCAAAAGTAAATAGGCCTTTTATACAATTTAAGGCGCATGCCCAACTGAAGGATTCAGGAGAAGACTTCAGGAGTACAGAAAGTGAGAAAATAAAAATGATCTAAGATGGTTAGAAACAGGCACATGCAAAGGAAGGGGTTAAAGAGATTGATGGCAAAGTCAGGGCTAAATAGATGGAAAGAAGGCAGAAGAAAGCCAGGCAAAGGTTGGCAATCAAGAATGAGCACAGCAGAGGTAGTCTAGGGAGCAATGAAGGGCTTGCTAAAAATTACCACACAGGGACTGGGGCTTTTCACTTTGCACCCTCAGAGAATTGCTTAACTCAGAATAGGCATATCAAATATTTGTTGGCTTAATGAAACTGAGCAGTAAACAAAACACCATATTATTTCGAACAGGAGAAAGAGCAGGCCTCAGGGGGCACAAAGTGAGACAAAAGCGATAAGACAGATAATGAAGACTATGAAAGGATAAAAGGAAGAGAATGGAGAGAGGAAGGGAGAAAGGGGGCAGCAAGAGGGGAGGGGAGAGAAAGACACCTGACACAGGAATCAGAAAAGAGTGAAACAAATAACGATGTCAAGAGATGTAGATTCTAAAGCAACATTTGATATTCTAGGTTCTCAAGATATTTTGAGAAACAAGTTGTTAGTAGATGTATTATTGTGTTCTCATTTTGGAAAATACCAACTGTACATGGCTTTCTTGGAAAGACATAATACTCATGAAAATATTAAGGGCTCTCAGGGCCATAAAGAAACCTGTCTTATCCACTGTTTCCCAAAACTTTTTTGACCCTAAGATCTACTATCTTTCTTAACACTTATAAAAACCTGGTCTAGGATGTTCAGATTGTTTATCTTTGTTTCTCAACCCTCACAAAAGGATGAGGCCTGGTAATGAGACTCATCTCACAGAATCATCGCTGGTCTCACTTTATTTATCAAAGTTAATACCTCTACCTTTAACAGCTTTTTAGAACCAACAGGCCAACAGGCAGCACCTGTTTTGACCTTTAGCACCCATCCTCTCCCTGAATCTATACAAGGCACCTACAGAAATACATAAACATACTTTATTGTTTCCTCAGTCCACTTCTCATAAACTGAATGTCCTACAATAAAAATAAAGCACATAGAAGGTTAATTTGGATGAACTTCCCCAATTTCCTTTGGATTAAGATTTTTTTGTAGAAATGCATCGGGAAGGTCAATCTTAAATGAAGAGTTTTAAAATAAAAGTACTTTTCAGATGGGAACCAAGAAAGTGAAAGAAAAAGAAAATACATATAGATGGAAAGAGAAATATAGGCAGAGATAGACTGATTGGCCTGTCCAGGGATTTCATCTAAGAGGAGGTGCTTAATACATGGGAAGTCTTCTCGATAAGGTGGCAATAATGATACGAACAAATGCAAACTTCATTCTGAAAATATCGCTCTGTAGTGTGGCAGGTGCTAAGGAGGAGTCTTGTGAATTCTGAAAGTTCAGTTAGGAAGCTCTTTTATCAGTTCTAGGAGAGAGGGCAAAGGTAGCCTGGATTAGAAAGGAGGAATAAAGAGAGAAAGGAGGAATAAAGAGAGAAAGAAGAGGATAGGTTCCACGAATATAGAAAGGGAAATCAACAGAATTGGTGAGGAATTGGATACGGTGTCTGATGAAGAGACAGCTAAATGGAGGGTTTCTGGCTTGGCCTCTGGATGGATGTGGATCCATTTTGAGCTAAGATGCACCCAAGTTCTTGACATCTCCATGGAACCAGCCTGTGATATAAAACTTCAGTCCTGTCTGGCACTGAACATTGGGCTGAGCTAAGAACAAGCGGAAGGAAGCAACACTGGCTAAGAAACCTCAAACGGTATCAGGTGAAGGCTATGTGAGGCCTACCTTACTTCCTCCCAGGTCCTGACGTGTAGGCACACACATGCTTATCTTGTAGTTGAAAAAAAGAGGGGGAGAAAAAAAAAACCTTGAAAGAATTTTAATGAGTAGAGGCCAATACACAGGGGATAAACCTCAAAAAGGGCAACAGAAAAAATTTAGCATGCTGACTTTTATTTCAGAGTTTACTATTACCAGGCTCTAAAACAAATTCCTCTGTAGCCTGGTGAGGGCAGGGGTCAGGGAGGCAGCTGGGGGAACCCATACCACACAACACGATTTAAGCCATCTCCCAACAACTGTAATTAAGAAAACTGAGTTAACAGTAAAGGGCATCTTATTTTGTTTCCTCATGGAAGACAAGAGACAGCAAGAAATGATGTTTAATAAAAACTTCCCCCTAATTTTCTCTGGTCTGCCTAGCAGTTAGGATACCATCAGACACCAGACACCATCTATCCCTCCCCCAGCAGTTACCATCCAGAAGTGGTTTATGTGTCTCTTTTATGACCCAGGGAACTTAAGAGGTTTTTTCAGAATTGCCTGGGCCCTTTGTGACTTAAATCCCTAGTAAAGAAGTAGGAGTCTCTAAGAACAATGGTTGTGAATGGGGCATTTAAACATTAGTAAGAGAAGCAATATACTCCAGAGTCTTGCGCAATGTTGAAATAGCAAGACAAAGGACTGGTGTGGGTATATTTTCAGGAGGATGTACAATTGTAAATGGACAACTTAGTTAAGATTGTCCTTGCCCTTGGGCAATTATTTCCACCTATCTGTCTAGACAGCCAATCAACCCTAGAAAGGGCCTAAGATTTGACAAAAGAAGGTTTTAGTTACATAATGGGTCCCTTAATCCTGTTTGCAAAAGGAAAATCAACGAGCAAGAGAACAAAATGTCTGCCAGGAACATTAAGAAGAGGGCTTGTAGAGGCCTGTCCCGTGGAGGGAAGCTTTCTAGAAAAAAGTTATTGTGTCCTGTTGATTGCAAAGTGGAGTGGACTTGTAAGTGTCGACACTTCCCAGGCAGCTGCCCTCATTGGAAGGACAACCCCGACCACCACTCAAGTCCTTTGTTTCCCTGCTAGTGTAAATTACCAGCATCCATTCACTCCGGGTAACAATATCTTTATCTGGACACCCCTCCAGTGGTTTCAAAGTTTTTCATTTAGGGTCCAGCATTTCGCTGATCTAAAGCAGGGTTCACTTGGTAGTCCTGGGGTAGTCTCACACAGCACCCCCGTGTGGTCGGATGGGGAAACAAAAGGTCTAGGGGTACAATTTGGTTTTTATAACCATTCCTGCCACCAGCCTGCTGGTGAAATGCAGACGCTAATGCAGACCTTGCTCAATGTTGTGAATATAAGCTTTTAAGATAATTCTTAAATGTTCTACAAACGTGTAACTGTACTATTATTTCTTTATCTGCTCATCTCCCTTTTCTATTGTACATTTCAGATTTAGGGCATCTTGAGTTTGCCTTCTTCATCTCATAGCCTGGTTCACACAAAGGCACAATTTATGTTTGTTGACTGGCTAACTGACAAATGAATGACATCACCCTTCAACCCTCTGTCCCCAGATTAAGAATCCATAATTTTGGATAACTGCAATGTTACATCACCCTGTGTGCTTTCTCCACACGACTCGACACTTGTTATTTCCCCATCTTGATACTCAAATTGTTAGCACATTACTACATTTACAGACCTTTGAACTATGACACCTACGAGTAAAACAACAATTACAGAGAAGATTGACAAAAGGTTTAATGGGAAGAAAACTTTATTACCAGTAAGCAAATTATAGGCAGACATATTCACATTTAAGCATTAAATGTTTTGTTTCTCCTGCATAATTCATAAGCTTTTTGTCATGGAAGTGAGATTTTGGTAACTAACTAATCATGTTTTCCTTTTTGCTTTTACTACCGAGAAGGTCAGAAGCAAATTTGATGCCCAATGTCAGTATTTAGCAACCTGTGGCTTGACTATCTGGCTTCTAACTTTTCTCTTCACCTAATCTTTTCTACCTCAATTATTCTCTGTTTTCTCTTTTTCAGCCTACTATCTACTATCATATGTGTTCATATGAAATATTTTGAGCATATAAGAGCTCAAATGTCCATGGGGTGTGTAAAAACGTATGGTCTTTGCTTCTCCTTCTACAGAGTCAAAATTTTCTCTGATAGAATGGGCTGTACCAACTCTACTGGGCTCATTATTCTCTTCTATAGTATAGGCCTACCTCCAGGGTGCTGGGGTGAGACCAGTTCTTCTACTGGCTATTTCTCACACCCTAAATCGATCTTTCCTTGCAGCTTCTCCCAGGCTTGGGGGTGGAATGGTCCAGAGTTCCATTTCTGCTCCTATCAGTCTCCCCTCAAGGAATTAACACCCTTTCCTGAAATCTGGTCTTGGACAAGTCTTAACATATTTTACCCTCAAAGATAGCATTAAGGGTTAGGCTCTCATTCCTTTTTCTTTCCGGAGGCATCTTGGCCAATTTATAATTTCATAGATGCAAGCTTGACTCATCAGTTCCTGGAAACATCCAAGCCCTAAATGCTCCACCTGAGAGCAATGTCTAAGCCCTAACAAATGTCCTTTGACATCTGTAAGCCGTGTAACTAAAAAATACGCAGACTTTCCAGCTGCAAGTGGAAGGGGCACATATCCCACTCTCCCCCTATGTCTATGGATGAGAAGAACTTCCTTCCACCCTCACACACATACATTTCTCCCTGTGACTGGTGCTTCCAAGTGGCAGACAAACATCCTTCAGTCCCTCCACAGACTACTTATTAGTCACAAGGGGAAAATAGTAATTATATGGTAGAAATCAGACAACCCCTTGATGGAGTGGAGTAATCAAAATCAACACCACCAGTGAAGGGCAGATGGACATAATATACCTCCAGAAGTGAAACCCTGAGACGGTCACAGTATCACCTACATAATATTGGATTTCCTTACCTAGTCATGATAAAACATCAGACAAACAGAAAATGAAGAATGCTTGTTCTATTTTTCAAAGGTGGGGAAAAATCATATTCTACAAAAGCATCAGTGTTATTCAAGACAAAGGAAGACTATGGAATGTTAAAGGAGGCAAGACGACTAGGTACACTACCTGCCCCTGGCCTGGATCCCATCCTAGAGGAAATAATAAAGGACATTATTACTGGGTCAACTGTCAACATTGAAATACACACAGTAAATTAAACAGAAGTTATCTAATCCATGCTAAAATTGATGAATTCTCTGATTCTGTAAGAGAATATTCCTAGTAAATACGCACTGTAATATTCTAAGGTAAAGGGCCACAGTGTAGGCATGTGTGTCTCAGAAAAAGAATTTTGTATATGTTAACAAGTGGATTTCAGTAAAATATGCTACTCTCATCCTTACAACATTTCTGTAAATTTGGAATTATTTTTAAATGAAAAGTTTTAAAACTAGCAACAACACTTTAATCTTACCTATAAGAGCCTGGCCTCAGTAATAGAACCTAAGTTTAAATCTTATCTCTGCCTCTTAGCTGTGTGATCTTGAGCTATTTCACTCTCTGCAAGCTTTGTTTATCTCATCAATAAAATGAGTATAATAATACTAGCTGTGTCATAAGCTTATTACCAGGCTTAAAATTACAAATTAATACTTGTAAGATATTTACAACAGGTTTTGGCATACAATTAGCATCACACAACTGCTTGATAAATAACTGCTACAATCCTGAAATTAAAAACAAAACATGCAAAACTTTTCCAAATGTAAAAATTCCCTCTTAGGATCCATTGACTGACTAAACTGATATGTCAGTGTTTTCATAGATTTATCATGAACAGTGTGTTAATTGTTGGGTGACCAACTGGACATACAGTTCATTGAGCAGGGTTAGAAATGTGGAGGAGCTTAAGCTAACCATAATTTTGCTTTTGTAAAAGCAGTGAAATGTATTATAAATCAAATACTGAGTTAAAACAAACACAGAGAAAATAAGTACTCATTACTCTTCTGAACATATCTTTGAATATTATATTGACTTTCTAAGAAATAAAGGAGGAAAATATGATAATATCCTAGATAGCCCAGCTTCGTTTTAGGATGCTAAGGAATTAGAAAATCAGAGTCTTCTCACAGCTATGGCTCAAACTTCATAAGAGAATGTCTTATATCAAAAACCCGAGGAAGGAAAGGTAAAATTTTCCTATTTTTGGTCACCTCTATAATTCTTCTGGAATAGAGCAGAGTTGGGGCACCTAAGAGTCTCTTCTGCAAAGCTCCTAAAGACTCTTTCCAGGCAGGGCCTGAATGAGTTCCGTCTCCAACCATTCCAGAGCCGCAGGGCTCCTCAGGAAGCCACCTGGTTGGTCTCCCAGGTTCTAGGAAAATTATCATCTATAGCATTCAGGTAGGTGTCCGTGCCTCCAACCCAGCAGGTCAAGACAACTAACTGCACCTTGGAGGTGGTAATAAATACTCATTTTGGGTTACCCCAGAGATATGCAATTCATCATTTATACCACTACCTGTGTGAAACTTTGTCCTGATCAAATCAGTCCACCAGTGAGCTGTATCTCTAGAACACACAGAACTGCTATTACTCTTTGACTTGATACTGTAGCCTGGTCCTGGCAGACATGCTATAAGAAATAGCTTCACTGTTCGGTTGATACATTGATGGACTTTTACATAACTATTTTAAACAAGAAGTTCATTTACATAACAAGACACTTAACTTGAAAGAAAAGCTATTTAGGATTGATTTCTTTTAGAGAAATTTATTCCAACTTAAAAACAGATTGCCAACATGTAACGGTTAAAAAAATAATAAAATTATAAAATTGTCCTTGATGTTACAATGATAAATGAAATATTTTGAAATTCTCCAATCAAATAAAGTATGCAAAGAATTTTGTTTTTGTTGTTGTTGTTGTTGTTATCATTTATCAAACAATGAGAGCAAAATAACTTAATGACGTATAAAAATAACAATTGAATGAGTATACTACTAATGGGTCTTTTTCCAGAAACAGTTTTTTCTCC
>NW_011889002.1:2091715-2124672 GCF_000151845.1 Pteropus vampyrus | reverse complement strand
ATGCTAAAATTGATGAATTCTCTGATTCTGTAAGAGAATATTCCTAGTAAATACGCACTGTAATATTCTAAGGTAAAGGGCCACAGTGTAGGCATGTGTGTCTCAGAAAAAGAATTTTGTATATGTTAACAAGTGGATTTCAGTAAAATATGCTACTCTCATCCTTACAACATTTCTGTAAATTTGGAATTATTTTTAAATGAAAAGTTTTAAAACTAGCAACAACACTTTAATCTTACCTATAAGAGCCTGGCCTCAGTAATAGAACCTAAGTTTAAATCTTATCTCTGCCTCTTAGCTGTGTGATCTTGAGCTATTTCACTCTCTGCAAGCTTTGTTTATCTCATCAATAAAATGAGTATAATAATACTAGCTGTGTCATAAGCTTATTACCAGGCTTAAAATTACAAATTAATACTTGTAAGATATTTACAACAGGTTTTGGCATACAATTAGCATCACACAACTGCTTGATAAATAACTGCTACAATCCTGAAATTAAAAACAAAACATGCAAAACTTTTCCAAATGTAAAAATTCCCTCTTAGGATCCATTGACTGACTAAACTGATATGTCAGTGTTTTCATAGATTTATCATGAACAGTGTGTTAATTGTTGGGTGACCAACTGGACATACAGTTCATTGAGCAGGGTTAGAAATGTGGAGGAGCTTAAGCTAACCATAATTTTGCTTTTGTAAAAGCAGTGAAATGTATTATAAATCAAATACTGAGTTAAAACAAACACAGAGAAAATAAGTACTCATTACTCTTCTGAACATATCTTTGAATATTATATTGACTTTCTAAGAAATAAAGGAGGAAAATATGATAATATCCTAGATAGCCCAGCTTCGTTTTAGGATGCTAAGGAATTAGAAAATCAGAGTCTTCTCACAGCTATGGCTCAAACTTCATAAGAGAATGTCTTATATCAAAAACCCGAGGAAGGAAAGGTAAAATTTTCCTATTTTTGGTCACCTCTATAATTCTTCTGGAATAGAGCAGAGTTGGGGCACCTAAGAGTCTCTTCTGCAAAGCTCCTAAAGACTCTTTCCAGGCAGGGCCTGAATGAGTTCCGTCTCCAACCATTCCAGAGCCGCAGGGCTCCTCAGGAAGCCACCTGGTTGGTCTCCCAGGTTCTAGGAAAATTATCATCTATAGCATTCAGGTAGGTGTCCGTGCCTCCAACCCAGCAGGTCAAGACAACTAACTGCACCTTGGAGGTGGTAATAAATACTCATTTTGGGTTACCCCAGAGATATGCAATTCATCATTTATACCACTACCTGTGTGAAACTTTGTCCTGATCAAATCAGTCCACCAGTGAGCTGTATCTCTAGAACACACAGAACTGCTATTACTCTTTGACTTGATACTGTAGCCTGGTCCTGGCAGACATGCTATAAGAAATAGCTTCACTGTTCGGTTGATACATTGATGGACTTTTACATAACTATTTTAAACAAGAAGTTCATTTACATAACAAGACACTTAACTTGAAAGAAAAGCTATTTAGGATTGATTTCTTTTAGAGAAATTTATTCCAACTTAAAAACAGATTGCCAACATGTAACGGTTAAAAAAATAATAAAATTATAAAATTGTCCTTGATGTTACAATGATAAATGAAATATTTTGAAATTCTCCAATCAAATAAAGTATGCAAAGAATTTTGTTTTTGTTGTTGTTGTTGTTGTTGTTATCATTTATCAAACAATGAGAGCAAAATAACTTAATGACGTATAAAAATAACAATTGAATGAGTATACTACTAATGGGTCTTTTTGCAGAAACAGTTTTTTCTCCACTCCATTTTTTCATTGAAGTCAATCAGATATATCAATGACCATTTAGTAAAAAATAATGATAGTACAATAGACGTGGTCACATACGTCAGTTACTTCATGTACAACAAAGGAAAGGGAGAGGGGAAATGACAGAGTGGGGAAAACTATGTACAAGTCAGGATGTGGCAGAATCAAACTGTACTTCTCTGAGGTTGTTTTTTGTCTGTGAGTTGTGGAGTAAAGTAGCACATTTGTATTTCCATCCTTCATTTCTAACTGTGAAGGTACATCTGTTTCATTAATTATCTGTCCACCAAATTGGAATTTGACCTGCCTCACTGACAAAACCTGTCATTCTCATGAGGTTTGTATTCATTCACTAGTTCTGGATTTCTGTTCAACAGAACAACCTGCCCTGCCTCCTTCAAATTAATCAGCTCGCTGTTCCCAGGCATGATGCTTCCCTGGGTTTCGTGTCAGCCATGGCTAGTGCTGGATACCCCTCAGATGTTGTGTCACAAAAAAGGTACCAGGTCTGCACCCAAGACACCAGCTGCACAGCAGGGGCAGAGGAGGTGGCAGTGGGGGAGAAAGGAGAATGTAGTGAAGCTTTTGAGAAGTATTCTGCTGTGCGTAAGTGTTCCTTCATTAAGACTCCCTGAGAAATTTCTCTTCGGTCTCAGACCTTGAAAAGCTAAGCTTTCCTGAGCAACTGTTTTCGTTGTTGGAGGGCATCAGGGCTTGGTTCTGTGCCCCCTTCTCTTCTCCCTAAGAGATCATACAGCAGTCCCATCAACCTAATCCAAGCTTAAGTTCTCTCTCTTCCAGACAGTGGCAAATGCCCCCAGAACTGGCCTCCATGTTTCAACACTCACTCATTTATAATGCAATTTCTGCACAGCAGCCAGGGCAACCTTTTAAAAACATAAATCACATCCTGATACTCTCTCATTCAGGGCCCTCCAGTCCTCCATGCCCTTTCACTGGAACCTTGACTTTTAAAGCCCTTCATAATCAGTGCTGACCTCTAACCTCAGCTCAGACCATGCTCACCCTCACCTCCCACATTCCAACCACAGGAGCCTCAAATAAGCCAGTCATTCCTTTGCACCAGCTGTCCCCCTACCCTGAGGCTACCCTCCCAGATGGTCACGATCAGGCTTTTTATTGTCACTCAAAGCTCAGCAGCTTTAACCTCCCAATCCAATGTCATCTCTCATCTTCTAGCACATGCACTCCTTTTAATCCTCTCAGAACCTTTATTCCTAGCTCTTAATGCTTCTTGCCTTGTTTTTTTTTTTTTGTCTACTTCCATGTAAAATATGATTCCATGGAAGAAGAAACCCTCTTGTCTCGTCCAGTGTTTTGTTCTCAGAGCCAAATAGTGCCTGGAATAGGATGGGATATATACCAACAAGTATTTATTGAATGAATATTTTGGACATGGTAGACTTTGGAACCATGAGTGTTTTTTCACAGCTATGATCCCCAGTACTTTCAGAGTCAAAGGCAAAGTTCACTTCTTGCACCAGACCTTATAACATGCATTTCAGGGTAACATCCTTCCTTATGTTTCTCTCCTTATTTTCCCCCTGCACTGATTTGCTCGTCTTAAAGACATTATAAAGGTCTGAATGCACTCCTAAGCTCTTCTCAATCCTCAATAAAATGTAGTAGTGTATAAATAAATCACATAGGTGGCTTTTGCTAAATGTTACATGACAGAGTTCTATGGGTAACAAGAGAAATCAGTGCCCTGTGTCATTCACCAACCACTGGTTGGTGAGAGAAAAACCTGAAGCCCTCCCTATTGGTGTTGGGGTGGAGGGGCAGCGGGAACGGGAAAAAGCAAATACACTTCAGGAGACCAGTGTGAATCCTTGGTCACGGCCAAAGTCAGTTACCAGGTGTCAGGAGAGCAGACACCAGGCTGAGCTGTTTCCAGGACTAGCAAAAGTGAACAAAGTGAGAAGAAAGTGTGGGACAATCTGCTTAGCTACATCAGAGGGGGCAGCTTTTTACATTTTTAATTGTAAATCAAGTTAAGCATCTCCATTGCTTATACTATGCCTTTTTTTTTTTTAATTGTGGTTAAAAAAAAAAAACATAACATGAAATTTGTCATCTCAACTATTTTTAAGTGTTCTGGTCAGTAGCGTTACATATATTCACATTGTTGTATAATAAATCCCCAGAACTTTTTCATCTTCCCATACTGAAACTTTGTACCCATTAAACAAATCCCTATTTCCCCTCCTCCCAAACCGTGGCAACCACCATTCTACTTTATGTTTCTATTTATTTGACCATATTAGATATCTCAGATGAGTAGAATCATGCCGTATTTGTCTGTTTCTGATTGGCTTATTTTACTTAGTGTAATGTCCTCAAGGTTCATCTATGTTGTAGCATGTGACAGGATGTCCTTCCTTTTTAAGGCTGAGTAATATTCCATTGTATGTATATACGACTTTTTATTTATCCTTTCACCTGGTTATGGACAGCTGGGTTACTTCCACCTCTAGGCTATTGTAGGATAGGATACCTCTGAATGTATGTGCACCCTGCTGTGGTCTATGGGACATCTGACCAAGCCCAGGCATCAGTCAACATCTGCTTGTCTCATAAGCTCAGAAGCAAAATCATGTAATCATACAAACTGTGCCATTCACAGTCCCCACCTTCAGCTAGACCAAATGCTACCTAACAAGCCTCTGGTTGGCTCTCTCATTCATTTTCCACAGGGCCTCCTCAGGCCTTCTCCATCTCCCTCACACCTGCTGGTGGGCATCATCACTGCTGGCCTTTGCAGACGACTTCTGCAGATGAGGTCAGTCTTAGTGAATGGTATTACCATCTGCCCAGTTGGTGAAGCCAGATATCAAAGTCATTCTATTCCTACAGGCCCTATATCACACCAGTGACCAAAAGGAACAGAATTTTGCCTTTGATATGACAGAATCTGACCACCTTACTTTGTTACCATGGCTATTCCCTTAATGCCAGTTACCATCATTGTCAGCTAGAATACTGCAAGGGCCTCCTAACTAATCCCCCTCCATGCACCCTGCCCTGTCTCACCCATTCTCCATCCTAAATTCAGGTGACCTTCCTCTAATCCCAGTGTGAGTCTGCTGCCATTTAGGGGTGCCCCAGTGCCTTCCTTGGTGTGGCATACAAGGCCCTCGTTGGCCAGAAACACATCCCCTGCTTCTTGTCCTACCCACACTTGCTTCAGCCATGCATGAAGCCCCTTTTTATAAATCAGCCATTTCATACTTAACTTTGATCACGTTATTTCTCCTGCCTGGCACACAATTACCATGATTCTTCACTGGCCTGATTCTGCTTCATTATTCAGGAATCACCTCACGCCTCTGTCCAATCCTAACCCCAGGCTCTTTCTTCCTGTGCATCCTCCCCAATACTGGAGCACCTGTTTCTCACTTTTCAGTTTTTGAAGGAATCATTTCTGTCCCCCAGATTCCCACAGTACATTCTTGATTCCTTGAATATGTTCTCAGGGCATAAGGTCATATTCTCCATCCCCTCACCACCTTCTTTTCCATGCTAAGTAGACATTTCATAGGAATTTCTAAAAAGCCTCAGTGTTAGACTACAGTAACTTATAAACAAATGCACTCAGAGGAATGTTTAAATTATGAATTATAGGTACAAAAGAAACTGTAAACAATTTAAACTAGTGAAGAATTGCTCCGTTGTGTGCCTGTTTTATATAAGTATTCATACACGAGGGCTGAGTCACAGAACAATAAAGAATGGCAGCTCAGTTCCACAGCAGGAACCACAAACACTAAGGTCACAGACAGACATCCATTCTGCATCCCGTTTTCAGTAGTTTATGAAAAATTAGCCCTTCTGTCTGAGGCTTTCTTTGTGTAAGGTCAAATTTCATTTTGGAAATTCTGAACAAGCTCTCCTCAATTAAAATGAATCGCTTTACCCCATTGTAAAAAAATTTAAAAATTTCTGAACAAAGTTGGTTGAAGTTGGAGAACTGATGGGCCAAAAGAAAAAATGAGAACTGTCAAATAAAATTAATAATACAAATTTTGGTTAAGTGGCGTGAGGTTTTTAAAGGAAAGCTATTCCTTGGAGGAACATACTCTTATTGAATGAGCAGTTTTAGGAAATGGGAATTTGGATAATCTTAGGCTCAAGTAAGAATAACAGAAGAGAAACATGGTAATTCACATTTCTTAATGCTTTCATAGAAAGATATCTTTTTAATTTACAAGACAACTATGATCTTCTTTCATGCAGATCTAACTTCATATTTTCATATGAATTCCCTCATATCGATTCCTTAAATAAGATAGCATAATTAATATAATGTCACAGCTGGAATTTGGAAATAATTTCAGTTCTTTTGAGAAAGTGTCTATCTTCATATTCATATTTAAATTTAAAAAAATTTTTAAAAAGCAATTGGAAACTAAGGAACTAAATAAACTAATTTTCACTTAAAAATAAGGTTAAAAAACAAAATAAACTAAAATGAATAGATAAAAAGAATAGTAATAATAAAAGCAAAAATAATGAATTAAAAAACAAAGAAAAAGTAGAATTAATAAGTAAAATTAAGATCTTTGTTTTTAAGAGTCCAACAAAAAAGACAAATCTCTGGCAACAGTGTGCAGAGAAAAAAAAGAGCATGAATCTGTGACATTAAAAATGAAAGGAGATATAATCATAGTATAGAAAGAGTACATAGTAACATACAACTCTATGTTAATGTGTTTGAAAATCTGGATGAATAGGACACTTCTTGGAAATTTTAAATCATCAGAGCAAAATCAGGAAGAGACAGGAACTTATATGGAAATAATCCCTAGGGGGAAAAAAATTGAAAAATTTTCGAAGAACTGTCCCAAAGAAGACACTACATATCAAAGCCCTGAGGAGGATATAAATAATCCTTACATGAGTTAAACTATCACAGAATATAGGAAAAAAAAAAAAAAACAGTTTCTAATTTATCTTATAAGGGCTGCATAATCTTTTTATTATTAAAATTATTGGGGTGACATTAGTTAATAAAGTCAAATAGGTTTTAAGTGTATAATTCAATAATACATCATATGCGTATTGCATTGTGTGTTTGCTGCCCAAAGTTAAATTTCCTTCCATCACCAAATATTTGACCCCCTTTAGCCCTATCTACCTCCACACTCCCCTCCTTCCCTCTGGTAACCATTAATCCACTTTCAGAGTATATGTGTCTAGTCTCTGTTTGTTTGTCATGTTTGTTTATTGCTTTTAGATTTATATCTCACATGTGAGTGAAATCATATGGTTCTCGAACTTTCTCTGACTTATTTTGTTTAGCATGATAATTTCAAGATCCATCCACATTGTTGCAAATGGCAATATTTCACCTTTTCTTATGTCTGAGTAATATTCCACTGTGTATATGTACCACATTTCCTTTATCTAATCATCTATTGAAGGCCACTTTGGTTGCTTCCATATCTTGGCCACCATGAATAATGCAGCTATGAATATCAGGGTGCATATATCTTTGCAGACAAAAGTTTTCAAGTATTTTCAGTAATTCCAAAAAAGGAATTGCTGGGACATATGGTAATTCTATTCTTAGCATTTCGAGGAACCTCCATACTGTTTTCCATAGTGACTGCATCAATTTATATCCCCACCAGCAGTGTATGAGGGTTCCTTTTCCCCCACAACCTCTCCAACATTTGTTATGACTTGTTCTGTTGATGATAGCCATTCTAACAGGTGTGAGATGGAATCTCATTGTGGTTTTGATTTGCATTTCCCTAATAGCTAGTGAAGATGAGCATCTTTTCATATGTTTGTTGGCCATTCGTATGTCTTCTTGGGAGGAGTTTCTGTTCAAGCCCTCTGCCCATTTTTTAATTGGATTGTTTTTTATTGAGTTCTATGAGTTCTTTATATATTTTGGCTATTAGGCCCTTATCGGAGGCATTGTTTGCAAATATATTTTCCCACTCAGATGGTTGCCTCTTTGTCTTGTTGATGGTTTCTTTTGCTGTGCAAAAACTTTTTAGTTTGCTATAGTCCCAATTATTTTTGCTTTTACTTCCCTTGCCTTTGAAGTCAAATTCATAAAATCTTCTTTAAATCCAAGGTCCATAAGTTTAGTACCTATGTTTTCTTCTATGCAATTTATTGTTTCAGGTCTTATATTCAGGTCTTTGATCCATTTTGAGTTAATTTTGGTGTATAGTGATAGATAGCAATCTAGTTCATTTTTTGCATGTGGCTTTCCAAGTTTCCCAGCACCATTTATTGAAGAGGCTTTCCTTTCTCCATTGTATGTTTTTGGCTCCTTTGTAGAGAATTATTTGGCCGGTATACATGGGGATTTATTTCTGGACTCTCAATTCTATTCCATTGCTCTGTGTGTCTGTTTTTCTGTCAGTACCATGCTGTTTTTATTATTGACACTTTGAAATATAATCTGATGTCAGGGAAAGTGATACTTCTGGCCTTGTTCTTTTTCCTCAGGATTCCTTTGGCTATTCAGGGTCTTTTGTGCTTCTATACAAATCTGACAGTGTTTTTGCTCTATTTCTTTAAAGAATGCTATGGGAGTTGTGATGGGGATCACATTAAATCTGTATAATGCTTTAGGTAATGAGGTCATTTTAACTATATTAATTCTTCTAATCCATAAATATGGATTATCTTTCCATTTCTTTGTGCCTTCTTCAATTTCTTTTAATAATATCTTATAGTTTTCAGGGTATAGGTTCTTCGCATGCTTCATTAGATTTATTTCTAGGTATTTTGTTCTTTTTGTTGTAATTACAAAAGAAACTTTTTTCATTTCTTTCTGAAAATTCATTATATAAAACTCTATGGATTTTTGTACATTCATTTTGTATCCTGAAATTTATTTTATTTCTTTATTATTTCCAATAGTTATTTAGTGGAGTCTTTAAAGTTTTCTATGTAGTAAATCATGTCATCTGCAAAAAGTGACAATTTGATTTCTTTATTTACTATTTGGATGTCTTTTATTTCTCTTGTCCAATTACTCTAGCTAGGACTTCCAAAACTATATTGAATAATAGTCGTGATAGCAGAAGCTTTGTCTTGTTCCTGATCTTAGAGGGAAGGTTTTTAGTTTTTCACCATTAAGTATGATGTTAGCTGAGGGTTTGTCATATATGGCCTTTATTATGTCGAGATATTTTCCTTCTATGCCCATTTTTTAAGCATTTTAATCAGAAATGAATGCTGTATCTTGTCAAAGGCTTTTTCGTGTTTATTGATATGTCATATGATTCTTATTCTTTATTTTGTTTTCGTGAAGTATGTTAAAAGATCCCTGTGCCCTGGGATGAAGCCCACTTGATCATGGTGTACAATCATTTTAATGTGTTGCTGTATTCAATTCACTAATATCTTATTTAGGATTTTTGCATCTGTGTTCATGAGAGATATTGATCTGTACTTTTCTTTTTTTATGTTATCTTTACCAGGTTTTGGTATCAGTATAATGTTGGCCTCATAAAATGAGTTAGGAAGTATTGCCTCCTCTTTGGTTTTTTTTGGAAGAGTTTCAGGAGAATAGGCATTAAATCTTCTTTGAATATTTAGTAGAATTCACTAATGATGCCATCTGGTCCTGGACTTTTACTTTTTGGTTGGTTTTTGATGATTGTTTCAATTTCCATACTGCCAATCAGTCTATTTATATTTTCCAGTTTTTCATGATTCAGTCTAGGAAGGGTGTCTATTTCTAAGAACTTGTCCATTTCTTCTAGGTTATTAAATTTTGTGGTATATAATTTTTCATCCTATTCTTGTATGAGCTTTTGTATTTTGGTGGTATTTGTAGTAACGTCTCTTTCATTTCTGATTTTGTTTGTGTCCTTTCTCTTTTTTCTTTAGTGAGTCTATCTAGGGGTTTGTCAATTTCATTAATCTTCTCAAAGAACCAACTCTTTGTTGCATTAATTTTTTTCTATTGTCTTTTTGTTCTTAATTTCATGTAATTCTGCTCTAATTTTTATTATTTCCTTCTTTAGCTGACTTCAGGCATCATTTGTTCTTCTTTTACTATTTTTTTAAGATGTAATGTTAGGTCGTTTATTTGGGATCTTTGTTGTTTCTTGAGATAGGCCTGTAATGATATGAACTTTCCTCTATTACTGCTTTTGGTTTGTCTCAAGTTTTGATAGGTTGTACTTTTATCCTCGTTTGCTTCTATCTCTTGATCTCTCCTTTTTATTTCTTGTATGACCCAGTCATTCTTCAGTAGCATATTGTTTAATCTCCATGTATTTGTGGTTCTTCCCACTTTCTTTTTATAGTTGATCTCCAGTTTCAAAGCATTATGGTTAGAGAATATGCTTGGTATGATTTGAATCTTCTTAAATTTGTTGAGGCTAGTTTTGTGTTCCAGCAGATGGTCTATCCTTGAAAATGTTCCATGTGCACTAGAAAAGAATGTATATTCTGAGATTTTGTGATGTCCAATTGGTCTAATATGTCATTTAAGGATGATACTTCCTTATTTTCTGCTTGGATGACTTATATATATGTGATAGTGGAGTATTTAGGTCCCATACTATAATTGTGTTTTATCAGTTTCTCTCTTTAGTTCTGTTACTAGTTACTTTATAAATTTTGGTGCTCCCTGATTGGGATCCTATATATTAATAAGTGTTATGTCTTCTAGATGTGTGGTCTCCTTTATCATTTTAAAGTGTCCATCATTGTCTCTCATTACTTTTTTTATCTTGAAGTCTATTTCGTCAGAAATAAGTATGGCTACATCCGTTTTTCTCTAGATGCCATTTGCTTGGAGTATTGTTTTCCACCCTTTCACTTTGAGTCTATATTTGTCCTTACAGCTGAGATACATCTCTTGAAGGCAGCATATGGTTTTTGGGTTTTGTTTTTTGATCCAATCTGCTATTCTGTGATTTTTTATTGATGAGTTCATTCCATTTACATTTAGGGTGATTATTGAAATACAAAGTTTTCCTATAGCCATCTTAACTTTTGTTTTCTGGTAGCTTAATGTCTCCATTGTTTCTTTGCCCTTGTGTTTCTCTCTGTTATTTTAGTTCGATGGTGTTCTATAATTTTTCCCTCTGTTTCCTTTTGTTTTATGTTACATGTCATAGTTCTGGATTCTTTATGTGTGGTTACCATTAAGTTTATGTAAAGGAAAGCTATACAGTAGTCCTTTTTCTTCTGCGTGTACCTTATCTCCATTCCCCTTTGCAGATTCAGATCTTTACTCCCTCTCCTTTTCTGTTTTTGTTGTCTCAAAATATCCCTATTTACGATGTACATTCATTTCCATGTAGCAGTAGCCGTTGTCATCTTTTTAAAGTGTTTTTTTAAACTTTAACCATTCTGTAAATATTTAAGTTATAATACCCTGTTCTTAAAAAGGGTTGCACTTTCCTGCTTCCGTCTGCCTGTTAGTCATCTTACTCATAGTTATGTATTTCTTTGTCCTTTTGTTTCAGGTATAATGACCCCCTTAAGTATTTCAAGTAATGCAGGTGGAAATTTGGTGGAAAATTCCCTCAGCTCTTGTATGTCTGCAAAAGTCTTTATTCCTCCTTCACATCTAAAGGAGAGATTTACTGGATATTCTATTCTTGACTGATAATTTCTTTCTTTCAATGAATGTTTGGTTCCATTCTCTCCCAGCTTATAAAGTTTGTGCTGAGAAGTCTAGAGACAGTCTAATGGGTTTTCTTTTATAGAATATTGTCTTCTTTTCCCTGGTTGCCTTGAGAAGTCTTTCATTGTCATTGATTTTTGACAATTTCAATACAATGTGTCTTGGAAAAGGCCTTTTTGGGTTGAGATAATCAGGTGTCCTGTTCGCTTCTTGGATTTGAGGATCTAGTTTTTTCCATAGGTTTGGGAAATTCTCATCAGCTGTTTGTTTGAATATGCTCTCTGTTCCCTTTTCCTTCTCTTCTCCTTCTGATATACTTATTATTCTTATGTTGCTTTTTCTGTTGCTGTCAGATAGTTCTTGTAGAGTTCTTTCATTTTTTTCACTCTCAAGTCTCTCTCTTCTTCCTTCTGCAACATTTCCAGATTTCTGTCTTCAATATCATTAATTCTTTCCTCCATCTGGTCAGCTCTATTTCCTACACTTTCTATTTCATTCTTCATCTCTTTTAATGAGATCTTCATGTCCAGAAGTTCTGTATGGTTCTTTTGTAGAGTTTCAATCTCCTTGGTAAAGTATTTCTCTTTGTTGATTTTGTTTCTAAGTTCTTTGAACTGTTGATCAAAATATTTTGCATCTCATTAAGTGTTTTCCAAAAGCACAATCTTGAATTTCTCTGTCATTTAAATACCATATTTCTATATCTTTAAGCTTATTTTCTGGAGAGTTTTCATTTTGTTCCCGAGTTGCCTTGTCACCTTGGTTGTTCATGGTGTTCAATGGGCTATTTCACCACCCAGACATTAATGGGAATACAATCTGCACTTTTCTTTTTTCGAAGAAAATTTATTATGTAGTGATTTCTCTTTAGCAGTTGATAAGAAGAGGTTTTTCTTTTGATTTCCAATAGGTGACACCCAAGCGTTCTGCACTGCACAACCTTGCTGGATCTCTGTTTTGAGATTAAGAATATCCTTTATTCTCTGGAGAGCTGTGTATCTTCTCTGTGACCAGGTCAGCTTGGTACCAGAACTCCACTCCTGCAAAAGAATGTGAATGGCAATAAGGGTCTGAGCCTCTGAAAAGGCCCTGAAATCCCGGTATTGCCCAACAGTCAGGTGCAATGCTCTCCTTCTTCCTTCCAAATCAGCTTGACTGGGTGGCAGTGAGGTAAACTGGGAGAGGCCAGTGTTGCGTACAGCCATTTTCCTTCCAGTAGTGCTGGCTCACAGGCTTCAGTTGCTTTGCTTCTATATCTCTGCCCCTATCATTGAGACCGGGGACAGTGTATGTTTCAGTTCTGGTTGTGCAAAAACCCCTGGGGCTCGGTGCTAGCTCTGGAAGGGTACAGGAGGGGAGGGTGCACTGGGGATGGTGGAGGGAGGCTTGCTGCTTGCTGCTAAGACAGTTGCTAAGACACAGCTGTCATGCTTCCACTCTTCATCTCTGCCCTACTTTCTGCCCTGATCACTAGGCTCCACTGTGTAGAATATACTTATCCCTTAGGCAGGACTGCTTGAGGCTTCAAAGAGCCAAGATACCACTGAATAATTCTTCCCCCACCTCCCATCCTGCTGGGAGCTCCAGGCTGAATTCTGCAGCACCTGGCTTGCTTTCTTTCTCTTGTATTCTACCTCCTTGTCTCGCACAAATGGACCACCCTCAGATGCTCTGATGCACAGATCTCTCAGATGTGCTTGTGTGCAGGTTGGGCGTTATTTGTTGGAATGTAGTTGTTCAGTTCATTGTAATTTCAAGGGGAGAGAGAGATCAGGGGAGATCCCTCATGCCTCCATGCTTTTGACATCACTCCCCAGGGACCGCGTAATCTTGATACCAAAACAAAGGAAAAAAGAATACACAGAAGTCCAAAACAGATACACGGATTCTAAACAAGATATTAAATTAAATATGTAAATTAAATATAAGGTAAATTAAGTATGTGGATATGTAAATTAAAAGAATAATATACCTCAGTGCATTAAAAGAATAATGAGTAAAGTTTAGATCAGGTAGGTAAGGCTAGTATAACAGTAGTGAATCTGTTAGTGTAAATTATCACAAAAATAAGTTTAAGTAAAAAAATCCATGTGAACATATCTATATATACCAAAAAGATATTTGATACAATTCCATACCCATTCCTAACATACAAAAGTTCTTTGCATACTAGAATAGAAAGATGCTTCCATAATCTGAAACCAAAAGCAAACAGCACAGATATTAATGAAACAATACTATTATTTCCACAAAGGTCTAAAACAGGAGAAAGATGACTTGTCTAACCAGTGTAAAACAGCAATAAAGAGAAATTAGTTTTTTGTTTTTATTTTAAATCACTTTAAACAAACAAAAAGGCTTCAGTGAAAGGGCATTTATTACAAAGATTTAAAAAAACAAAGAAAGGGAAATACAGGTTCAAGTCATAAGGGTCTAAAAGTAGGTCCCGAAAAAAATTCCAGGATACAAGGCAGCTAGCTATGGTCTTTAATATTGAGAAATATTAAGAAAGTCCTCAGCATGAGCCAAGACAAGCCATTTTTATGGAAAGACCTTGGGGCCCACAAGTTGGCTGTGGCAAGGTCTCAGTGAATCACCTGGATGGGATGATCAGAGTTAGCCAGGTTGATGGAGACTCAGATATGGCAGCCACCTGGGTCTGCATGCCAGGAGGGGGAAGGGCTCAACAAAGAAACAATGGCTTCTGCCAGCACTTCTGTCTGGGAGGAAGCTGCCCCTTCAGCCCTCACCCTGAAGCCAGACAATTCAATTCCTCCTCACATGTCCCTGGTGCCTTTTGTGTTGCTGCCCCACCACTGGAACTTAGAGCAAGTGAGTCCATCAACGAATAAGTCCACGTACAGGCCCTTTAAAAGGAATGCCTGATGTTCCAGCCACCCTCTATCTTAGCCACAAACCTCTGCTGGTTTTCACAGCCAGAAGTTGTGGGGACTTTTCTCCATGGCACTGGAACCCTGGGCTGGGGGAGACTGGTTTGGAGCTGGGATACCTCATTTCTCAGGGGGAATCTCCGCAGCCCAGATATCCTTCCTGATTTTTAACCGCCACACATGAGTGTGGAACCAGCCTGTTCCACAACTCCTTTCCTCCTACCAGTCTCTACATGGCTTCTTCTGTATGTCCTTAGTTGAGGACTTGTGTTCAGTTAGACTTCAGGCAGTTCTAAATGATGGTTGTTCTCTAGTTTAGCTGTAATTGTGATGTGGTCGTGAAAGGAACAAGCACAGCATTTACCTACTCCACCATCTTAACTCAATCCCAAATCTGAATCATTCTTTCTTCTCAGAAAATATACTAACTTATTTACTTATATATGGTCCACATGCTTACCCATGATGGCAGCCTCTGCCCCTAAGGCTATATGACCTTCCAGCCATTACCTTTTAAAAATATTGCTATGCTCCATTCTCTCTCTCTCTCTCCCCTCTTTCTAGGGCACCAATTAAATGTATGTCAGATCTTTTCACTTGATCATATTTGTCTCTTACCCTCTGGTAGGTACTTCTCATCTTTTTGTCTCACTGTGCTTCATTCTTTTGACCTGTTGTTTAGTTTGCAAAACAATGGCAAATCTCCAGCTATATTTAAACTGCTATATTGAATTCTTAATTTTAGTTATTTTATTTTTTGATTCTATAATTTCAAGGTGGTTTTCTTGAAAATCTGACATATATTTTTAGTTCTTTATTGAAATTATTTCATAAGGGTGATTTTTTAGTTCTTTATTGAAATTATTTCATAAGGGTGAAATTATTTCAATATGGTGATTTTCTAATTTAACCTTTTCCTCTGTCCTTATTAGTAGTAATTCTTCCATAACAAATACTTTTTCTTCATCAACTATTTTGTTACCCTGAAATACAGTCTAAAAGGAAAAGCAGGAAAAATGTTTGATTATTTCAAGAGTAATAGTTGATGCCTTAGCAATCTCTAATAGTAATCAGTCAATATTCACTAACATTTACCCATATTTTTATCTTTTCTATTGCTCTTCATCCCATTCCTGCATTTCTAGATTTCCATATGGGACTATTTTCCTTGTGCCCAATGCACTTTTTAAAAAATAATAATAATATTGACTCCAGGAAAAATTACAAATGTATTAAAGATCTAAATGAAAACAAAACAGAAAAATATACAACTACTAGGAGAAAACATGAATGAATCTTATTTTTATAACCCAAGAGTAGAAATTCCTAACTGACTAAAAAAATCTAAATTCGATACAAGAAATTTGACAACATAGCAAGAATAAAATAAGTAAAATTACAAGATAATTACAAATTGTGAAAAATTTTGCAACTTATATCATAAAGTACTAATATACTTAATGTAATAAGGATTTCTTAAACATTTTCATTAAAGTTGCATTAAATTTATAACTAATTTTGGGAGAAATAGCATTTTTATGATGTTGGGTTTTCCTATTCAAGAATATGATATTTTATTCAATTTGGTCAAAGATATTTTTATATCTTTCAAGAATGTTTTATAGTTTTTTCTTTTATTTTTACATATTTCTCTTAGGCTGATGTGTTGATATTTATATTTTGTTATTATATACAGGTTCTTCTCTTCCATTATATCTTCAAAGTGCTTATTGTTTAAATATATGAAAGCAAATTATTTTAGTATGCTAGTTTTATGTCCCATTATTTTATTATCTTATGGATTGTAGTACTTTTCCATCAATTCTTTTGGTTTTTCTAGATATACAATTATGTTATCAATGAAGTTTGTCTCTTCCTTGTTAATTCTTATAAGTCGAATTGTTTTCTCTTGTTTAATTGCATTAGCAAACATTATATGCAATGTTAAATAACTGTAGTAGTGGCAGGCATCCTTGTCTTATTCCTGACTTGAGGGGTATGCCTCCCTTAAGTGTTTGACATTTAGCAATCAAATAAGAAGCTGGCTTTTGGACTGATACACACATACGCACAATTTTATTAGGTTAGAAAAGCATTCCCGTGCTAATTTTTCAAAGTATACTATACATTTGTATTTGAAAAAAATATATTTGTAAAAATAACTAGAAGCCTCGGGTGACACATCTTGCTCCAGAGAGCATTTTTATTGCTTATGCCATAACTGTAGGGATACTACTAACAATCCAGATTAATCCTATTCCAATTTTAGGATTTCAGATTTCTTAGGCCTTACAAAATGTCTTGAAGATAGGCTACAATTTACAATTTACATGAGGGCTCATTTACTTCCAGTCCACTCTTGCTTTTAGGGAGAAGCTCTTCAGGTCTCCAATACTGAAGTTGGGGTATATCCCAAGCCCCCCACCTTGGTAGGCCCTGGACCATAGATTTTCTCCTTAGTCTCAACAGGTTTTTAAAAGTGCACCTCAGTTTTTCAGTTCCCCTTTCAAGATCTGCAAATGTTTCCCAAGATAAGAGTAGCCCCTAATACTAGGCTCACTCTCAATTTTCGTCTCCCAGATCTTGACTAGTAATTTCTCAGTACCTTATTAATTCTTCAATGATTTTTAAATTGAATTTTATATTTTATCCAGCTTTACTTTAGCTTTATTTTTAGCAAAAGGATCAGTCTGAATCACCTTGCTCTGTTACCAAAAGCAGCATTCCTATTTGGTGACAACAGGTAAAAATAAATTCTAAAATCAATAAAGAGAAAAAAGAAAAGAAGTAGACTTGTTTAAGTCAAATTTTTCAACGTGTGAAAGATTCCCAGATGTCTGAACTATCATTTAGAAACAGGTGCTTCTCCACAGATAGTAACATAAAATTTTTATGACTAAAATGTAATACAAATAATAAACTTTATTTTCATAACATGCCCCCCAAAGTAGCACAATTTTATAGTCACACCTTAACATTTACCCAATTTATATATCATCCAAACTCTCCTAGGCTTGCTTACCTTTATGGTATGTTATTCCCTCTTCAGAAAATGCTAAGCTATTCCTTGATTCTTATTTATTGCCTAAGCAATTTTTTTCCATGGGAGTCATTTTCCTCACATACACAAGCAAAAAGAAATAATAACAAACAAAAGAAATAACAAAATTTCATAACAAAGAAATTTTAAAAGCATAAGGCAATTTTAACTTTTGACTTAAAGAAAGCTCTTGGTGTTCCTTTATGATCCCACCAAACACAATATGATGTGAGATTTTTTTGAGTGTACCATACACTTTTATGGGACTCTATCCCCAAGTTTCACAATCTAATTTCTTTCATGCACATTAAGGTCACTCAAAAGCATACTTCATAGGTTTAACAACAGTACTTAAGAATTTGAACCAACTACTTTTGTTACAGTTTAAAAAGCAACAACCTAGAAGATTGTGAGTCCCATGGGAAGGCGGTTGGCTAATATATTTGGAACAGAATCTGAGATTTAATGGGAATTGGCAGTGCTGAGACAGCACCTGAGGCGGCAATCGTAGAGAACCTCGGGAGTGATGGAGAGTTCGGCGCATTTCATGCAGGGCCCAGGGGCCCTGTATTTGGTTTCCAACGTTCAAAAACAATATCCATTATTAGAGATCTCTTCCAATAACACAACAGACTAAGGTGATACACACAGACCTTCTTTTCTACCACAAACACATAGAGGAGCTGGATATAATAGTAGTTTTTTGGGGTTTTTTTTTATTGCAGTATTTCATAATCCAGCTGTAAAAGAAGGAATGGGAGATGACCAGGGGCCAGGAACAAAGACAGAAATTAAAACTAGAGCAGTAAGAGGAAGCCGAGGCAGTGCTGGGGCCCATGAAGGATGGGCACCTGACAAAGGCTCTATGGCCTAGAATATGAAGATCTCACATGGACAGGAGACATGACCTCCAAACTGCAGGGAGCAGAGGAACTGGAACCAAGCCTGGGCATGAATCATTGAGTCTTGTTTATGAAAGGGTACCAGACATTTCTGCACACTGGCCCAGGAAAAAGACAAGAAATTTGGTCACCTATGCATCTTAGGTAGAGGAAAAATATTATCCTTCAGAAATCAAAACCTTAGGCATCTGCCATATGTGAATATAAAAGAATATAAACCCAGATCACTATCTTATGTCATATAAAAAAATTAAAATAGATTGAAAACTTAAATATAAAAAATAAAATTAAAACCTTGCAAGAAAATATACACAACTATGCATTAGAGTAAGGATGGAAGACACCTTCTTAACCAAGACTGGAAACCTAGAAGCTATTTAATAAAGATTGAAATATTTACCTCTATAAAGAATCTTTTTAAATGCATAAGATTCTGTAAACAAAATAATAAACAAAAAAGAGTCAGGAAAATATTGTTAAAGAGAATAGAGAAAAGGTTTGTATCTGTAATATACAAATATTCCTTATTAACTGACAAGAAGAGAACATAAAATAGAAAATGGACAAATGACATGATGATAACTCACAGATGATAAAAATTCAAATGGCCAACAAATATGAGAAGATGGACAAATAAATGTACGGTGAGCTATTTACTCCATTTCCACCAGAGAGGCAAAATTTTTTAATATTCCTAATACCTATTTGTGGATGGGATTCAGGGAAAGGGGTAATTTCAGACATTGCTGGGGAATATGTGAATTATTATAGCTTTTTGGGAAAGCAATCTGGCAATTACTATTGCAATTTTTAAAAATATACATTATATCTCACCTCTGATAATCTAACCTGGAGATGGCAAACTATGGCCTGCAGGCCAAATGCTGTCCATTGTCTGGTTTTGTAAATTTAGTTTTATTGGAACATAGCCACACTCATTTGTTTATGTATTGCCTATGACTGAGTGGGGGCAGAAGTTGCTAAAGACCACGTGACCCACCAAGCCTAAAATATTTACTATCTGGCCCTTTAAGGGAAAGTTTGCTGACCCCGATCCATTCCATGGAAATCAATCATGAGTCTATAGAGCTATTTGTACAAGAACATTTGTTGGAATATGCTTGTAGGGACAAGCAAAAGGACGGTCCATTGTGATAATGTGTTTGAATAAATTATAATATGTCCATACCACGAATAGTGAGTATTAATAGCAATGAATTAACATTTCACCAGTTTATTTGGAAGGAATTCTATGCCTTATCTTTGACTAATATTTCATGTGTGCAATTTTACTTTTGTAGAATAAATAATAGCTTAAACCATATGTCATATGTATTTGTATATAAAGAGTTATTTTAAGATTATATGACCAAGGAAAAAATATGAGAGGATATTCACTGTGTTAACATGAGTTACTCAGGATAGAGAAAGAATGATGTTAGTGGAGAGATGGAAAAAAGAGCCAAGATAAAAGGAAAAGAAAAAAATTACACATATGTTTGACAAGGTCATATTCATGTATTTATATAAAAATATAATTGTGTGTATACATATAAACTGATTATAAAATGAAAAATGAAATTCAATTGAAAAGTTAAACCAACTGGACATAGGTAAAGAGAGAATTAAACTGAAAGGTAAATATGAACAAATCTAGTAAAAAGTAGTACAGGCATATAGAGTTGAAAAATATGAAGGATCCAATATTAGTCTACTCAGTGGCCTGAGAAAGACTCGAGAGAATCAAGGAGAAATGAAATTTCAAGACAACTACAGAAGTTTCCAGAGGTCAGAAAGACCTAAGAAGCACCACAATTCCCAAGAAACATTAATAAAACAAAAATACCCCTGGAAACATACTGGTAAAACTGTAGAACAGCAAAGTAACCAATGTGTTTGCTGGAGGCAGAGAGGAACAGTTAGCTTACAAAGGGACAATAATTTATAATTTTCCTAATTTCTTATTAGCAACAATACAGGCCAGTAGCCAAAGGAATACTAACTTCCAAGTGCTAAAAAAAAAAAAAAATACAATCTAAAATTCTATATCCAGCTCAACTTATAAAGGCAGGCAAAGGAAAGATATGTTCAAAGATTGAAAAGTGCACTACTAAACGTTTTGGTGAAAACGTTCGCCAAAAGAATTACTAAAGGATACACTTTGGTAAGAAGGAAATTGAAGCCAAAAGGAAGAACTGGATTACAAGAAACAATGGAGAGCAAAGTAATCTGTAAATATGTTGGTGTAACTAAAGAAGCATAAACTCTTAAAACTATAATAATGATGATAATAAGTAATTAACGACCTAGTTAAAATTAAGGTGGATCAAAAATCCTCTATCCTAATAAAATGAAAGATGGATAGAATGGAACAATTACTACCTCATAATGTCCTGGCACTGAGGAGGGAACATTATTGTCTGTCTTTTAGATTTCATTGAACAAGTATCTTTGTTTAAAAGAAAAAAAAAATGCCCATCATTGACAATCCGGCTTTTAGCTGCTGGCAAGAGAAACTAACTGGTGCTGATTTAAGCAGGAAAGAGATTTATTAAAAGAACTTCAGTAGCTCACAGGATCTCAGGAAGAGCTAGCCCAGAGTTCAAGGGCAGCACGGGCAGGACCAACACAGCAACCAGGCTGTTGAGCTGGCTTGGTGAGGACACTGCTGCCCTTGTAGCTTACACTGCCTACACCATGGCATCAGACATGCCACCTCGGAACCCCTGCCAGAGCCACCTGGGGAAGCAGGCCAAGGCAAGGCAGCTACCACTGCTGAGCCAGAGCAACGGCTCCCTGGGGTAACCTCCTTGAGGCCACGAGCTGTCAGCTGAGGTGACGTGCTAGCACAGGACAGTTACACAGCAGGCAGTGAGGTTTTTTTTCACTTTTACAAAGAGAGGCAGGATCAGCTTCCCAAAGATATGAGAGGTAGGGAAAACCCCAGAGATCATCTACTGGACCACTAAAAAATGTACATATGTGCACTGTAACACTAAAATAATTTGAATAGGAAGTATAACTTCCTGTAGAGGGAAAAGGGAAATAAAGATAACCTAAGACAATAGAAGGAAGGAAAAGGGGGGTGCCGTTAGTTTCTTAGTGCTGTGGTAACAAAGTACCACAAACTAGGGGCTTAAAATAACAGAAATATATTTTCCCATAGCTCTGGAGGCTAGAAGTCCAAAATCAAGGTGATGGCAGCTTGATTCTCTTATGGAGGCTCTCAGGGAGAATCTCACAGCTTCTGATGGTTGCTGGCAGTCCTTGGTATGTGTCTTATAAATGCATCACTCCAATCTCTGCTTCTACCTTCACATGGTGTTGCCTCCATGTCTCTGTGTATCTAAAGTTCCCTGTTCCTTTTCAGGACACAGGTCACTGGATTAGTGCCCAAGCTAATCCAGTATGACCTCATTCTAATGTAATTGCATCCCCTATTTCCAAATAAGTTCTCATTTACAGGTTCCAGGTATAATTTTGGAAGGACGCCATTCAGTGCAGCTCAAGGGGTTAAAAAAAAAAAAAGGGATATTTATTATGACCTCCCTGAGATTCTGATTCAGTCTACTGAAATAAGGAAAAGCCAAAAATCCACATTTAGGAAGAATCCAGGTGATTCTGTGTGCTGAGAACACTGATTTAGCAGGACAGATAAATGAGAAGTGTCCTACTAGAGGTATCAGCACAAGGCCACAGGAGCACGGGAAACAGGGAAGGCTGCAGGGAAGTGGCGGCTTCTGAGGGGGAGGTATTAAAGGTAAAAGGTCACCAGGCAAGGTGACGGGGGTTTGCAGCAGCAAAGCATGGTACGCTGCTCTAAAGGACTCGAGGTGTGGGAATGGTGGAAGAAGGCAAGAGAGGCCAGGACCTTGGGTTTCTTTCTACGTTTCTTTCTTTTGTCTGGGAAGAGCACAAAGAGCTTGTTTTTACATGTAATCATTAATGAGTATGAATTAACCTGACGACATTCAGCGCAAGACTTATGCATTTTATTTTGTATTGTTTTGTGTCTAAATCAAATTAACTGGCGGTGAGTCTATTCAGCAGGGTTGGTGAGACATTGAGTATTAGTCATTATTGGCAAACACATCTCCCTCCTTAAGAGCCGGAAGGGTCGTACACCATCCAGAAAACTCAAAGCTGCCTTTGAGATGTCCATCATTCAGCTGCTCTGAGATCCACTCACAGCTTCATTCCCTGGGCCCAACACGGTCATCGAAAACCTGGCTGAAGTTTCCAAAGCTGGAGCTTACTGTTCAGATCCCCATTATCTGCAAGCCACTCTCATCATACCTGCCACCTCACAGGGCTACGTGAGAGCAGGGTGCAAGGTTCTGCTTTCAATCCTTGGGAATCTAACTGCATTCCCCTCAGGCCACTGAGTCACTGTCCCTAAACGTCCCTTCCCTGCCAATGTTTTGAAAGTCCTTCTCCCTGTTGGAAAATCAGATTTAGAACCCCAGCAAGCCCAAACCTGTTGAGTCCCTCCTGGAGTGAGAGAAAGCCAGCAGCACTACAGGACACAGGGCCAGCTGCTCTATTAGGGGAGTAAGGAAGAAACAAAAGAAAATAAACACTATGACTTTCCTAATTAGTTTATCCTGACGTGTATACTCATATGAATTAGGGTTTCATCTCATGTTTGTATTTGAACATGTACTTATTTTCCTATGTGCTGAATAAAATAAAGTGATTTGGATACTTTAAGTAAAAATGAAGTGTGTTTCCCAACTCTAATCAACAAGGCAGAAGCTCAGGGTTTGGCACGTATGTCCACAGCCAAGTACTTTACCTCTTTGAAATTCAGTGTCTTTACCTATGAAGCAAGGATAACATTTTCCCTGCTTTCCTCACACCCCACAAAGCTATGAGGTTCAAGGAAGGCAATATATGAAAAAGGACTTTGCAAATTGAAGGCATTATGCGACACAACGCCTTATTATCTCCATGCCATCTCACCAGATGCAAGGATTCCTGACTCCTACAAGTAAACATGTGGGCCTTTGGAGCAATCATCCTTTCATCACTCATTTTCTGAAATTGTCTAGTTCCTGGAATCATACACTGGGAGGTGAAGTTCATACACTGGGAGGTGAAAAGGGGTGTGAGCACTCTCTTTTCTGACTTTAAGCCTTCATCAGTAGGAATCAGAGGGACTACAGATATTGTCATCTGGCTTACCTCAGCTTTATATGGAAGAAACAACATTCATGTGTAGCCAGAAGCCCTGATTTATTATATCTGGCCAGATAATGAATAATCCACCCACCTCCCCTTCATTCTCAAAGTGTTCCAGTTCGTTCAACAGTTTAGATGCTCACCCTTGCTGCTTTAGGCAAATAGGATAAGTTAAAACACCTATGCCTTAAAACAGGGTGCTATATAATTACCAAACTCATCCACACTCTTTTAAAGGATTCCACTCCTGACAGGAATAGAAACTGTACTCACCTAACTCTTGAAATCTGTCGCCATCTTGTGGTCAAGAGGTGCTGTTCGAGCAGGATCTGACAGGATTTTTTGACCTTCTTGGAAGGGATGGGAGGAGTAATGGACACAGAATACACAGAAAGAATTAGAAGCTTGAAAAGTATCTCATGAACAAACACTTTTATGTTTGCTGATTAAAGAAAATGGTAACCATTTTTAGGAGATGCTCATAAGGCAAGAATTAGGTCTCTGATCTTAGATTCTGACTAAAATATTGAATATATGCAGCTTGCGAGTCAGGATGTTATTTTGATGTAAGTCCTACCTTACATTGAAATAGTAATTCAAATAAATCCACCAGCAAATGTTTAATTCTTGTCTGGAATCACTTCACTGAAGGAAAAGAAGACTGTCTTATGTAACAAAGAAACTGCCTGGAGAAGGGGGGCGGGTTCAGAAAAAGCTTCTCTGAGAAAGTAACTTGTGAGCCGAGATCTAATGAATGACTAGGAGATAGGGGAGGGGAGTCGGGCGCTCGAGTGGGGTCGGGGGAAGAACATGTAATGGAGGAACGTGGGGTAAAGACCGCCTCTTTCCGTAGCTGGGGAATGGCTCACACTGCCGGAAGTATAGAGCGAGGGCTGTGGTGAGGCTGGAAAACGCAATCTGGTGGCGTGTCACTGGGCGTGTTAGGAGTTTTCCACCTTTTTCTACTATCAGTAGGAAAGCATTCACATGTTAGGGTCATATTTGAGTTTCAAAAAGATCATTCTGGTGACAATGAGGAGAAAAGACTGTAGAGGGGCTATAACAGATTTGAGAGGGCAGCTGTTGCAATAGTCCAGTTGAGTTTAGTGGTAGAGAATGCCCAATATACTGGGCACTACTCTAAATGCTCTGTGTATGTTCAGTCATTACCCCTTACAAAACCCATATAACTACTATTATTATGCCCACTTTACAGATGAAAAATGAAGCACACTGAAGTCTAATTCCAGAGGCCACTCTCATGATCACTATACCACATTGCCTACAAATGGTAATTTAAAAAATGGAGAAGAATAGATGGTTTCAAGAGCTTTTCAGACGTAAAATCAACAAGACAATGTGTTGAATATGGGACTTTAACAATTGTACAGAGACACTGGAAGAACACCAGGTTCAGGAGTTATAAATCTTCCTTTGCAGTTGTTGAGTTTGACCAGCGTTTAAGAAAATCAAGAAGAGATAATGAGAAGATCATTGTCTTAAGAGATAGGAATGAAGCTCCACCGGTGAAGAAAGGGTGGTTGAAGTCACAAATAGGATTGCCTGAGGAGACAGAGTAAGAAGAAGGGGGCCAGGATCTAGTCCGGGGAAACTCTGACATTTAATTGCAGGATAACCTGCAAATTAAAGGTATAGCCAGACAGACAGGATTAAAACCAGTAAAGCCAGAAGTTAGTACCATTATATCCAAAGGAAAAGAATGTTTCCATAAAGGAATGAGCAACCAGGACAACTGCTGATAGGAGGTCAGGCGAAGTTGAGGACTGGAAAATGTCCTTCAGATTTTGTGTCAGGGGTCACAGAGATAATTCCTTAGAGAAGTCTGGTGTGAAGTGAAGAGAGAAGAGTGGCTGGCAGCTGAGCGGATAGAAGAAGGCCTCTCTTTCTTTCAAGATAGAGTATGCATAATGAATATATTTAAATGTTGAAAAGAGTTGACAGAGAGTGACTGATAATATATAGAAGAAATAATTGACGGTGTTAATTTGCTAAAAAGGTAGGAGAATAGGATCTAAAGCACAGGAGCGGGGCATTTGTTTCAGACAGAGGTGTCTGTCCTCTAAAGTACCAGGAAGGCAAGTTCTGTAGAAGGGTGAGTAGATTCCAGGCTGAGGTTTCCATTTGCTCTGTGAAATAACATGCAATAATTAACATGCTTAGGTGGGGAGCATAATTAAGGATAGAGGATTACTATCTCATATGTTCACACATTTCTGTCCTCACCAAATGACTTGTTTAACCAAAATGGTTCCCAAACCTGCTGATTTCAGTTATCTCTGATATTATAATTCTATAATTAAATATTATGATGAAATATGAGTGTAAAAAAAGGGTCATTTCCATAAAAACTTAGTTAAATGATTTGGGAAAATAATGTGATAAAGGCAAGATGCTAAAAATCCTGTCCATCTAAGGATGAGTGAGGCAACAGTAAAAGATGGGAAAATACATTAAAATCTGCTCTGCAAGGTTTTGTTCTTGTTCCAATTTTAAGAGAACAGGAAATCATAGAATTATAAGTCTGACTTTCTCATACAAAATAACATTGAACTCTAGTGGATCTATGCTCAGTTAAAAAAAAAAAAAGTCATGGCCTTACTTCAAACATTGTAGGATGAACATATGTTTTCATGACTCCCTATTTCAGCTGACATTTTCAATGAACTGGTAACTCCTGGACCAAAGTTGTCATTAAGAAAGCTTCTATGGTTACAAAGGTGAATAAGAAGTAAGAATAGAAGAGAGGGAGAGGAAGTTATGGGTTGCCTACTATATATTAAAGAACATGTTATTTAACAGGTATTTTAAAAATTTACTCCTTATAATAATCCTAGGCATTATCATTCCCATTTAGCAGACCAGGAAACTGAGAGGTTAAATTCCAACTACCAAGTTATGGCACTTGGGTAGGAATTCAGTTTTCCTCACCTTGGCCATTTCCACCAGTCTTACATGCACCTGGACTTATCCCCAAACATGTTCCACCCATGTCCTCCATCAGCCATCCATTAATGATACATCCTTGTCCTTCCATTCTCATATCTAATTAATCACCAAACCCTGTCAAATTGACTGCTGTCAGTACCTAATCAGTTTACCACACTGCCACCGGCCTTGCACAGATTCACATCATCTTTTGCATGGACGACTGCAAGTTTCCTGTTGCCACATTTCTTAATAGTTAGATCTGAGAAACATCATTCTTCAGCATACATCAGTTGAAAACTTGGCTCTTTCTTCAAGTTCTTTCTTTGTTTTGCTTCTACACATTACCTTCTTCCAGGTACATTCCTGGTTCTCTTTTGAGTCTGTCTCAATGTCCTTACTGGTCTCTTTTTCTTTTATCAGCCTCTTAAATATTGATGCTCCTTAGGAGCCACTCCTTGGGTCTCTTCTTATTCTGGCCTCAGCAGATCCCGTTTTAGCTTATAGCTTCAACTGCATTCACGTAACTGGTTATCACCAAAATGTTTTCAACCATGCCCTTCATATTTTTACAACTGTTTAGTATTTCTATCCACCTGACAGCCTATAAGCTCCTCAAATTAGAATATGTATGCCCAAAACTAGACTCTTATCTTCCATCTTCCTGTGACCAACCTCGAACCCACTTCTTTTGTATGCATCCCTGTGTTATCAGTTTCAAATTTAAATGTTGAGATCATCCTTCACCTACCCTTCTCCTTCACTTGCCTTCACAATCCAATCTCAGGTCTTGATTCTTCATGTCTTCAAACTTCCCGTGGTCGTCACTCCTTTCCAGCCTGCCGATAGCTTTCTAAGAATTTTCTTGCTTGGGCTACAGTGAGAGACACCCTATCTTCAGTGAGCCTCCAAATCAATCCTCCTTGCTGAAATCAGCATGAGTTTCTAAGCCATCTGGACCTAGTTCAGGTGCCTGCAAGAGTAGCCGCTGAATATATGCTGAACAAGTGAATCAGTGTTCTCAATTGAAAATACTTCAGTGTTCTTCATCACATATGGCATGCGTGTCAAAGCCTTTGCCATGGCATACAATGTCTTTTGTGACCCAGATTTTTCCTACTTCTCCAGCCTCAAACCATTGCCTCGCATAATCACCCTACATTCCAGGAATAACCAACTACCTACAATTCTCCAAACAAATCCCCTTCCCATGACTGACTTTTCACAAGCTCTTTCTGGAATCCTCTTTTCATCCTCTACTAGGAAAACTCCTCCTTTAAGATTCTTAGAGAAGCTGTTGCTGTCCTTCCCTCTTTTCTCCTTCTCCCAACAAAAGTTCTCCATAAATAGCATCATTTTTATAACTGAAGTACTTATTTGTACATAACAATCATACACTGGCCTATAGAGCTGCTGGGGGTGGTGAGGGGTGGGGAGTGGGGCAGGGTGAAAATATTCTCAGAGCTCCCTAAGAACGGTCTTCTTTTATTTTCAGGAAACTCCTTCCTCCTTTTAAGGGCCACACCTGACATCCTTAACTTTGAGATCAGTACCTCTCAAGTACCTGATCTGGTCCCCAGGTCATAGTAGTCTTCTCCATCCTGACTCCAGTTATCATGTATTAGTGACCATGCTGACAGTCCGCACAACACCCTAGAATGACTCAGTTCTCAGATTCCCTTTTTCTATGGCTGTATTTAGTGTCACTGCTCAGAACTATTTCACCTCTAAAATCCAGCCTCTGCTCAAAACTTCCTTTTATTATACACAAATGTTACACTCATTTTATATTTAATCTCTAACCTGTCCAGCACAATTTATTGAAGAAACTTTCTTTTCTCCATTGTGTTTTTGGTTCCTCATTTCTTTTCTTATTAAGTTTATTGGGGTAACATTGGTTAATATAATTATATAATTTTCAGGTGTACATTATAATTTGACATCTGTATATTCTATTGTGTTTACCACCTAAAGTCCAGTTTCCTTCAGCTACCATATATTTGATCCCCTTTACCCATTTCACCATCCCCCTACCCCCCTATATTTGACCCTTTTATCCCATCTACCTCCCTCCTCCTCCCCCACCTCACTAGTAACCACTACTCTATAGTCCATGTGCATGAGTCTCTGTTTATTTGTCCTGCTCATTTGTTGCTTTTAGGTTTGTATCCCACATATAAGTGATATTATGTGATTTTCAACTTTTTCTGTCAGGCTTATTTCACTTAGCATGATTATCTCGAGGTCCATCCATGTCGTCGCAAATGGCAGTAATTCATCTCTGCTTATGGCTGAGTAATGTTCCATTGTATGTATGTACAACAGCTTCTTTAGCCAATCATCTATCATAGGACGCTTCAGTTGCTTCCATGTCCTGGCCACTGTGAATAATGCTGCTATGAACATTGGCGTGCAAATATCTTTTCAGATATGGCTTTTCAAGTCTTTGAGGTAAATACCCAGTAGAGGGATTGCTGGATCATATGGTAGAACAATTCTTAGTTTTCTGAGGAACCTCCGTATTGTTTTCCATAGTGACTATATCAATTTGCAGTCCCACCAGCAGTGTATGAGGGTTCTCTTTTCTCTGTATCCTCTCCAACATTTGTTACTACTTGTCCTGTTGATTATAGCTATTCTAACAGGTGTGAGATGGTATCTCATCATGGTTTTGATTTGCATTTCCCTAATAGCTAGTGATAGTGAACATCGTTTCAAATATTTGTTGGCCGTTTGTATGTCCTCTAGGGAGAAGAGTCTGTTCAGGTCCTCTGCCCATTTTTTTATGAGATCATTTTTGTTGTTGCTGTTATTGAATTGTACGAGTTCTTTGTATATCTTGGATATTACGCCTTTATCGGAGGCGTCGCTTGCAAATATATTTTCCCATTGAGATGGTTGTCTCTTTCTCTCGTTGATGGTTTCTTTTGCTGAGCAGAAGCTTTATAGTTTGATGTAGTCCCATTCATTTATTTTTGCTTTTATTTCCCTTGTTTTGAGGTCAAATTCATAAAATTCTCTTTAAGTCCAAGGTTGTTGAATTTAATTCCTGTTTTCTTCTATGCAGTTTATTGTTTCGAGTCTTATATTCAGGTCTTTAATCCATTTTGAGTGAATTTTGTTGTGTGGTGATAGACAACAGTCTAGTTTCATTCTTTTGCAAGTGGCCTTCCAGTATTCTCAGCAACATTTATTGAAGAGTCTTTCCTTTCTCCACTGTATGTTTTTGGCTTTTTTGTCAAAAATTATTTGCCTATATAAACATGGATTTACTTCTGGACTCTAGATTCTGTTCCACTGGTCCGTGTGTCTGTTTTGCTGTCAAAACCATGCTGTTTGGATTACTGTCGCTTTGTAGTATAATTTGAAGTCAGGCAGAGTGATGCCTCCAGCCTCATTCTTTTTTCTCAGGATGGCTTTGGCAGTTTGGGGTCTTTTGTGCTTCCATACAAATCTGATGATTTTTTGTTCTATTTCTTTAAAAACTGCTGATGAGATTTTGATGGGGATTGCATTAAATCTGTGTAACGCTTTAGGTTTTATGGTCATTTTAACTATGTTGATTCTTCCAATCCAAGAACATAAGTCCTTCACATATTTCATTAAATTTATTCCTAGGTATTTTATTCTTTTTGGTACAATTGCAAAATGAATTATTTTTTCTACTTCTTTTTCTGACTTCTTTTTTTCTTTTTCTACTTCTTTTTCACTATTAGAGTATAGGAGCATTATGGATTTTTGAATGTTGATTTTGTATCCAGAAACTTTACTGTATTTGCTTGTTTCTAGCAGTGTTCTTGTGGAGTCTTTAGGGTTCTCTATATTGAAAATCATGTCATCTGCAAATAGTGACAATTCGACTTCTTCATTTCCTATTTGGATGCCTTTTGTATCTTTCTCTTGCCTGATTGCACTCGCTAGGACCTCTGATGTTATACTGAATAACAGTAGTGATAGTGGACAGCCTTGCCTTGTTCCTGATCTTAGAGGGAAGGTTTTTAGTTTTTCGCCATTAAGTGTAATGTTGGGTTTGTCAAAGATGGCCTTTATTATGTTAAGGTACTTTCCTTCTATACTGATTTTGTTAAATGTTTTGATCATAAATGGATGCTATATCTTGTTGAAGATTTTTTTACATTGTTTGATAGGATCATATGATTCTTATTTTCTAACTTGTTTATGTGGTTTATAACATTAATTGATTTGCATATGTTGAACCATCCCTGTGCCTCTGGGATGAAGCCATTCCAAGTGGTATATAATCTTTTTAATATGTTGCTGTATTCGGTTCGCTAGTATCTTCTTCAGGATTTTTGCATCTGTGTTCATGAGAGATATTGGTCTGTAGTATTCTTTTTTTGTGTTATCTTTACCAGATTTTGGTATCAGAGTAATATTGGCCTCATAAAATGAGTTGGGAAGTATTGCCTCCTCTTCGATTTTTTTGAAGAGTTTGAGAATGGGTATTACATCTTTGAATGTTTGGTAGAATTCACTGGTGAAGCCATCTGATCCTGGACTTTTACTTTTTGGTAGGTTTTTGATAATTGTTTCAATTTCCATACTGTTGATCAGTCTATTTAGATTTTCCAAATCTTCTTGATTCAGTCTAGGAAGATTGTATTTTTCTAAGTACTGGTCCATTTCTTCTAGGTTATTAAATATTATTATATACTTTTTCATAGTTTTCTTGCATGATCCTTTGTATTTCTGCGATGTCAGTCATAATTTCCCTCTTTCATCCTTCATTTTGTTTATTTGTATCCTTTCTCTGTTTTCTTTAGGTTTGTCAATTTTATTAACTTCTCAAAGAACCAGCTCCTTGTTGCATTTATTTTTTCTATTGTTTATTTTCAATTTCATTTATTTCAGCTCTAATTTTGATGATTTCTTTCCTTCTGCTGACTTTAGGCCTCATTCGTTCTTCCTTTTCTAGTTTTTTAAGATGAAGCATTAGGTTGTTTATTTGGGCTCCTTCTTGGTTTTGGAGATAGACCTGTAATGATATGAACTTTCCTCTTATGACCATTTTTGCTGTGTCCCAAAAGTTTTGGTATATTGTACTGTCATTATCATTCATTTCTATTTATCTCTTGATCTCTCTTTCTATTTCTTCTCTGACCCAGTTATTCTTCAGTAACATGTTTTTTAATCTCCATGTATTTGTGGTTCTTCCTGATTTCTTTCTGCAGTTGATCTCTAGTTTCAAAGCATTATGATTAGAGAATATGGTTGGTATGATTTCAACCCTCTTATATTTGTTGAGGCCATCTCTGTGTCCCAGTATGTGGTCAATTCTAGAGAATGTTCCATGTGCACTAGAGAAGAATGTATAAGCAGCTGTTTTTGGATGGAAGGCTCTGTAAATGTTAATTATGTCCAGTTGATCTTAAGTGTCATTTAAGGATGTTATTTCCTTATTGATTTTCTGTTTGGATGATCTGTCCACATCCGACAGTGGGGTATGCAGGTCCCCTACTACGATAGTGTTTTGATCTGTTTCTCTCTTTAGTTCTGTTCGTAATTGTTTTACATATTTTGAGGCTCCTTGATTGGAAGCATAGATATTAATAAGTGTTATGTCTTCTTTGTGCATGATTCCTTTTATCATTATGAAGTGTCCCTCAGTATCTTTCTTTACCTTTTTTATTTTGAAGTCTATTTCGTCTGATATTACTACCACTACTCCTGCTTTTCTCTGAATACCATTTGCTTGAAACATCATTTTCCACCCTTTCACTTTGTGTTTGTTTCACTTTGTGTAGCTTTGTGTTTGTTTCACTTTGTGTTTGTTTCACTTTGTGTAGCTTGGTGTTTCCATTTCTTCCTTGACCTTGTGTTTCTGTTTTCTTTATTTTAGTTGGCTTTTGTGGGTTTTCCCTCTGGTCTTTCTTGTTTTATGTTATATACTTCAGTTCTGAATCTTTGGTGTGTGGTTACCATTACGAATATGTAAAGGATAGTTGTATATACATACAGTCGTCCATTTTCTTCTGCGTGTGCCTTATCTCCATTCCCCTTTGTGAATTTGGATCTTTGGATCCCCACTTCTTCAGTCATTATTGTCTCAGTTTGTCCCTATGTATGCCGAATGTTCACAATTGTTATAACAATTCTATTATTATTTAAGCTTATAATGCCCTGTTCTTAGTAAGGGTTGCACTCCTCTGCTTCTATTTGCCTGATAATCACTTTACTCCTAATTATGTATATATATTTTTTGTCATTTTGTTTAAGGTGAATTGACCCCTTTCAGTATTTCCTGTAGTACAGTAGTGGAGAATTCCCTCAATTTTTGTATGTCTGGAAAAGTCTTAATTTCTCCTTCGTATCTAAAGGAGAGCTTAGCTGGATACATTATTCTAAGCTGGTAGTTCCTTTCACTTAATAGTTTAAATATTGGATTCCATTCCTTTCTGGCTTGTAAGGTTTGCACTGAGAAGTCCAAGGATAATCTAATGGGTTTACCTTTATAAGTTATCGTTTTCTTCTCCCTGGCTGCCTTGAGAATTCTGTCTTCGTTATTGATTTTTGATAATTTTAATA
>NW_011889002.1:2080908-2089110 GCF_000151845.1 Pteropus vampyrus | reverse complement strand
ATATTTATAAACAACTCTGGTAAGTGGTTAATATCCGAAATATATAAAGAACTCATACAATTCAACAAATAATCCAGTGAAAAAAAGGGCAGAGGACTTGAACAGACACTTATCCTAAGAAGATATACAAACAAAGACTTATGAAAAGATGCTCAACTTCACTAGCTATTAGAGAAATGCAAATCAAAACCACAATGTTAGAATGGCTATTATCAACAAGTAATAAGTGCTGGAGAGGTTGTGGAGGAAAAGGAACCCTTGTACATTACAAGTGGGAATGTAAACTGGTACAGACACAATGGAAAACAGTATGCAGGGTCCTCAAAAAATTAAGAAACGAGTTACTATATGACCCAACAATCCTTCTTCTGGGTCTCTATCTGAAAAATTTGAAAACATTTTTTCATAAAGATATGAGCACCCCGATGTTCACTGCAGCATTATTCACGGTGGCCAAGACATGGAAACAACCAAAGTGTCCTTCGATAGATGGCTGGATAAAGATGTAGAGTGTGTGTGTGTGTGTGTGTGTGTGTGTGTGTGTGTGTGTACACACACACAACAGAATATTAGTCAGCTGTAAGACATGAAATACTGCCATTTGCAATAACATGGATGGACTTAAAGAATATCATGCTAAAAGTAGTCCAATGGAAAAAGTCAAGAACCATATAATTGTATTCATATGTGGGATATAAAACTAAAATCAACAAATAAGACAAACACTCATAGACACAGTCAACAGTATGGTGATTACTAGAGGGAAAGGGTGGTGGGAGAAGTGAGAAAGGGTAAAGGGGGTCAAACATATGGACAAACATATGGAAGATTGGACTTTGGGTGCTAAGCACGCAATGTAATATACAGATGATGTATTATTGAATTGTACACTTGAAACTTATGTAATTTTATTAACCAATGTCACAATAAATTTAATAAAAATTTTTAAATGGCGGTGGGGGACTTAGGCCCTAAGCCACTGCAACTAATGATCTCCTATCTCAAAACTGGTTTTTGAAGGCATTCCTCAACCTTTTTCTTGGCTTTGATCAGATTCCTCAGTCTTCCTGGTGGTTAATACCAACAAAAATATAAGACAAATATACAGATGATGTATTTTGATATTGTACAAAATATCAAAACGATGCTAAAGTATAAGAAACAAAAAGGATAAATATGGTAAATGTAATTTAGCTCTAGTGCTATATGTCCTTCAGGCTCTAAGTCAATTATTTCCATGGTGCTCAGAATACTGCTGCTATCTTGCCTTAATTCTTAGATTTTTGGAGTTTGAAATATGAGGTGAAGGGTGAATCACTGGGCAAAACGGCTGCTTTCAAATCATTTCACGTCCAAGGTACCCTTCACACTATACTTTATCAATGAAACATACACAACTTTTGTTTTCATTTTAATTTATTCTGTGCAGTTTAAAGTGAAAGTTAAAACATCACATAAACCACAGAAGCTTTAGATATAGTATTGACCAGTTTTAAAACAAAAATAAAGGATCACTTACACATACTCCTCATCTCTAATTTTACATCTTATTATACAACAGTACTATTAACATACACAATTCTAATTCTTATAAACCTATTTGTCAAGCAGCAAGATGACAATGCATCATAGCACAGCACAGAATGTTTCCTTTAAGAAACCACAGCAGCAGTATTTAGTGAGTGGTTATGCATAGAACTGATTTGGAGGGTAATGTTAAACACTGGTCATAAAACAGGCAACACATGTACAATAACAAATGGACGACATAACTTGTATTAAAATGTTACCATTTAATGCTTTAAGTTAAAAGCTATAAGATATTTTAGAAGCAGACAATACAAGGTGTTTTAATTCCAGACTTCATAACAAAATACTATTCCATCAGCTGCTTGAGAGTCTATAACATTTGAGTACTGCTCACTGGCTTTTTAAAGTTAACTTCAAATACAAAAGTTTACCAGTTAAAGTCTAAAGTTACATTGGTTACATATTACATTAAAACATAACTTTTCAGAAAAACTGACTTCAAAAAATATTGCATTTTGACAAAATAATTTAAAAAAATGTTGCTCTTAAAAGTAAAAATATACTACTTTCAAGTCAAATCTTTCAACACGTTTTGGTTTAAAATGCCATATTTGTGAAATCATTACTTAATATATTCCCAACTTTCAACACAATAACAGTTTGAAGCTGTTTTTAAACCTAATAATATCTAAAGAAACGAGTCAGTAAACATGTGAATTGGCTGGCTATCCATCAAATAACAACATATCAACGTTTCCACCATGAAAACAATACTACAAAATCTGCTGGATGATTTTTAACTTGATGTAAATATTAAAAACCTCATTTAACAGTGCTATACAAATATTTAGTGTTTTTTGGCATTTGTCAGAGCAGCGCTACCAATACATCTGATACCAGCAATTATCACAAGAGTTTGAGAGGCAAAGAGAAAGATTTGGGAATGGTTGGTTGGAAAGGAAATGAATACCTACCAGAGTCCTCAATTTTAGAATTACTCCTCAAAAGATAGTATATTTGATTAACATCATTGTTAATGAGTATTCAGACAAGACTAATATTTTTATTTTTTAATGCTCAGAACCATCTAAACTTTAAAATTAACCACAGGTTATTCCATCTCCTACTGAGAAACTGAAAATGCCCTTAGGAAGGGGTTCTGATTAGTTCAGAAACAAAAGCTCTAAAATAGGAAAAAGAACAGAGACACTATACCACACAAATAATTCTGTGTTGACAACTATTTCTCTTACCTCTCTTAGTGGCCTTAGAAATACGTACTATGCTGACTGTATTGAGGGAAAAAAGGTTTCAGAGGAATTCATTTGTAGAATTTTCATACTGGTATTCTTTTTACTCTCCCAAAAGTTAAAACATAGAAAGGTGTTAGCTATTAACATGCTTTTGGATCTATTTCCCAAATAAGTAAAGCAGAACATTTCTTAAAATTCTATTTAAAAAGAAATCTTTGATGCATAAATATTAATAAATAATGCCAACATGTACACCTTTACATGGATTAATTTGTGGATGACCCTTGGAAGGTTTTGGGGGTTTATATCAGCCATCGTTCTTTAATACTGACACAACATGAAAACTCTCCAACTACTTAGTCTGTCAGCAAATATTATCTAAATCTACGATATCTGCTATATAACAGAATCCACAGCTTAAAATATCAGACTATGAAAAATCTAATTTAAATATCCTCATACTACCAAGAAGCTTTTCAGGCAATTTTTTCCCTAACTGATGATTGCTTTAATGGGATATTTAGCTAATATGAAGCACTAAAATCAATGCTTGAAACTTGTGTCACTGTTTAAATCCCTACAGTCACATAAAAACAGAAAACTACATTTAATAAGGAAATGAAAACAAAGGTTATGCCCCACTCTCAGCAGCTGGGGATCTTCCCATTGCAAATATTTAAAGCTAAAGTTATGCTCTGTAAATTCCCTTTTAGTACATACAAAAGACTACAATGATAGCAGAGGTGTTCATCAGGAATATCGCTTGGGGCAGAGCATGTGAACTGTTAAGTAACAAGCAAAAGTATCAGTATGAAGTATGAGGTACCAAACATAATTACACACCACCATAAAACAGAGGTGACTTTCTGTGATGACTAGTACTTTAGAAACAAACTTTAAAAACTTAAGAAGAACTTGGATTAATATTAGCTTTGCAACTCTCTCTTATACAAAGCAGGAAACACTAAACAGGAAGGTTCTATAATCCATATCTCTCTACCCCAGTAACCACTTAGTCCAAAGTTCAAGCAGGCCATTTTCACCTACTCTCTATTTTTTCTCAATACCCAGTTTCTCTGAGACCTTGTCACTGAATTGCTGTTTGTGAAGAAATATTTTCTCCACAACACATGCCTTGAGCATGAACTCCTCCCATACAAAGGGAGCAACTAATCTTACTCTTCCTAAAGCAGAAGACAGTTCTTAGATTACTAAATTACTAAAGTCTTGAATAGGTTGCCCTAAAAATGTATCTCATAGAGGATAACTATTTTAATAACATTGTAAGAGTCAGAATTAATTTCCCCAATAAATAATTGCTATTCTAGGAAAAAATAATTTTACAAACTATTTTTTTATTTAAGATACCATCAATTGTAAGATGCACCATATGTATCACTGAGAAAAAACACAGGCAATTAAACTGACAATGCTTTCGCATCGTGTAGAATATTTATTTTATATTCATTGAAACAGAACTTTTAAACAGATTTTTATCACATCGATCTTGTGCATACATAAAGCAAGTGTATGATATAAACTAGTTAAGATATAACTGTAATTTCATATTCCAAGTCCAACTCTTCTGAATCATCTCTTTTATCACAGTCATCAATATCTACATTCTTCCACACAGCAGCACCCCTAGTATCATCAAGAGCACTGGTGACGCAGCATTTCTTGAAAGGGTGCTCTACCACCGTCTTTTGTTTAATGTCAGCAGGAACTTTGGACAAAACAGTGTTTGACACCTTAACGACAGTCTTGCACAACACACGAATCGATCGCACCAGCCTCTCGTTGCTTTGAATTGTGTTTCATCTATTCCGAGGGTTTTGGCAATTTCCCCCGCCTTCAACTGCATCTTTTGGCGTGTGATAGGCAATCCTTTTGCACATATCTCATTGACAAAATGTAGTACGGCTTCATTTATTTGTGGATATCTTCCCTTCTTAGGTCTTGTAAAGCATTTTGTTGTTGCTTCACAAGAAAATAAGGAATTGCAGTCATTCCTTCGGTGACAAATATTTGCTTCACTAATATCAAATGTACGCCCTGCTGCTCTGTTTCCATGCTTTTCTGTGTACACAATAATTTTTCGTTTCAGTGCTGAATCAGTGTAATCTTTTAGAAGACATTTTTAAATGCCAATTAAATTTGACACATTTGACATCAACAATATAGTGATGTCGCCATGACAAGCTATAAGTTCCAACACGCACAGGCTTGGAAAATTACATCAAATATTGCCTGGTTGACAGTAATCGTGGGATGCATCCCAATTTCAGACAAGTTAAAATTGGGGGCAGGGGGAGGGAGGCAGAGTACATTATAAAACCAACAAAATACAGTTTTTCAAGCCTGTAATGTTTAACAGATTCACACAAGTGCAAGAAAATAAGCTCAAGAGCCAAGGAATAAGTATATAATTAAGAGCTAGTAAAGCAAAAGATTATCTTTAAGATGACATTAGCAATGGTCCAATTTGGTTTCGATTCCCTTTATTTTCATATGGCTTACATGTAAACCTTTTTTTTGAATTGGACTTAATATCCAAGTACAAATGTTCTTCAACATTTTAGCAAATTGCAAAGCCAAGTCATTAAAGACAAGAGGCTCTCAACTGCCTTTCATCATTGACTAACACAGGACAATGGCTAGGGTCAGTGGCCTTCATCAGCAGGTGCCCTCCTCTGGCGAGCAGATCTGATTCTGTGTGGAGACGATGAAGCATCCTCTTCTGTTTCAGACCCTGAAGGCTCATGATCACCCTCCTGGGATCCAGTGTCTCCCACCAGTTCCCTCAGAAACTTGAATTTCGATAAAAAAAGATGCCAAACAAAATACCAACCTAAAGAAAGACAAAAACAAAGAAAAGTTATTATACACAATGTTACCATTGACAACATCTAGATAATTGTGCAGTGGGGTGGGGGGGGCAGATATTACAAAACAATATGTATAACAAATATATATGTGATTACAAATATATATACATATAACAAATGCTTACTAAGCATTTACTGTGGACAAGGAAGGCATAAGGATAAACTCTGGGATGATAGAGGGATGACAAAAACAATTTCTGCCTTCATAGAATTTAGAATCCAAGCTTGGTCGATCTACATTAAAATTATGAGATTATGATACCCAAGCATTTATCATATTAAAATCAAACTTTTGAGAGCATTTTTCTGGGGAAGAAAGAATGTACTTTGCTATTTACTGAAACATTCATACCTCAATAATAATATTTACTAAAAGCAAGTTTTCTTCAATCAGAATGCAAAAGACATTAAATGGCAGGAATCAAATACACTACAATGAAAAATTTCCAGTCAGGACCAAGATTTAATAAGTTTCTAAAAATAATAAATTTTCATAGAAAATAATTTTTAATTACATGATAAAAGAATAAAGCCAGAGCACCAGTATTTTAAGTTCAAGGTTCTAAAAATACAGTATTTTCATGTCAAAGTCATTAAAAAGTCTGAATAACTCTCCCTCCCCCAAAATTACTAACCAAGTTTTTTACTTGTTTTGCAAGGAATTTTAAGTTTACTAAGTTTTAGAAGTCCACTAATGAGAAAAAACAATCGAGAAAGGAATGCACAGGATAAAACCTGTGAACACATGACTGGTTGCTCTGAAATGTTAAGAACATAAATAAACAAAATTAACCATTGTAACAAAGTTTTTTATGTGAGTACGTTTTCTTTAAACTCTCTAGCTTCATAGAAGAGCAACAGACAGACCATAGCATATTCTGTTAACTAGTATTTTTTGAAAACAAAATCCAAGCAGCTTTTCTAACCCCAGCATTATAACAGACCAAGGTGAATGGCCAACTATAAGGAAATTTCTGATTTTACTTACTTTTCTCTTACAAACTCGGGGGAGAAAAAAGGATTAACATAAACTCTCCGGTACTAAAAGACTAACTTCAGAGATTTAACCCATTGAGAAAAATTTTTGCATATCTTTAAACTTGAGTACTGAGTACTAACTGAACCACACAACAAATATATTTTTGTCAAGTGTGTGTGTGGGTAAAGCACCTAACCTTGTAAAATTTTAATGATATTCCAGATTAGCAAGCTCTCTCTTCACCCAAAATTCTTTGTCAAAACAGGCAAGTGAATTAGTGAAAAGAACACTGGAGAAGGCCTCAGGAGTCCTACTTCTGACAAGACTCAAAAAGCTATTGTGAAGAAAAACAGACGGTAGATAAAGGGCTTAAGGTGCCTAGCACTGAATTTACATTTTGTAAAATGTTCGATCAACATGCTGTGGCTGTCCCTGGGCTATGGGATCCGAGGTGATTTCTACTTTGTTGTTGTTTAATTATCTTTTTTTAATTGAGATTCAATTCATATACCATAAAATTTGCCCTTTAAAATTCAGCCTTTAAGCACATTCACAAGGTTGTGCAAACAACACCATTACCTAACTCCAGAACATTTTTATAAAACCCATACCCATTAGTTGTTACTCCACATTTCCTCCTTCCTCCAGCCCCTGGCAACCACTGATCTACTTTTCTATCTCTATGGATTTGCCTACTCTGACCATTTCACATACAAGCATACCTAACTTTATTGAGCTTTGCAGATACTGCGTTTTTTCCGAATTGAAGGTTTGTGGCAACCTTGCATCAAGCAAGGGTATCAGCACCGATTTTCCAACATGTATGGAACAACGAAGCCTGGATGACAGCACACCTGTTTACAACATAGTGTACTAAATATTTTAAGCCTACTATTAAGACCTACTGCTCAGATAAAGATTCTTTTCAAAAATATCACTGCTCATTGACAATGCACCTGGTCACCCAAGAGCTCTAATGGAGATGTAAAACAAGACTGATGTTGTTTTGCCTGCTAACACAACATCCATTCTGCAGCCCATGGATCAAGGAGTAATTTCAACTTTCAAGTACTAGTATTTAAGAAATACATTTCATAAGGTTATAGCTGCCATAAACAGTGATTCCTCTGATGATCTGGGCAAAGTAAATTGAAAACCTCTGGAAAGGATTCACCATTCTAGATCTCATTAAGAACATTTGTAATTCATAAAAAGACATCAAAATATAAGCATTAACAGGAGTTTGGAAGAAGTTGATTCCAACTCCCATGGGTGACTTTAAGGGGTTCAAGACTTCAGTGGAGAAATAACTACAGATGTGACAGAAATAGCAAGAGACCTAAATGAGTACAGGAACCTAAAGATATGACTGAATTGCTGCCATCTCATGATAAAATTTTAATGGATTAAGAGTTGCTTTTTATAGATGAGCAAATAAAGTGTTTTCTTGAGATTGAAACCTCTCCTGGTGAAGATGCTATGAAGACTGTTGAAATGACAACAAAGAATTTATAATACCACATAAACTTAGTTGATAAAGCACTGGCAGAGT
>NW_011889002.1:2075226-2080138 GCF_000151845.1 Pteropus vampyrus | reverse complement strand
TTTTTTATTATAGTAATCCTAGCAGGTGTAAAGTGCATATCATTGTAGCTTTTATTTGCATTTCCCTAATGACCAAAGATTTGAACATCTTTTCATGTGTTTATTGGCCATTTGTATATCTTCTTTGGAGAAATGTCTATTCAATTAGTTGCTCATTTTTAAATTAGGTTGTTTTCTTTTATTATTGAGTTGTCTGAGTTTTTTATATATTCTTGATATTAGACCCTTATCATATGTATGATTTGCAAATATTTTCTGCCATTCTGTGAGTAGTCTTTTCACTGTCTTAATAATGACCTTCGAAGTACAAACGTTTTTAATTATGATAATGCCTAATTTATCATTTTTTTTTTTATAAAATCCAACTTATCTATTTTCCTTTAGTTGCTTATGCTTTTGGTGTCATATCTAGGGAATCACTGATTAATCCAAGGTCATGAATATGTATTCTTATAAGAGTTTTAGCTCTTATATTTAGGTCTTTGATCCACTGTAATTAATTTTGGTGTGAGAGGTCCAAATTCATTCTTTTGCATGTGGATATCAAGTTGTACCAGAACCATCTGTTGAAAAGACTGTTCTCCACCCCTCTCTATTAAACTGTCTTGGCGTCTTCGTCAAAAATCAAATGACCATAAATGTTATAGTTTATTTCTGGACTCTCAATTCTGTTCTATTGATCTATATGCCTATCCTTATGCTCATGTCATACCATCTTGATTATAGTAGCTTAGTATTACGTTTTGAAATTGAGACTATAAACCCATCCACTTTGTTCAAGATTCTTTTGACTATTCTGAGTCTGTTGCATTTCCATATAATTTTAGAATTATCTTGTCAATTTCTGCAAAAAAGACAGCAAGAATTTTGATAAGAATTACACTGAATCTGTAGATCCATGTGGGGACCTACACTGTTTTGTTGGTTTTTGTTTGTTTTTTAATACATCTCTATACTTAACCAAATTTTTCCACAATGGATATATATAGTTTTGATAATCAGGAAAATCTGGAGAAAAAAACAAGTCAGAAACTGATAAGTAAATCATGAATGCTCTGTAGACTTATGTGCTTTAAATAGCCCAATGCCATTAAATGGCTTAAATTAATAAGGTCTGTTGATTTCAACAGATACTAAGAGAAACCCTTAACTCTAATAGTTTTGAGAACTATAAAACTTGTTAGCAAGTTAAAAAGAATTACAACCTACAAGTTAAAAAGAACTCGTTTGTCTAAGGTGCTGAGCTAAATAGAGATTATGGAAGTGAGAGGGTGGGGGTAGTGGAGGTGGGGGTGAGGGTTATGCGTAGTGACACTATTTCCCACAAAAAATCGTGAGGTAGAGAATTCCCCTAGTACAGATATGGAGTTCATTTTCTGGGCAGCCAAAAAGAGCAAATACCCACCACTGTGTTTGATTTTTACAATGACTACTGTAATGATAGGGCGGGAATGCAATGTTAAGAGATAAATTGTAGTGTTGATAAGAACTGCAGTAGTATTCACTACATTGAGGGAAATTCAAGGAGTTGACCTCCAAGTAAAATGACTAAGTTCTTACACAGTTGTAATTTTGGGGTCAGAGATAGGAGAAGGATTTCCATATCACAGTACTCAGGATCAGTAAGATCTGATGCTTCTACAACACACTGTTTACCAAAGATTGTTAATAGTCTGGAGGCAAGGGGAGAAAAAAGGATGATACTAAAAATTCCAGGCAGTGTGAATGGAAAAACTGCACACTACATATTTATTTTGGGGGAAAAAGAAAACCACTATTAAAACCCCCTTGGGTATACACCAGGAAAAGCAAGATCCAGCAAAAACTAAGAGAAGTACTATAGTGCCAGATAAAACTGCTAATAAGATACTCACTGGCTATGTTAACTAGACTTGAAAATACAATGGCTAACTTTGGGACAGGTAACTGTAAGGAAGTGCTTTGCAGATATTTAATGGCCAAATTGTAATTCAGTTTAACTAAACTGTCCCTTCACATACTTCTGGTATGTCACACTCCTTGTAACTAATAGGGCTCTGACTTATTCATCGACAGTATTTTACTTATACTGATCTTATGATAAATACAAATAGTCATATACATAGTCCATATCCTGTTATTTTAATAAAGCAACTTTTAGTTCAAGAACCAGAAACTCTGACTTAGCTTAACCAAAAATGAAAAAATTGTTATTAGCTTACAGGAGTATCTCACAGAGCACATGGAAAGCACTCCCACTAGGGACTAGAACTAGAAGGCTCTTGTGAACTGCTGTCATTCTCTCAGCATTATCTATTTCTCTCTGCAAGCTTGCTTCACTTTTTTCTAGGCTTCTCTTGCATGTAGCTGCTTTTTTTGCAGCTTTATATGACTTCTCAGTTTATATCCTCAAAAAACAGCCTAGAATCTCTGCCCCAACTTGGATCCAGTGTGAGCCCCAAGACCAATGTGAATTACCTGGGTCAGGTATTGTAAACATGGCTGTAAGGCCTACCCCTGAGAGTTCAAGAGTGATTTAAGAGATTGAAGGGGGCTGGATAGGATGGCCTGGAGAAAGAAGTCCAGTAAAGATGTCTCCTCTACTTTTATTAGGCAACAGGCTCCTGGAAGATGGTCTCCACTAAAAGAATCACCCGAAATACATCAATGAGCTAGGCAGGTAATTCTTTTGTTAGATAAAGTCTAACCAAAATCTTTGATTTTCTTGGGATCTACCTCAATTCCTTTAAAATTTCAAGACAATGTAACCTTGATGAATGTCCACAATGCAAGAGGTCCTCAACTTCTTAAGCAGAGGAACTACAAGGGGTAGGGATAACGGGATCAGATGAGGCTGAGAGTCATGTCTCCATTTTAGGGAAAAGGACACATGTAAATGTAAAAAAAGTTCAAAAACAGTTAATATCCAATGGAAAGAACCCAGTTAAAGATATGTGATTACCACACTGCAGTCATTCACAAGAATTGCTCAAACTGGATACTCATCACGTTCTGCTAGGGAGCTTTTAGAAACTAGATTCCCAACAATTCATCCCAGATATCACAAATCCATCACCAGGGACCATGCTTACTCATGTTTTTTAAGCTCCCTAGATGATTCTGATCCACATACAGGTTTGGAAAAGAGAAATGGAGTAAAGAAGAAACATGAGTGCTGTTGTAGATCAATTATGGATTGTATGAGGAAAAGGAAGAAAGGATTATTAGCAATGGAGCATCAGTGGGAAAGAGATGCAACAGTTAACCAGATCACCTGAGAAGATCCCACTTGAGAAAAGGCAGCAAAAGCCACTTTAGTATTTAGTAATTGGACAAAGCATGTAAGGAAGAGCTATAAAGAAACTGCCCAGGCACTGATGACGAGTGGGGCGTTGCTAAGGAAGGACAATGGATATGCAATGAACGATGCAATGGATGGTCAGAAGTTGGTCATAAAGAATTACATCTTTGCTCCAAGTAGAATTGTATCGTCTGTCTATTAACAGAATAGTTTAACATAACATTCATGTATGCAAAGTGCATTCTCTTGTGTACTATGTTAAGAGAAAACAAGTGGTAAGTTACATGATATAAAGCATCACACTTTATGTACATGATACTGGTTGTAAGAGAGCATCAAATAGGAGAGAAGAATATGCATCATCATGTGTGTTGGGAGGGGGAGAGTCACCACAGACACAAGGGATAAAATCAACAGTTCAGATTTACAACTCTCACCATAAGAATAGACTAACCTAATTTGGACTCTGGACTCTACTGAGTAACTTCTCTCAGGTGTGTATATGTATCTTTGGGAGAGAGCAGGATAAAACCCAAGCTACCTTTTACTGAAAGAGACTTACCCATTGTATCCTGCATGCTTACAGCAGACAGGACCTTTTATGGAAGTATAGCTCATAAAATTCCTCCCATACAAACTTGATATGCAGACACCAGAAATTCCTCACCTACCCCTATTCTATGGGGCATTTGTCTTATATTTTGTTCTGGGATTTAGTAAGAAAAAAACGGGGAGGAGGAAGGGAGAATAAAGGAGCAATGGGGGAGAAAGAACTATCCACAATTATATGTACTTATAATCAGAAGTTAAAACTAGTATTGCAGTTTTTCATAGTTTAAATGGCAAGTCTGTATTGTGCTTCAGTCTCACACTGGTAAGTACTATACATCAAAAAAACTGGCTGGCAACAAAGGGTGTGTGTTCTGGGATAAGCAAAGGAGTACTCACTTGTGTGTACCAATAACTAAGTGTTAGTTCAAAAAATGAATTTCACAAAACACACTGTACATTGTTTTTCTATGCAGGATGAATGTACTGGCAGCAGAAAGGCAGTGATGAGTTTGAGTGATGAACCACCACCATCAACACACCACAAACTCAGGGAATAGTTGTAATTAAAGAGTTCTCAGGTGACGAAGTACTCTTACATTCAACATCTCATTGAACCTTCCAATAACCTCTGAATTAATCATTACCATTTTCTAGATAAGAAAATAAAGTTTCAACAAGAAGGCCACTGAGTCAAAACAGAGCAATGAATTTAAAAATTGTATCATATTTCTCAGATTTTCATGGTGAAAGTAATGATAAAACACAAAACACTAATTAGGAAATGAGAATTTCATTTCACCACCCAAGATTTTAAGGTCAAAAGCCTAGATGCAGTATAACCACAAATTCTTATCTTTGTGGAATCATTCCAATGGAGTTGCATGATCCAACCATCATGCTGGTATCTAAGTGGTTAACTGACTCAATACCAATCTCAATTTGTATAAAGCTCTTTTCTTTTCCATTTTTAATCCTATTACCTTATTTCATTTTACTCTGAAGGCAGCTAAGGCTTATTTCCAAGATAATATGTAGGCTAAGTAAAAATAGAGCCATGATCCTTCAGCTGCTACCACAATG
>NW_011889002.1:2071461-2074201 GCF_000151845.1 Pteropus vampyrus | reverse complement strand
CAAACAGTCAATGTGGTAATAAAAAAAATTAATACACATAACATGCTAAAAAATGCCTTGTACATAATAAACACTCATCAAAAGTTAGCCATTGATACCCTCTCCTAGGTTCCAGTCTCTTCCCTACCAGGGCAAAATCCACAGACATGAGGCTACTACTGTTCCTGAAAATTTTAAACATCACTGATACATAATTTTTATATCTTTCTACTATATTACCTATCCAGTACAGTGCTCTTGTGGTTGATTGCTTTAGCACTTCATGCTCACTTCCATCATCCCTTCATCGTATTAACTATGTCTATCATTTCCCCAAGAAACAAGTTTCTTAAAGAAGGGAAAAGTATGGTTTTCTAATATTTCCCACTGTGTCCTCTGTCTTGGATTAATACCTGGCACAGATTAGATACTCAAAACAAATCGATCAACCTCCATTATACACTCATACACACTCACACATACACTCACACACACACAAAACCCACTAACCATGAAGTTAAGGGTTTCAATGACTTTCACCAATTACCCATTTCAGAGCTCCGAAGATACCTAGTGAAAAATATAATAGCTGATAATTGGACAGAACTGCTGGGTGCCCTTTCACAAAGATAATGAACAACCTTATCAACCACACTCACTTGACATATACAGAATATTCCACTCAATAACAGCAGAATAAAAAAAAAAAATCATTCTTTTTAAGTATATATGGAACAATCACCAAGACAGACTATTAATTCATCATCAATTTATTGGTCTCTCAAATTTCATTATACAACATATAATAAAATTTTTCTGACAATAAAAAAATTAAACTAGAAATTGATAACAAAATTATATATGGGGAAAATCAAATATTTGAAATTTAAACAACATACTTCTAAATAACTCTTGGTTCAAAGGAGAAATCACAAGTAAAACTAGAAAATATTTTGAACTGAATAATTTTTTTTAATCAAAAGCAATACCTGGAAAGAAATTTATATTACTAAGTGCTGATTTTTTTTTAAATAAGTCTAGACTCAATAATTCAAGCTTCCATCATAAGAAACTAGAAGAAGTATTAATTAAACTCAAAATAAGTAGAAGAAAATAAGGATAACAAAAAAACAATGAAATAGAATATGACAAATAATGAAGGGGGGGGATCAATGAAACCAAAGCTGATTCTCTGATAAGATCAATAAAAGTTAAAAACCTCTAGCCAAACTGATCATGAAAAAGACAGAAAGGGCACAAGTAACAATATTAGAAATGATAGAAGACATCAGCACAGATCCTACATATATTAAAAGGAGAGAATATTATAACTTTATCCCTGTAAACTGAATAGCTCATATTAAATAGACATAGTGCTTAAAAGACACAAACTATAGAAGCTCATTCAAGAAGAAACAGTTAACTAGAATAGCCCAATATCTACTTAAAAAATTGAATTTGTAGTTAAAATCCTTCCCCAAAAGAAAAGTCCTGGCCCAGATTAATTCTACCAACATTTAAGAAAGCATACAAACTGTAACAGACATCTTAGTATCTTACAGTGGCTCAAGTCTTTGGGTAACCCTTGTGTGACCTGTCCTCTTGAGTGTGGGCAGAACCTGTGACCTGCTTCCAACCAATACAGGTAATGGGATAGTAATTCCCTTTATTGGGTTATGTTATATGGTAAAGGTAAAGGGATTTTGCAGATGTAATATAAAAGGTCTCTATCAGTTGATTTTGAGTTACTCGAAAGGGAAATTATCTTAAGTGGGCCTAACTCAATTAAGTGAAAGACTTTAAAAGAAAGACTGGCACCTTCCCTGGTATCAGAGATATTCTCCTGCTGATTTAAAGAAGCAAGTGACCAAGAGACCCACAGTCACAAGGAGCCAAATTCTGCCAACCACCACATGAGCCAGGCCAACACACTGACTACAGATTTGTGAGATCGGGAGCAGTGGATCCAGCTAAGCTATACCTAGACTCCTGATCCACAGAAACTGTGAGCTAATAATTACGTGTTGTTTTAAACTGCTCAGTTTGTGTAATTTGTTATGCAGCAATAGAAAACTAATATACCAATTCTTCCAAAAAAATAAAAGAGAAAGGAACATTTCCCAATTCATTTGATGAGGTCTGCATGACCCTTATGACAAAACCAAAGTCATTTAAGAAAACTACAAATATTCCTCATGAATGTAAATAGAAAAACCTCAAAAATTTAGTAAATTGAATCCTGCAATATATAAAAAGAATAATACATCGTGAACAAAGGGGTTTATCTGAGGAATGTAGATTTGCTTTAACATTCAAAATCGATATAATTCACTAGAAGACAAAGAAAAACCATATGATTATCTCAATAGGTACAGAAAAAAGGCATCTGAAAAAAATACAACATCTATTTCTAATTTCAAAAAAAACTCAGCAAAGTAGTAATAGAAAGGAACTTTTCTTCTTCAACTAATAAAGAATATCTACAAAAAACCTACAGCTAACATACTTATTGGTGAAAGACTACAAGTTTCTCTCCAAAAGATCAGGGAGAAAGGTCTGTTTTCACCCCTTTCGACACTATATTGGAGGTACGATGAGGCAAAAACTAAAAGACACACACATTGGAAAGCATAGGTAAAACAATGAACCTCTAGGTAGAAAATCCTATGGAATTTACAAAAAATAAAGGAATCCCCTCCCCTAAATCTTACAAAGAATTGTTAATTTGACAAGGTAACAGGATATAAAGGCAATATGGAAA
>NW_011889002.1:2068561-2071411 GCF_000151845.1 Pteropus vampyrus | reverse complement strand
CTATTAACAGAATAGTTTAACATAACATTCATGTATGCAAAGTGCATTCTCTTGTGTACTATGTTAAGAGAAAACAAGTGGTAAGTTACATGATATAAAGCATCACACTTTATGTACATGATACTGGTTGTAAGAGAGCATCAAATAGGAGAGAAGAATATGCATCATCATGTGTGTTGGGAGGGGGAGAGTCACCACAGACACAAGGGATAAAATCAACAGTTCAGATTTACAACTCTCACCATAAGAATAGACTAACCTAATTTGGACTCTGGACTCTACTGAGTAACTTCTCTCAGGTGTGTATATGTATCTTTGGGAGAGAGCAGGATAAAACCCAAGCTACCTTTTACTGAAAGAGACTTACCCATTGTATCCTGCATGCTTACAGCAGACAGGACCTTTTATGGAAGTATAGCTCATAAAATTCCTCCCATACAAACTTGATATGCAGACACCAGAAATTCCTCACCTACCCCTATTCTATGGGGCATTTGTCTTATATTTTGTTCTGGGATTTAGTAAGAAAAAAACGGGGAGGAGGAAGGGAGAATAAAGGAGCAATGGGGGAGAAAGAACTATCCACAATTATATGTACTTATAATCAGAAGTTAAAACTAGTATTGCAGTTTTTCATAGTTTAAATGGCAAGTCTGTATTGTGCTTCAGTCTCACACTGGTAAGTACTATACATCAAAAAAACTGGCTGGCAACAAAGGGTGTGTGTTCTGGGATAAGCAAAGGAGTACTCACTTGTGTGTACCAATAACTAAGTGTTAGTTCAAAAAATGAATTTCACAAAACACACTGTACATTGTTTTTCTATGCAGGATGAATGTACTGGCAGCAGAAAGGCAGTGATGAGTTTGAGTGATGAACCACCACCATCAACACACCACAAACTCAGGGAATAGTTGTAATTAAAGAGTTCTCAGGTGACGAAGTACTCTTACATTCAACATCTCATTGAACCTTCCAATAACCTCTGAATTAATCATTACCATTTTCTAGATAAGAAAATAAAGTTTCAACAAGAAGGCCACTGAGTCAAAACAGAGCAATGAATTTAAAAATTGTATCATATTTCTCAGATTTTCATGGTGAAAGTAATGATAAAACACAAAACACTAATTAGGAAATGAGAATTTCATTTCACCACCCAAGATTTTAAGGTCAAAAGCCTAGATGCAGTATAACCACAAATTCTTATCTTTGTGGAATCATTCCAATGGAGTTGCATGATCCAACCATCATGCTGGTATCTAAGTGGTTAACTGACTCAATACCAATCTCAATTTGTATAAAGCTCTTTTCTTTTCCATTTTTAATCCTATTACCTTATTTCATTTTACTCTGAAGGCAGCTAAGGCTTATTTCCAAGATAATATGTAGGCTAAGTAAAAATAGAGCCATGATCCTTCAGCTGCTACCACAATGGAGCCATGATCCTTCAGCTGCTTCCTCTACTGCATACCCCTTTCATAATGACACACTAGGCAGAACCTGAAGACATTCTGAATCAACACAATGTTGAACCATAATACCTCCACATCCAAAACTTTTATCCATTAACTGTAAGACATTTTAAAAGTTGCCTTTTAAAACCTATCTTCTTTAGATATTCTTCTCTCTTTGGTGGTCACAACAGTTCCATGGATCCAAATACTACTTCTATTACAAATCATGACCAAATTTTTCATCTATACCTTCTACCTTTCTTGAACTGCCAGAATCTCCAGGCGGTTGGCTTGAAGTGTAAAAAATATATATACCCAACAGCTCCTTCTTCTCATTTTGCATTTGTGTAATGGGTACTGTATCTTCTCCCCATCACTTTGGTGGGAAAGAGTTCCTTTTCAGCACATTAATCTGCCCCTACTTTACCTCAATGCTAAAGATTCTACGTTAATAAGACCTCTCCCATCTGTTTCCTTCTCTACATTCTCAGTGCCATTCTCTACCCTAGATCAAATTCTTATTATTTGTCGACTAGATTATCACTATAATCTCTTATATCTCAAAAGCATGTTTGAACAAAACTGCTTGGTCATGAATCCTAACTCAATAAAGATGGGAGCTAACTTGGGCAAGTTAACTTGCAACTTGGGCAAATTAGCCCCCAGCTGTTTTAGTTTCCTCTTCTATAATCTGGAGATAATAGTATCCACTGTCAAACAGTCAATGTGGTAATAAAAAAAATTAATACACATAACATGCTAAAAAATGCCTTGTACATAATAAACACTCATCAAAAGTTAGCCATTGATACCCTCTCCTAGGTTCCAGTCTCTTCCCTACCAGGGCAAAATCCACAGACATGAGGCTACTACTGTTCCTGAAAATTTTAAACATCACTGATACATAATTTTTATATCTTTCTACTATATTACCTATCCAGTACAGTGCTCTTGTGGTTGATTGCTTTAGCACTTCATGCTCACTTCCATCATCCCTTCATCGTATTAACTATGTCTATCATTTCCCCAAGAAACAAGTTTCTTAAAGAAGGGAAAAGTATGGTTTTCTAATATTTCCCACTGTGTCCTCTGTCTTGGATTAATACCTGGCACAGATTAGATACTCAAAACAAATCGATCAACCTCCATTATACACTCATACACACTCACACATACACTCACACACACACAAAACCCACTAACCATGAAGTTAAGGGTTTCAATGACTTTCACCAATTACCCATTTCAGAGCTCCGAAGATACCTAGTGAAAAATATAATAGCTGATAATTGGACAGAACTGCTGGGTGCCCTTTCACAAAGATAATGAACAACCTTATCAACCACACTCACTTGACATATACAGAATATTCCACTCAATAACAGCAGAATAA
>NW_011889002.1:2047592-2067126 GCF_000151845.1 Pteropus vampyrus | reverse complement strand
TGAGTTACTCGAAAGGGAAATTATCTTAAGTGGGCCTAACTCAATTAAGTGAAAGACTTTAAAAGAAAGACTGGCACCTTCCCTGGTATCAGAGATATTCTCCTGCTGATTTAAAGAAGCAAGTGACCAAGAGACCCACAGTCACAAGGAGCCAAATTCTGCCAACCACCACATGAGCCAGGCCAACACACTGACTACAGATTTGTGAGATCGGGAGCAGTGGATCCAGCTAAGCTATACCTAGACTCCTGATCCACAGAAACTGTGAGCTAATAATTACGTGTTGTTTTAAACTGCTCAGTTTGTGTAATTTGTTATGCAGCAATAGAAAACTAATATACCAATTCTTCCAAAAAAATAAAAGAGAAAGGAACATTTCCCAATTCATTTGATGAGGTCTGCATGACCCTTATGACAAAACCAAAGTCATTTAAGAAAACTACAAATATTCCTCATGAATGTAAATAGAAAAACCTCAAAAATTTAGTAAATTGAATCCTGCAATATATAAAAAGAATAATACATCGTGAACAAAGGGGTTTATCTGAGGAATGTAGATTTGCTTTAACATTCAAAATCGATATAATTCACTAGAAGACAAAGAAAAACCATATGATTATCTCAATAGGTACAGAAAAAAGGCATCTGAAAAAAATACAACATCTATTTCTAATTTCAAAAAAAACTCAGCAAAGTAGTAATAGAAAGGAACTTTTCTTCTTCAACTAATAAAGAATATCTACAAAAAACCTACAGCTAACATACTTATTGGTGAAAGACTACAAGTTTCTCTCCAAAAGATCAGGGAGAAAGGTCTGTTTTCACCCCTTTCGACACTATATTGGAGGTACGATGAGGCAAAAACTAAAAGACACACACATTGGAAAGCATAGGTAAAACAATGAACCTCTAGGAAGAAAATCCTATGGAATTTACAAAAAATAAAGGAATCCCCTCCCCTAAATCTTACAAAGAATTGTTAATTTGACAAGGTAACAGGATATAAAGGCAATATGGAAATAAATGAATGAATGAGTGAATGAATGAATGAGTTTAGCAGCTTTACTGAATATGTCAATACACAAAAATCATTTCTCTGTATAATTAGCAGCAAACATTACAAGAATACCCTTTACGATAGCATCAAAAATATGAAACCTTTAAATTAAATTAGACAAAATCAGTGCAAGAACTATATTACACATTGAAATATACAAAATGTTGCTAAGAGAAATTGAAGTCCTAAAATAAATGTCAATTCTCTTCAACTATAGATTCAATAGATCAGTTTTAACAAGCTGATTCTAAAGCTTATAAGAAAATGCAAAGGATCTAAAATAGCCAAAACCCTGAAAAGAATAACACTGCATAATCTACACAGTTGACATAAGAATAGACATATATAGATCAATGAAACAGAAGAGTCCCCAGAAATAAATCCATACATACAGAGTCAATTGATTTTCAACAACTGCCTTTTCAATAAATGATGCTAAAACAGCTGGATATCCTTATGTAAGGAAAAAGAATCCCAATCCTTAACTCAAACTCAATCTTAACATCCATCAATAAGTAAACAAATTGTGGTATATCCATACAATGGAATGTTATCCAGCAATAAAAAAATGAATCACTTATACACACAATAACATAGATGGATTTCAAAAGCATTACGCTAAGTGAAAGAAGTCAAACACAAAAAGCACGTTGTAAGATTCCACTTGTAATAACTTTTAGAAAAGGCAAAATTATGGTTATGGAAAGCAGTTCAATTGTTGCCAGGGGCTTGAGGACTGACTACAAAAGGGCATGAGGGAACTTTCTGAAGTGATGAAAATGTTCTGTATCCTGATTGTGGTGGTGGTCACACTACTGTGTAAAATTTTCTAAAGAACATCAAATTAGTCTTTGGATTTCTGTTCACAGATTTTACCTTATTCTACCATTATTCTGAAATGTGTATTATCCTAAGTAAAACTAAAGGTAGTTTAAATTTTCTAAAACCAAATTTAATCTTTGAAGATTCATTTTTCACACATCAATTAATTCCTATTTATTCACCTGTACCTAAATGTGAGATAGATAAGCAGAAATATACTACATCCTCAGTATTCCCGGATTCCATTACTTGCAAAGTCACCTACTGGCATAAATTCTGCAGGTGATGCATGTAAAGTACCACAATCTGGATGCCTCCTGCCCCCATCAATGTTACTCATCCTAGCCAATTCTTCAAGAGCTGATAATCAATTCATTTATTCATTCATTCAAATATTCATAGAGCACCTACCATGTTCCAAATACCATCCTTACTGCAACATCTGTGCCCAATGATAACAAAGAAATATAGGAAAAAATAAAGCAGAGCAAAGGGAAAGGGGCAAGTATGAAGGAAGCTTGAATCTGAGGTTAGGGAGGCCTCAAGGACAGCTAGAATGATGAAGTTGCCATTTACTGAGATGATAAAGGCTGCAAGAAAACCAAGATCAAGAAAGTGGTTTTAGATACGCACTAAATTGGAAATGCTCGTTATACTCACCATTGAAGAGTTTTTATAACCCAATCTTCAGCCCATCCTACCTTGGAGGTCAGGGGGTGGAGATGAAACTTCCCATCCTCTAATGATATGTTTGGTATTTTTAGTGACCAGCTGCTATCCTGAAACAATCTAGGGGCCCCACCCTGAGCTGCCTCATTAACATAAACTCAGGTGTGGTCAAAAGGGCCTGCTATGAATTATAAAAGATGCTATCATTCAGGAAATTCCAAGGTTTTGGGGAGCTTTGTGCCCAAAAGACCAAACATTTTTAATTTTCTCATGGAGATGAACTCAGTACTTGCCCTCTGCTCTCAGAGACATGGGCGAAGAAAAAGTTTGTTTAGTACAGCAGAGGGAATATAGTCAATAATATTGTAATGACTACGTATGGTGCTGGGTGGGTACTAAACTTATCGGGGGACCATGTCAGAAGTTATACATATCTAACTACGATGCTGTATACCTGAAACTAATATATATATTTTTAAATTAAGTTTATTGTGGTAACATTGCTTAATACAATCATATAATTTTCAGGTAAACATTATTATTTGACATCTGTATATTCTATTGTGTGTTCACCACCCAAAGTCCAGTTTCCTTCAGCTTGAAACGAATATATTATTGAATGTCAACTATAACTGAAAAAAATTTTTTAATTAAATAAAAGCATAAACTACATTTTGAAAAATTTTTAAAAAGCTTGTTTCTAGTCGGATAGTGATAACAGGGAATGAATATACAAACCTAAGTTGATTCATTTCACGTAAAAGTACAGTGTACCCCCATTAGTAGACCTTTTCTTGGACTCTTGCAATTTATTGTTGAAAGTAATGACTATGTTGTATTCTTTTCCAGAATTTGTTATTCCGTGGTAGAACCAGATTTTAGTTCTCTTCGTGTTTCAGAACCATGCTTCCAAGAGATGCTCAAATATTTGGGAGATGAATGAGTGTATGTCATATGGCCCAAAGACTGGGAATGAATGAGGAAGGTAAAATAATGCCTAAGGTTTGTGAAAACACGAGTTGTTTTAGGGAAAGATTCTATGAAAACATTGCCTATGTGAAAATTGCATTCAGAAACTCAGATTTTACTAGTTTCCTTGTGTCTCCCCTACTGGAGTGAAAGGTCCTCAAGAGCAGGGATTATGCTTTATTAATTTGTGGACACTCTTCACCACCACCACAGTATCTGAACATAAGAGTTCATTTAGTACTGTATTAATATAAGGGTTATCCATTCTGAAACAATGCTGATTTGTACCACACTTAAGACTTATGTGTAATGGGAATATAATAATCTATATTGGGACTCTTTCTTCTTCCTTCTTAAAATACATGAAGGCCTATTATACATCAGGCACTACTCTAGGATCCAGAGACAGAGCAATGAATAAGCCAAACAAGGTCCCCATGCCTTCATGGAGCTTAAACTAAACTCTCACTGGGGAAAGAGACACATAAAATAGCTTATTTCTGAGAATGCTAAGTGCTTTGAAAACTAAGATTAAATGAGTGACTGGACAGACTACCGTAGGTGGTCAGGGTCCTTCTCTCTGAGACAACAACTGATGTGAGATCTGAATGGAGAGAAACCAGCCATGTGAAGAGCAAAAGGAAGAATGAGGAGTGTACAAGGTCTGCCTGTTGGTAGAAAGTTGAGAGTAGTGAGGAGAATGGAGAGATTTATGGAGAATGAGGTGGCTACATCACAGATCCTTGTAGGGCACAGTAAGAAATCTGGGTTATATTTAGAGGGAAATGGGAAGTCATTGGAGGATAAACTTTAAACAAGGAGTGATGTTTTTAAAAGAGTGGAACTGATCTAATAAAGCAAAAGAAACAAAAAACTGGATGGTAGGAGAGGGGGATACCAACTGGAGCCAAAACTCAGTCAAGACCACGGAAAAGATTGGGACTTGGGATGAGAAGATGAGAAGGGAGATAAGAAAAAACAAAATAAGATGGGTTGAAAGTCTATTTACAGACTGTCACTCAGGCAGCCAAGTTTACAACAGCCAATAGGGAAATGAGAGGATTCCTCTCTAGAGAGATGGAATACCCACAGAGAATGGAACCTCTAGATACTAACAATTAGGGATTCCCCTGAAGAAGCCCTATCACCCTGCAATGATGAGCCCAGAGCTGACACTGAGAATTTATCATCATCTCTTACTACCTCACCCTTAAATATAAAGAGAATAGATCATTAGACATTTGCAGAAAACCTCCAATCATAAAAAGAATCCAAAGCAATCAAACAAAAATAAAATATATGTAAGAAATAAAGGCAATGCAGAGAAAAAAAATTTATTAAAAATAAAAACAGGAGGTCCAACATCCAACCAACAGAAGTTTTGAAGAATGAAGAAAATGGAGGGGAGAAAATTATCAAAGATCTAATAAAAAATTTCCCCAGATATGCGGAAAATCTCAATCAAAAGGGCCCAGAAAAAAAAAAATGAAAGAGAAACATACCAAGGCATACCATTATGACATTTCAGAATATCAGTAATTTAAAATAAAAAAAAAAAAATCCTGAAAGAATCTAGAAAGAGAAACCAAGTCACTTATAAGGACCAGAAAATAGAAGACATTAAATTTCTCAAAATTAGACCTAGGAAGCTAGAAATCAATGGAGTAATAATTTTAAAATTCAGATGAAAATATCTGCAACCTGCAATCTGTTCAAATTATCAATCAAGTATAAAGGTAGAAAAATAAAATAAAATAAAAATTTCAGGCAGGCACTAGCTCAAAAAATTATTTTCCATGCATTCTTAGAAAGCCACTAAAATATATGCTTGAACAAAACAAGACTGTGAAATGAGAAAGATGGTCACATGAGATCTGGAAAACAGTTTCCAGCAGAGAAAAGGAAAGAGTAGGCTGAGAATGAAAATTTCAAGAAAAATGGAGAAACCATACAAGAAAGAAAACATAGTCATATTACACTATTTGATCAGCAGGAACTATTTACACTGTCAAAATATAAATCTTAACTATCAAGTTAACCAAAACTGTCATTAGTAATGGCATGCAGGAAAAGAAATGGGGACTATATCATGGTTAGTAAATAATGTCAAAAATTGTAAAATCAAGAAATAGCTCTGAATAAATTACTAAAAATATGGAAATAAACAACTAAGGAAAACAGTGATACTGAGGATTAAAGGGAACTTCTTTTTTTATAACTCTTTTAGTACTACTGGCTTTGAAACTTTATTTCTTTTGTTAAAAATATTTGAGAAAACATTTTCTGAATAAAAAAGTCTGACTAGTATGTGAAAAGTAGATTATAAAGAAAAGAGGGAACAGAAAAACACTAGTTAGAAAAATGAGGCAAGCCCAAAACAGAGGATGGTGGTGGTGTTAGACATAAAGAAGAAAACATATTCTAGATTTTTTAAAGAAATAAAATTGGACTTTCAGATGGAGTTGATATTTGTAAGGGGAGATGGATGAGAAGCAAAAGGCAAAACAAAGTATGATACCCAAGTCCTTGGCTACTGGTAACATGTGAGATGGGAAGGGTGGGGTGAGGGAGAACAGGTGGTACATTTAGTACATCATATAATGAATACACCCTATACTACATAGAGCCTATAGTATTTATTTTGAATTCTGACCAATAATTTCATCAACCTGAACCCATACTTCAATACTGCAATTATGAAAAAAGAAACTCACTGACATCTGGTTCTAAATACTTCCCAAATTTTCACAATTACTCAGCCACTCTAAGAGACTTGTGGTTATCAGTTACTGTGTATAAAGAAATCAAAAAGATCTAAAATTGTGCTAATATTACCTTAAGAAAGTTTTATGTCCCCTCATTCCAAGAAGGTAAAACTCACAGCAAACATAACAGCACCATTATTATAGAACTAAGAGTTGGGTTACCTGACCCTGGAAGTTTAATGTAGCCAGTGTTTTTAAGTTCTGCCTAGTCTCAACATTTCTGTTTGGAATTTAGTTTAAGCCTGAACTCTAAGTAAACAATTTCACTTGTGCTCAAATCCAACTCTAACCCTATCTTTTCGTAAATGACAGTAATGAAACCTCTCATTATCATTGGGGTCAGAATCTGTTAAAAACTTAAAGGAGTAACCAATCACTTCACCTTCGGATACAGGCCAAGGTTAAAATCTGGGCAGAGTGTGGTAAGAATGGCAATCAAGGGCAGACGCGGCCGGTGAAGCAATATCTGGTTTAAGCCCGAGTCAAGATGCCCAGTCTTGGATCCTGTTCCTTCCCTCTTCAGGATGCCAGAGGGCCTGTCATAGGTCTGAGTTCACTCCTGAGAGGTCAGTGGACAGGTAAGAGGTAAGATGATTTAAGACACTTGTCCACGCCTTAATATTTTTTAACCAGACAAAACCAGCAAGTCAGCAACACGAGTCGAGCTGGCGTTTGTACCGCAGCGTGCAATTCCCCACGGTAGATGCCCCACTCACCGCACACCATCAGCAGCAGGACGATCAGCAGCGTGGCCACGAACACCAGCAGGGTCAACCCGACGTTGTGCCACATCTTGGAGGTTGGGGGCGGCCGGCTCAGAGCGATGCGGCGGTGGGCGCGGGCGGGAGGGCAGGCGGCGCGTCCCGGGTTTCAGCGGCGGGCGCCGGGCGCGGCGGGGCGCCGGGGCGGCATGGGCGACGGTCGCCCCCTCGGCAGCGCCCCCAGGGGGCGGGGCGGCGCGAGGCAGGCGCCGTGGCCGACTCCGCGGACCGACCCTCCTTCTTACCCCAGCCGACGGAGCGAGGGCGGAGGCGGGCCGGGAGGCGCCCCTATCCCCTCATCGCTCCGGGGAGCCGGGGACACGGCGCCCGGAGACCACGGCAGCGGCCGGATGCGCTTCCATGGCGGACACCACGCGCCTGTGGACAGGAAAGAGGGCGAGCACAGGGACGCGCGGCGACCACACGGCCTTCGTCGCTGCCCGCCCGAGTAGTATTCTGCCCTCACGGACTACAGGTAACGTCTCCTGGAAGCCGCTGCAGCTGCTTCTCAGTCCTAGGCCCCCACCCCCTGCAGCAGCTCATCACCGACAGCCTCCACCGCCTGCCCGGCCCCCTGCGGCGCGGGGGCAGCTGGGAGATGGAGTCCTGAGTCTGGTGGAGGTTTGAGGGGGCCGCCCCACAAGGACTACAACTCCCAGAATGCACCACCTGTTCTGTTGCTTTGCTTCGCCCTCCCTCTCGCCCCCTCTGCCTTTGGTTTTCCTCAAGTCACAACCTCTATCTACCCACTGCGGGTTTTGTGTTCTCTGGAACCCGCGCGGTTGGCTGTGCCAAGCGCCAAAGGGATTTCAGCCATTTACTCCACAAACAAAGCTTTTTGTTTAAAACCATGACTGACGAACCACGAATAGGAAAGGGGTGGCAGCTCCCTGAAAAACTGGTTACAAGTGAACCTAGCCAAATAGTTGTAGGTGAAGGTTGTATACTTTGTACTTTTGAGGAAGTATCCACATCCCTGCCAAAGAAACCAGCCAGGGGCACGTAATCTCCCTTTCCACCCTGTAACAGATGTTGTTCTATGTTTTCATAGGTAATGTATTTCAAAAATGGTCCATGGGGGACTTAAAGACATCTGCTTTGCCTTTAATTCACCTAAATTATCAATTTAATCCTCTGCTTCTTTGAGACCAAGCAACAAATGACCCACAACTGAAGATTTTGCTGCACTGGCTTGAACAAACCAGTGTGAAACAAGACACTTTAATAATCTCAAGTACTCTATCTTTACCTGAAATTAAAACTCCTCAATTCCTCCAGATTACATACATTCATTAGAGAGATAAGCCCAAAAGGAGAGAGAATAAATGTGTAGATAGCCCATTTTTAGGAGGAACCAGATATAGCCTTCATTTTTTTTTGTGCCTCTGTTGCTCCCTACCTTTCCATTCTACAAATCCCTTTACCCTGTACTCTCCCCCAAAACAGGCAAACCAAATCTATGCAGCAATCCCTTGATTTAATAAATATATCCTGGCCATACCCAGCTGCCTTACTCTGGGTGTACTCCCTAAGCAGCAGTATTATGAACAAATATGTACTACATGTGAAAATATTAAGTATAATAACTTTGCAGAAGACTTAATATAAAGGTCCTATGGAGAATGAACCCAGTGCAATTAAGATGTATTTACAAAAACTCGATGCTTTTTTCATAGATGGTTCAATTCTATTTCATAAATGAAGCAAATTTTATTAAAATATAATTGAATCGTTGCAAAGAACACAATAACTGGAAGGATTTATTTTAAATGTTTTTATCTCTCTCATTTACATATATTGAATACCTAATAGATGCCAAGCACTGTTCTACATACCAGGGATACAGCAGTGAATAAGACAAGCAAACGTGTTTATGCTCAAAATGCTTATTTATAGTTCGAAGATACAGACAATAGCGTAAATAGGGAAATCTCAAGAACTACTAATTCTTATAATGAAAACAAGCAGGGCAGTGTGATAAAGATAGGGTTGGTATTTTAGATCAGCGGATCAGGGAAGGCCTACTTGAGAAAGAGACATTTAATCTGAGATCTAAATGACAAGATAGATCCATCCATGGAAGGACCTAGAGGAAGAGTGATGAAAGTAGCTAGTGCAAAAGTCATGAAGAGCAAAGAAAACTTAGCCATTCCTCTAAGCCTTGGTAATATTTCTCAACTCTGGATGTACATTCTGAATCACCCAGAGAGATTTAAAAATTACAAATGGCCAGACCGCATTCCCATAGCTAATGAGTCAGCATCTGTGGAAGTCAGGTGCAAGAACAGTAGTTTTTAAAAGCTCTCAGGTGATTCTGTTGTGCACCCATAGTGCAGAAACATTGCTCTAAAGCAGTGATTCTCAAAGAATTGTCTATGGACCAGCTGAATCGGCATCATCTGAGAATGTGTCAGAAATGCAAGTTTTCAGGCCCTACCCCAGACCTACTAAATACAGAACTCTGGGATAATCCAAGTAAAAAGTGGTGTCTTGGACTGGGGTAGTAATCAATAAAGTGAAAACTGGACAGGCTAGGGATATGTTTTGGAATAAGAATTATTGGGGTTAGCTGAGATTAGATGTGGGAACTGGTGAGAAAAAGAAATGAAAAATGACTTAGTTTTTTATCCTGAGCTTCTAGGTCAATGGCAGTGCCACTTCCTGAAATGGAGAAGACTATGCAACCATCTCCCCAGAATGCTTTAAGAACTCCTACCTTTACAAACAACCCTTAAATATCTGGGTGAAGGATGTTGTGACTAGGACACAGTCACACAGTCAGGAACTAAAGCCTCGTAACTTCAAAAGTCCAAGATCTTTTCCACTAACCCATGCTGCCAGATGTCTTATTTGCTATATTAGCATAGATCATTTTTCTAAAGATAAATTCTATAAGGGTTTTTAAGAATAAAGTTTGAGGTTACTCTTGAGACACAGTTATTTCTGGAGTCCTATTTACTGTTCTCATTCCTAAATAAAATGCTCTGCTCCCTCCTTTCTGACTTCCTCAATCCTACTTATTTTACAGTGTCTGTCCAGTTTCCTCCTGCTCACTGTCTGTCTAGCTCCTCTAAGGCAATAGTTCTCAGCCTTACCTGTACATTGGAATTACCCAGGAAAGTTTAAAAACAGATCATAGGTTTCACATCAGGCATACTGAAGGTGGGGAGGGGAATATAAAAGGTCTGTTATCATTTATTGATGAACAGTCAGACTTGAGAAACACCAGTGCTAACTATATTTAAAATTTAATTGGGTATCTATCTCGTGATAGTCCTTGGATTGTTTTATACTATTATTTAGTATTTTATCTAGACATATACGTATATATTACTTACTATTTCGTATGCACACACATACATACATAAAATCTTGTTTCCCAAATCTGATTCTTAAATGGGAACATTTACCCCTCCCGTGCCGTTTCCTTCCACAAGAGGGAAAGCTCAGTTGGTAACACCTGGTCTCTTCATACTCTTTTATTCCTTCTTTCCCTGATCCCTGGTCAGAGGAGGAGTGACTTATCTAAATGGTATATTTAGAAAAAATAAACTGGGTTTGCTGAGCTCGGCTCCTCCCACATTCCTCTTAGGTATGAGCTGCCTTGTGCCTCATCTGCACAGGCCTTTAGCATAGGGAGGGCCACCCGAATTCAGCATTGCCTCAATTTAGGGTTTAATTAACAGGTCTGACCGGCTCTCACATTATTGTATGCTCTCTGACTTAGACTTTGTTATTAGTAAAGATGATATTTTGGCCTCCATATGTCTTAGTCATTTTTTTAAATTTCTCAATTGGGCAACATTTATAGTTCCTTCGAAGTGATCCCACACTGCTTTTAAGATAATTAAGAAAAAAAGAGCCAGGAATTCAGCATTTATATACTGCCACATAGTAGGTGCTTGTCAGATATTGATTGATCCAAATATTTGATCTTTAAAGCCTGGCAATAGGCCTGAATTTTAGCCATTTGACCTCTAAATATTGTGGGAAGAATTATGCTAAATGTGGGATGGATACGAAGTAACTAAGACAAGACTCTTGTCCTCAAGGAAACCCAGTCCTATGCCAGTATTTACCAAATATCTACTTTGTGCCAGATGCTAAGCTTGCCAGTAGCGATACAAAAATAAACAAAATATGCGTCCTTACATAAAAGAACCTAAACTGGCTCAGCATTTTTTCAACACTGACCCATCTGAGCTTCAAGAAATAAATTTAGTGAGTCATCACCAGCCACTAAAGGAATGGAATGGAATGGATCAATGTATACTACAAGTAGTAAAAGCAAGTACTTCTCATGAAACTTGTTTTAGTTATCTATCTGTGTGTGTATATGTGCATCTGTGCATGAATTGAGTTGCAATGCAAAATATATTACTGTGGATTCTAGGTTTTAAAAGTTGAAGATTTATAGTCTAGCAGGAAAGCCAGTTATGTATATAAGCGACAATATTAAATATTATTTTACATGTATAACAGGGATTTTATAGATGAGATTGAGGCTAAGGGAATCTCAGAAATTTGGTAGTAGGCATTTATGTCATGCCACAAGAAAGGGGGCAACACTGGGAAGGTTCTTGGGAAAAGGAGAAGATTAAGGGGAAAAGCATGAACAAAGTCTTGCAGTCATGAAAATAGTTTGTGTGTGTATGTGGGAGAAGTGTTAGCGTTTAAGATTCCATAGAAAAGACACACTTTCTTTCAGTTCCAATGAATTTGGAGTAGAGATGTATAATATGGTGGTTGAGAACTCCTGTTCTATAATTAGACTCTGGCTATGAATTCTGACTTGTTTGAATTACTTCATCTAAGAGATGCCTCTGCTACATTTGTGAACATCTGTAAAATAGGTGTAATAATAGTGCCTTCTTCACTAGGTTGTTTTGAGAATTTAATGGGATGATGTAAAGAGCTTACGTAGCACAGCACCTTGCACTTAAGAAGTCTTCAATAAATGTTGGCTATTAATCTTAATAACCTAATATATTCTCATATATTATAGAAGGAACTGGGTAGTAGTATTGGCTTCATTCAATTCACTTTTACTTAATTTGGAAAACAGTCTGTTAGGGTTTGATCAGAGAAGCGGAACCACAATGCACATATGCAATAAGCTAATAAGGGAATTATTGTAAGAATTAAAGGCAATTGTGTGAATTAAAAGCAATTATTATGAGAGTTAAAGGCAATTATTATAAGAATTATTGTAAGAATAAAGGCAAGGCAGTCCATGCAGACAGTTGCCTCATGTCTAATGAGAAGCCCACAGATGCTATACTGGCAGTTAGAAAGGAAGGTTGAATCTGGATGAGGATAAGGGCCAACTAGGACCAATGGAGACAACTACTACCTACAAAGACTAACTAGAACCCACATCTGCCTTTCCTCACCTCCAACCTTGATGCCGTAGGTGATGTGTAGGAGAAGCTGGAACCTTTCACCATGAAGCTGCATACACACACTCAGTCCAGGAGTTGAGAAACTGGAGATGTGCCAGAAGCGGGAGTGTATTAGTTTCCCAGGGCTTCCATGACAAAATCCCACAAACTGTGTGGCTTAAAACAACAGAAATTTATTCTCTCACAGTTCCGGAGGCTACAAGTCTCAAATCAAGGTGCTGACAGGTAGGGCCATGCTCCCTCTGAAGTCTCCAGGTGAGAATCCTTAATCCTAGCTTCTGGTGGTGGCTGGCAGTCCTTAGTCTTTCTTAGCTTGCAGCTGTATAACTCAGTCTCTGCCTCCATTGTCACATGACATTCTTCTCTATGTGTCAGTATCTCTGTGTCTTCAAGTGGCCTTTTTATAAGGATATGAGCCATTAGATTTAGGGCCCATCCTGATCTAGTAAGACCTCATTTTAATGTAACTAGTTACATTTGCAAGGACCCTATTTCCAAATAAGGTCACATTCTGAGATTCCAAGTGGGTGGAATTTGGGGAGAGAAGGGACAACATCATTCAGTCCTGCACACAGAGAAACCTCAGTTGGGTGTTTCCCTGTGGCAATAAGTGGGCTAGCTGCATATCAGAGACAATATGCCTGGCAACTTCCACCAGATATTAAAACATTAAAAAAATAATTGGCAGTTGTTTCATTTCTACCTCCCAAATAGCATCCAAAATGTCTCTATTGACTGACACAGATCCAGAACGATACAGGAAGGGAAATTCTGGGAAATTCTGTCTTAGCTAAGTTGATTCAGTACAAAGCCACCACACAGTGAGAGTCTCTGAGGATTTTTTTTTTTTTTTTTGACCAGGGAAATGACTTGATGGAAATGTAGTTTTAAAAACATTGATCTGTCAGTAGAGTAGAAATGAGATTGGGAGTGAGGAAAGATTGGAGTCATTAAGAGATAATTCGCATAATCTAGGATAGTGGTCTCTAAACTTCTTTTTATTGTGCTTTTGGTAATGGTAGACTAGATAAGTGGGGCCAACTCTCTGGCTGAATACAACTTAAAAACTTGAATTAAAAAGAATCTTCTAAGTGTAAAAGAACTAATGAAAAAATGAGGAATAACTGGGCCAAGATTGGGGAGCAGACAGAAATGGAAATCCAGAAATGAGAGCTGGGTATTTGAGGGCTCTTTTCCCTAGGGGAGCTTTGGAAGGTCTTGAAGAGGATGCTGAGCAGTGGTTTCGACAGCTCTAGGGACTAATGTGAAGCTGGTCCTGGGCTCAGGGTGCCAGGAGACTACCAGGCACATAGGGCTGAGATACCAAAGGAGGAAAGGGGCACCAAAAATAAACCTGCAGCCTGGATCAGCTTTGCCTGATCTGGCTGACCCAAAAAAGTTTAAATCCTGAAATTGGATTAAAGGAATCCTGGATTACTACGGCTCTAAGGCCTGGCAGAAACAGATGAAGAAGCTCAACATCCCAGGCCTCCAATTATTTCTACAAAGAACCTTTCAAGTATAATTCCAGCACCCATACAAACATTTTTTAATTGTATGCCATTATTAGTTAAAAAAATTTTTTTGAGCACATAGTTTAATCATGTTTATTTGCTTATTTACGAAGATGAGCTAGAGATGAAATAAAGTATTTGTTTTTATTTTTAACGGTAGGAAACAATTTTAATATCACAGTTTCATTTGCTAGGGCTGCTATAACAAAGCACCACAAACTAGGTAATTTAGAATGACAGAAATGTGTTCTCTTACTGTTCTGGAGGTTTGTAATACAAAACCAAGGTGTCAGCAGGACCATGCCCCCTCTAACTTCTCTAGGTCCTTCCTTGCCTCTTTTAGTTTCTGGTAGCCCCAGGCATGCCTTGGGTTGTGGCAGCATAAATCCAGTCTCTGCCTCCTCTTCACATGGCTACTATCTCTCTTTCTACCCGTCTTTAATTAAACTAATTCCAGGTTTCCCCCACTATCTGAAAGTAGAACGTTCCTATGAAATCTTTCATAAGCTGAAATGGCATAAAGCAAAGAAGCAATTACCATTAATTTATATAGAAAAGAAATCGAATGTTTCCAGACCCAAAAAATCATCTACCAAATTATACCAAATATTCTTAATTATGTCCAGGTTTACTATATTATTAAGCATAACACTTTTATGAGCTCTCTTAGGCTTTCTGGTACCTTAGGACACATCTTGCTAACAGAAGCACAGAATAAATTGAGATAAAGCATAGATGCTCACAGATACAGTTCAAACCTCTGGAGGCTTGATGCTGAGATGCTGAGAAGCTGAGTGCAGTTTCCAGGGAAGGAGCTTGGAGGTGCCACTCTTCCTGCTTCGGGCGTGCGCTGCCTCTGTGAGGGCTTACTGCAAGACACACACTGAATACTGCTTTCTCTTTTCCCTTTTATTTATAAAAGGAAAAACCTCTTCAGATTTTTTATGGTTAGTAAAAACAGGTACTAACGTAGGTATTTCGTAAAAGCAAAGTGGCAGAACACAAACTTTCAAAAAGCAAGAGATAGTCTCTATCTGTAACAACCTATTTCCAAACAAAATCATTCTGAGGCACCAGAGGTGAGGATTTCTACTTTTCTATCCATGCGACACAATTCAACCCATCACCAACTAGTCTCCATTACTTAAAAAAATATTTTGAAAATGATTAATAGTTTGAGATTCAGCAGCTCAGTGGATTAAGTTTGGTTTATCTTAATACTTAATTTTAATGTTTGTCATAATTGTAAAAAATATTCCGAGATCCAAATGAAAGCAGAACATCACTGACTTTCTGAATTGTGATACAAGTTTTTTTCAATCACATACACTTACTGTACAAAGATTTTTTTTTTTTTTTTTTTTTTTGCTATGCAGCTAGGAAATTTCCATCTCTCCTGTGTTAGTTGTTCTTGAACACTAATTGGAAGGTGTTGCATTTTTATTATTTTTATAAATAGGTTAAAACTCCATGAAACTCTTTTAAAAAATTTAAACACGTGAAAAAATTCTGGTACCAAGTTTGTGTGCAGATAGAAAACAAACACAGTTGTGTACTTTTTGACAATTAAGTCATATAACAGGTGACATGTTTTCAAAATATTCTTTCCATAGGGTACATTTCTTTCAAAAGCAACTACCTTCTCATTTATTGTTAAGATATCCTCTTTATCTTGAGGAAACAGATGAAATGTATTAGGAGTTTTTTCCCCAAAACTGTCTTCTATATAGTATGCTATAGAGAGCCTCTCTATCATTTCATTGCAGAAAAGGTCAGCAAACTTTGTATAGTTCTCCTCTGGCATGGACACTGTGATCATCTACCGCCTTAATGCATCCCCCTCAGTGTCAGACTGTGGCTCCAGCTGTAGGGAATGCTACTGGCACTTTGGGAATTGCCCTGCTTACACCCCTTCCTGGGGTGGCCCACATCCAGAGACTGATCTACACATGAATATAAGGATCTGGCCATCTCAGCCTAACTAAGGACAACTTAAAAGGGCCATTCTAGCTCCAGAGTTCTTTTGAGGTCAGCCAAAAAATCTTTGGCCTGCGATGCAGCTGGACTTCTCCCTCTGCTTGGTCCTGCTTCCTTCTTTTCCTTCCTTCTACTCATGCTGAAACCAAGGGCATGACTTCATAATCACCCTGCAGGCTGTGTCTCAGAATTTCCTTCCCAAGAATCCAACCTACCACACTATCATTTGAGAGAGCGAGAGGAAAAAAAAAAAAAGCGTAATTTGTTTTTACATACTTTGCCAAGAAAAAACCAGAAAACTCCCATGTGGTACAAAAGGCTTGCCTGGCCAGTCTCGTCATGACATTATTTTTAAAGTCTTGGTTTTACAAAATTAAACCTATCGAAAAGAACTCATAACAAGGAAACACCAATGCACAGTGATACACCAGAAGTGGAACTCTTCCTACGTCCTCAAGATACTTCCTATTATTCTATTTCACATGTGACCATATAACATATGGGCCAACTGAGGGCCCCAGTTTCAATCCTTAGAGTAAATATTAGGTATGTTTATTCCCTTACATTTTAAAATAAATATACATTTGCTCATATTTAATTTTTATATTCTGATGAAAATTAATAAATAGAACCCTCATTTAAAAGGAGTCAGGAGGTTAGGAGAGAGAATTCTCACACGTGTCACTCAACGCACACTACTGACCCCAACAGGAAGAGACACACCTTGCATCTCCTATGGGAAGTGGTCTTACTTTACTACTTCAGCTGGAAGAAGAAAAGATCCCTCATTGTCCAGTAACAGCTCAGCCAATGGGAGACTACCATAATTCAGCCAATGAAAAGTCACTATACTTCAAACTTTTAGTTTCCTCCAATGAACTCTGTTTACAACAGCCCCTCCTAAGTCCATAAAAAAAGCAGTCCTCTCCTTTGTTTCTCTGGAGTTTTGAGAGATTCCCCACTTGGCAGTGTATATTGAATTGCAATTCTTTGTTGCTCTCAAATAAACCCATTTTGCTGGATGAATATTCATCTGTTAAAGCTCAACATTCTTTAAGTATTATATTGCACATTCTACTCATCTGGGCAAAAAGTCACAAGAATTAAATATAGAGTGTGGCAAAGGAAGAGCAGAGGGAGCAAGGCTATGAAGATGAGACCCATGAGTTGTCTGTACTGCCAAGGACACGAAAACAGCCAATGATAACATCCAGATTATTAGCCTAAGTGTCAGTGCCCTGAACGGATATCTTTGATTTGGGGAATAAAGTGTAACATTTGCCCTGCTGGATTTGGATCATGATTGTGGGACATCTGGATAAAGAAGTCCAGCAGGAAGATCTTAGTGGATGTCTGGAGGTTGTTCAAGAGAGCCATGGGACTTGAGCAGACAACTGCACAGCTGCGAGAGTTAAAGGAGTAATGAAAATATAAGAAGAGGACGAGGTCGAAGTAGTGTTTTAAAAATATTAGGCCTTAAAAAAAAAGGCATCTTGAAAACAAACAAACAAAAAGATTAGGCCTAGCAGTGGAGTTGAGGATATGTTGGCAAGACCTTAGGTTTTATAGGGGTTCTGAGCATGTTACCTCGAAATATGCCACTTAGGCATATTGATATTTTGAGTAAAAGGCACTTGCAAGAAAGGCACCCTGAGCTCCTTTTTCTTCTTGAAAGCAGGAGATAAAACTCCGACCTGAAAGGTGTCCTCCCTTTGCCAGGAAGAAAGAAGACAATCTTATCACCAGAGACGGGGAGCCGAAGTTGAGAGAAATTGGTACAAACCAACCTTGTTAAACTAACCCTTATCTTCCTAGCCATGTCTCTATGATTAACTGCCCTCTGTCTTGTCATGTTTTCACAATTTACTACTTTTTGTCCATCTAGAATATAAGGTTGGACCCTAATTGCTTCTTTGGGTCTTCGTTTTTCTTGTGAAGGTTCATGTGTACATGAAAAATTACTAAATAAAATGTGTATGCTTTTTTCTTGGTAATCTGCCTCATGTTGGTTTAATTCTTAGGCCCAGCTAGAGACCTAAGAGGGTAGAGGAGAATTTGTACTTCACCTAGTCTCAAGGAGATCTAAAGGAGGCTGCAGGGATGCAGATATGCACTAGCTAAGTCCTAGACAAGGGCATAGGGAGGGCAGAAGGATAGAAAGGAGAGGATGGGTTCAAGAGATATCACTAAGAAGAGTGAGTTTTGTGACTAACAGGAGTGAGAAACCAGGGAAAAGGAAGAATTCAAATTTTCCTTTTAGAACTTATTTGGAAAAACATTTTTATTTCAAATACACTGTCCTACTCCCATTCTGACCTAATGGAAATCCACAAAAATATGGTTTAAGTCTTGGAAGTGGTTTGGTTAAGTTATAGTTAGGCGCTGAACACACACCATTTTCGCTATGGCAACTTAAACAGCTTACTATAGTAATAGATTTCTATCTACACAGATAGCAACAACTGTCGTGAGCAAGAAGGCACATGTGGCTGATACTCATGTCTTTTCTTGGTCTAATCATTCCCATGACAGGTAGATATTCAGTTTTAGACCAGATTTATAAAAGTATTGTAACTGTTTAGGTTAATTTGTTAGGGGGTTTTTTTGTTTTTTTTGTTTTTTTTTAGGAAAAACTAAACTATTTAGAACTTTAAAAGCTACTATTATTTTCACAATTTAATAGTTTGAATATTTATAGTGGATATTGTCTTTGTCCTTTCAGACTGCTACAACAAAAATACCATAGACCGGGTAGCTTTAACAGCAAACATTTATTTCTTATAATTCTGAAGGCTGGGAAGTCCAAGATCAAGCAACTAGCAGATTCAGTGTCTGCTGAGAAACACTTCCTGGTTCACAGAGGTCATCCTCCCACTGTTTCCTCACATGGCAGGAAAAAAAGAGCTCTCTGAGGTCCCTTTTACAAGGGCATTGATCCCATTGATGATGTCTCCACCCTGATAACCTAAATACTTCCAAAGTTCTCACTTCTTAGTGCCATCATATTGAGTGTTAGGATTTCAACATGTGCATTTGGGGAGGAAGGACAAACATCTAATTCATAATAGATATCATGTTTCTTTTAGCAGGTCAACCTATCTTATTTCTAAAGTACCATAACCACCTCTGCCTACCAAAAAATTGGGTAAAAATATAGGGGGGCGTGGGAAGAACACTGAGCAAAAAGGAAATAACTCCTAAATCATGTCATGTTTTCTTTGGCAATACACAGAATGATGTCTGCATCCCTCAATTTGAACAATAAAGCCCTGACTCTTATATTTCCCAGGAAATGTGATACTTTACTGGGTTTTTATTTTCTAGTACAAAAATTTTAATTTCTGGCAGAATCTTCCTCCCAGTTTACATGTAGAAAGTTAGTCAGTTGAGTAACTAAATTATTGCTGATCCATTTGAATCAGGCCTGGGGGAAAATTGCATTTGGGGATTACCAGAAATGCTTTCATTAGACTTAAAATTGTAGCTCAAGTCACCAATTTTAAGCCACTGCTGAGAAAGTACTTATCAACAGACTACTTTTCTACCTTATCAAAGAAATGTAATGTTAAGCTCAAACTTTGCACTGTAATGTAATTGA
>NW_011889002.1:2043668-2046330 GCF_000151845.1 Pteropus vampyrus | reverse complement strand
TGGGGGAAAATTGCATTTGGGGATTACCAGAAATGCTTTCATTAAACTTAAAATTGTAGCTCAAGTCACCACTTTTAAGCCACTGCCGAGAAAGTACTTATCAACAGACTACTTTTCTACCTTATCAAAGAAATGTAATGTTAAGCTCAAACTTTGCACTGTAATGTAATTGAAGTTTGGCCAACAGTAGCTAATAATATCCTGGAGTAGTACTACTTGTTTACTATGTTAGCTCAATTAATTATTATTTCAATTCTATTAGGTAGGAACTACCATTATTTCCATTTTTTAGATGAGGAAGATGTGGCACAATAGGGTTAGTGACTAGACCAAAATTACATAGCTAATAAATGGGAGAGCCTAGATGCAGACCCAGAGAGTCAGCTCTAGTCCATGCTCTTAACCACTTTGCAATTCTGCCTACTTAATTGAGAGATAAGTGATTACTCAAGGGAAAATACTCCACCTTGCCTCCATAAAATTCCAAGAATCAAATATGTAGTTAAGTTGTAGAATGGGGGAAAAAAATCAAACAACTGGCACCTATAATATGAATTCCTCCTGGAAGACATAGCAGGTCTTTTTGCCATCCAGCCTACCTGGGAGAAAAAGAAAGGGTGTTTCAAGTGAGCATGGTGGGTGTTCTCAGGGAACAATAAACAATCATAGATAGAACCTATGGAAGAGTGAGATTGGCAAAATAGACAGTGCCTAGTTATAGAAAGAATTCTACGGTTATGCTCAGGCATTAGGTTCAATTCTAGAGTCTAAGGGAAACCACTCTTGTTCTGTCCCATCAGTTATTCCTTCTCCAAATCCCAGAGCAGTAATTTTGTTTGGAAACACACAGGTGATGGTGTCCTGTCGGTAGCATCTACCCTCCACCCCCCATCCCCAATCTCTCTTTTCACCAGCTCCCATCTTTCTCAAGATAAGTAGAAGAGCAAAACTCCCTCCTATGATTCATAAAGGCCCTGTCTCTCCTCCTTTTGCTCTTTCCCTTGATCTCTTCTCTGGAACCTTGCAGTCTTTCACTCCTGGAACAACCCTGGCACCCTCTCAACCTATAGCTTTCTGTACCTGCAGTGCTTTTTCTCTTCGCCCACTCTGCTCTTCAGCTGGTTAGCACCTGTCCATTGACTTCAGTTCATCCCAGCTTAATTACTGCTTTCTGACTTAGCTGAACTAAGTTAGATCTGTTACATATTCACAGAAAACTGTATCCTTTCAAAGCATATCTCACAGTTCATAATTAAAAACTTATTGACCTCTTCATTTGGTGAAAGTCAGCTCCCCAATAAGGTCATAAACTCCCTGAAGACAGACTTAACATCCGTTTAGCTCAAAATGAAATTCCTGCCCTTAGCACTGTGCCTGTCACATAGTTTGTTGAATGAATGACTAGGAATTACATAATTTGTACTGAGATTTGGCACATAACTCAGAAGGCATTGTAGAGAGATTGGAGGCTAATAAGCCTATGCATATGTGAGCATGGTCCGGGGGTGGGGGGGGCATGTTATGAAGGAGAGAGACATGGTATTACACATTTTTAATTTTCACTAAGTATATTTTTATATTGCAAATGTGTAAACTACACATACATTAATGACTGCATATGCATCTGTATTTCTTCTTCTATAGGATCTGCAGGAGACATATACCACTGGTAGATGAACAGTTTCTGTCAGAAGGAAATTTGCTTAAAAGGGAAACTTCTTTTTAAATGAGACATTCTCCAGAGCTTATATTTGAAAAAAGCACAAGTCAAAAATCACATTGGCAATTATTACCCATTTTTATCAGAAGTGCACATGATTTCTCCAGCAGAGGGTGCTAAAATATAAATTTGGCACAGTGAAGCTTCGCAAATTTGTTTAGTTAAGGAATAGATTTGCCTATTCAATCTTGATTGTCCGGTTCTTATAGCAATATATCTAAAAAGGGCTAGTCTTGTAGAATATGGACATAGGATGATCTTGAAACTAAAGTTAAAAAATGTGAATTTCTAAATATTAAATATTAAATACAAGGGCGATTTCCTCCATGTTGACTTGTCACTTTGTAAAACTTTTAGCTAATGTCCCCAATTAGAATTCTCTCTCTGTTCTGCATCACTTTTTATCGGTAGCTCTATGATAGCATTTACCACGGCCCTCTTTTTCATTGCATCTAATTGCGTATCTGTCTGTCCCTCTTCATCCCAGCCTCTGGATTGTGAGCATTTGGAAGGCAGTGAATGGCTTTTACATTCATTGCTACATATGATTTGTGAGCATTTGGAAGGCAGTGAATGGCTTTTACATTCATTGCTACATATGATTTGGAGAGGAGGGATGGATAGAGTTACTTCTCTACTTAGGTTTTGCTTTGATTCATGTTAAAACCTACTTGTCTTTTCTGAGAATACAACTGCTGTATGTGTGAGGAGATGGGAAGGGAACAACTAGTCTTGGGAAAAAGTGTCAGGCAGCCAGAGGTCAAGCTTTTGCTGCTGATGGCTAACAAAATAGAAATGAAAAATTTGCCAATCAGCATTCTCTTTTCGCTTAATGTCATAAAGCCAGAAAAACAGGTGTCTCTAATTAAGATGTAAAATGAAGTAGGCCTTTTAAGTACTGTAAAGAAGAGCTTTTTTTCTTAATGTAACAGACTTAAAAGG
>NW_011889002.1:2036975-2043618 GCF_000151845.1 Pteropus vampyrus | reverse complement strand
TTTAGCTCAAAATGAAATTCCTGCCCTTAGCACTGTGCCTGTCACATAGTTTGTTGAATGAATGACTAGGAATTACATAATTTGTACTGAGATTTGGCACATAACTCAGAAGGCATTGTAGAGAGATTGGAGGCTAATAAGCCTATGCATATGTGAGCATGGTCCGGGGGTGGGGGGGGCATGTTATGAAGGAGAGAGACATGGTATTACACATTTTTAATTTTCACTAAGTATATTTTTATATTGCAAATGTGTAAACTACACATACATTAATGACTGCATATGCATCTGTATTTCTTCTTCTATAGGATCTGCAGGAGACATATACCACTGGTAGATGAACAGTTTTTGTCAGAAGGAAATTTGCTTAAAAGGGAAACTTCTTTTTAAATGAGACATTCTCCAGAGCTTATATTTGAAAAAAGCACAAGTCAAAAATCACGTTGGCAATTATTACCCATTTTTATCAGAAGTGCACATGATTTCTCCAGCAGAGGGTGCTAAAATATAAATTTGGCACAGTGAAGCTTCGCAAATTTGTTTAGTTAAGGAATAGATTTGCCTATTCAATCTTGATTGTCCGGTTCTTATAGCAATATATCTAAAAAGGGCTAGTCTTGTAGAATATGGACATAGGATGATCTTGAAACTAAAGTTAAAAAATGTGAATTTCTAAATATTAAATATTAAATACAAGGGCGATTTCCTCCATGTTGACTTGTCACTTTGTAAAACTTTTAGCTAATGTCCCCAATTAGAATTCTCTCTCTGTTCTGCATCACTTTTTATCGGTAGCTCTATGATAGCATTTACCACGGCCCTCTTTTTCATTGCATCTAATTGCGTATCTGTCTGTCCCTCTTCATCTCAGCCTCTGGATTGTGAGCATTTGGAAGGCAGTGAATGGCTTTTACATTCATTGCTACATATGATTTGTGAGCATTTGGAAGGCAGTGAATGGCTTTTACATTCATTGCTACATATGATTTGGAGAGGAGGGATGGATAGAGTTACTTCTCTACTTAGGTTTTGCTTTGATTCATGTTAAAACCTACTTGTCTTTTCTGAGAATACAACAACTGCTGTATGTGTGAGGAGATGGGAAGGGAACAACTAGTCTTGGGAAAAAGTGTCAGGCAGCCAGAGGTCAAGCTTTTGCTGCTGATGGCTAACAAAATAGAAATGAAAAATTTGCCAATCAGCATTCTCTTTTCGCTTAATGTCATAAAGCCAGAAAAACAGGTGTCTCTAATTAAGATGTAAAATGAAGTAGGCCTTTTAAGTACTGTAAAGAAGAGCTTTTTTTCTTAATGTAACAGACTTAAAAGGGATCTCAGAAGGGTCTACCACTGAGTGCTAAGCGTGGGGTTTGACCGCCTCCTGCAGTGATAGCCCTCCCGGCTCACCAGGAACAATCCGGGGTTGTAATCAGAGAGGCAGAAAACTAGTTATCTCGGGAACAGAGGCTCTCTTGCCAAGGTGGAGCTGGCAAGCTGCCTGACCTCAACAGAGCTGAAGGAAGCTTCAGGTCAGGGGCAAGCTGATGAGATAAATTGTAGTAGGGCTCACAGGGACCGTGGCCACTAGAAATCCAAACACAATCCTGGGCCTTTTAAAAGGGACCAGCAATGAGACAATTGCCAATTATTATGGATGGTCAATATGCCCTTACTACTGCCCCAACCTGGATACTGCCTGGAGAGGTGGTGGAGGTGGGTGAGGAGTTAGCTCTCATCTACCTCTTGTGCAAGTTTCTGAGTTGTAGAGAAAGCTGCCAGGAATGCTTTGTGCATTTCCACAAAATTAACAGTGGAAAACAGATGCCCTACATAAACTTCATTAGAACGTGGTGTTACACTTTAGTATTATTATCTTCACTCCCCATCCACCTGAATTTTGATTGCTAACATCCTACTCATCATTCAAGGGCCTTGCAGGTCTCATGTTCTCCAAAAGCTTTTTCTAATCTTCTCAAATTAGAATTCTCTCTGTTCTGCATCACTTTTTATCGGTAGCTCTATGATAGCATTTACCGTGGTCCTCTTTTCATTGCATCTAATTGTGTATCTGTCTCTCTTCATCCCAGCCTCTGGATTATGAGCATTTGGAAGGCAGTGATCAAAGATAGTCTTTCTGTTGATTTTGCCCAGCTCTTAACCAGTTCTGTGTACACAGAAGGTGCTCAGTACATGTCTGTTGATTTAGATGGATTACATGGACATTTTATGATGGCATTCTAATTCCTTTGTTAACCTAAGAAATATCTCAAACATCCATAAAAGTACCAAGAATAATAAAACCCACACTCACGATGGCATTAATTTTTCCCATCTACCCAGACAGTGCACCCTCGATGTTAAGGATATGAACTTTGGAATCAGAATGACATGGTTCTGAATCTCAGCTGTTTCTTATTAACTATGTGTTTCCAGACAAATTATTTTATTTCCCTAACCTTCCACTTTATGCCTACAAAATGGGGTCAATAATACCTAACTCACTGCGTTATTATAAGGATTAAATGAGGTAATATGTACAAAGCACTTGCCACAGTGCCTGGCTCATAAAAAAGCCTCAAAAGAGAGCTACTGTTAGTCACATACATTCCCACAAGCTCCTGTGACTGCAAGTATGGTAATCATAAAAAATCCAAAATTATACTGTTTAAAAATTGATGAGAGAAAGAGCATCTATAGATCAAAAGAGAATTTTAAAATATCAATCAGTTGCAATGTGGGGGACCTAATTGAAACTAGATCCTAATTGAAACTAATTGAACACTGACTATGTTAGTATTAAGAAATTATTATTAATTTTTAAGATATGACAATGGCAGAGCAGTTGTGGTTTTAAAAAAGAAGAGTTCTTATGTTTGAGAGCTACATCCTGATACATTCATAGACTGAAATTTACAATATCTAGTATTTGCTTTAAAATAAGCTAAGAAAGAATTAGGGGAAGCAAGTGAGAGTTTAGATGAAACAAAAACTGGCTGGTAGTTGATAATTATTAAAGCTGAGTAATGGCAGTTTCATTTGAAATTTTAGAGTTTTCCATAAATATTCAGCTATCTGAATATATTGGTCATGGTCCCGTTTCCCCCTGGGAAACAGTTTCTGAGATGGAGAAAGTTTCCTGAGCAGTGCTCTTGGGATCAACATCTGTGAGGGAGTGAAGGAAACAGGATTAGACAGTGGGAGAAGAACTCATTAGATCCTATGGGGTGCTCTGGAGGTGAAATGGCCCTTCAGAGTGGTCCTGAATTAGGTCAATAGAATGGGGCCTTTCTATCCTCACTTGACAAGTCACTGGACATGGGCATAATGTGAGCAAAAAATGAAAGTGTCACTTTGAGTAAGGCAGCAGTTTTCTCCAGCTTTGAGTAAGTTCAGAAACACACTTGGCTATCTCAAACCAACACTCATGGCAACTGGGGGAGTTGCCATGAATAATGATAAATATCAGTCAATAGCAAAAACAAACAAACAAACAAACAAAAAACCCACAAAACCTTATTTATTCCACCTGAAGTACAATCACTAGATCTTTCATATCCTTAATAAAGACTTTCTAATAGCAGGTATTTTATTTTTATATGTATTTCAGGAATTCATCTTTCTCTCTATTACTCTACCAGTTACTAGCTTGAGGAAGATATTTCCGTCATTCTGTAGAATGGACACAAGTGAGTGAGGGACATCTGCTTATATGCTTCTTCAGGTTGATAATGGTAGCTTTCTCTTGACAACATCCTTGAGAGAAAGCTATAGAAAGTAAATAAAAAGACTGAAAATCTCTAGATAGTCACATAAATTAATACATTATTATAGCCAGTTTTGTTTTTTCTAAGGCCGAATGGCAGGCTGAATCTCACAAGAGAGTCTCATGTCACTAAGCCTAGACACAAGGCTCTGGCCCTCTGTGGGCATAATTAGCTAGACTTGTGGCTGAAAAGTGGCAACCCAATTTACAAAGGATAAAACAATCTTTCCTCTCTTCTGCCACAATACACTTTAAAATTTGAATGAAGAAAATATGCAAGATTTTTTTTAACTGAATAAAAATGTTAGTAGATCCTGACTATCTGAAGTCTTAGTGAGTGTAACTGAAAAGGAGATATAAGCTATATTTAATAAAATTCTGTTAGTTGAATGTATATAGAAAAATTATTACTACTAGTCCACACAATCAGCTATTGTAGAACTAATAACCATGAATTACTAGAAAGTAAGAGAACTAGCCAAATGTAAATTTAAGTTCTCATTCTTATTCACTGGCATATCAGTGGTAGGGGAGTGATTCTATCTGGGCGCAAGCAATAGGGTATATGTTGAGAACATGAAAACATTTTTTAAATGGACTAAATATCTGTCTGACTTCTATTATCACTTTGTAATGGGGTTGGGAGTTTGGGCAGGAATAAAGCTATTATTTTTGTTTGGTATGGAATCAGCCGATGTTGCTCATTTACCTAAATTTAGCAGATAGCTGGGCTAGGATAGAAGATCTAAGAGAGCTTCACTTACAAAAGTGGTGGCTAGTGTTCTTCCACGTGTCTTTTTTTTTCTCTTCACATAGTATCTCATAATTCAGCAGTATGCTTGAGCTACTTTACATCCAAGTATCTGGTTTCCTCAAGCAAATGCAGAAGCTGCCAGTCCTCTTATAGGCAAGACTCAGAACTGGCACATGATTACTTGGCCATATTCATTGGTTACAGCAAGTCACAAAATCAGCCCAGATTTAAGGAGAGGGAAAATAGATTTTACCTCTTAACGTACTTATGGGAAAAGAGGAACTGACAACATTCATCTTTAGACACTCTGCTACCACAGGTAAAATGTTTTTAATCTCACATAAATGTGAGACAAACAAAAAACTAAGAGAATTCATTACCAAAAGACCTATAATACAAGACAAGGTCAAGTAAATTCTACAGGCAGAGGAATATGATGCTTGACAGAAAGCTGGATCTACACAAAGCAACGAAGATATCCAGAAATTATTAAACTAAAAGTAAAATATAAAAGATATTTTGCTTTTAATTGCTCTAAAAGATAATTGATTACCTAAAACAAAAACAGTAGCTATAAGTTGAAGAATTGTAGAATTATGGCGTATACAAAAGAAAAATGTATGCTGACAACAGCACAAAAGATAGAAGCAGAGAATTGGAAGTACACTGTCATAACATTCTTATAATATATGACAAGCAGTATAATATTACTTGAAGGTAGACTGATTAATTAAAGATTAAGGCAACCTGATACTATGAGCCAAGTTGACTTAGCTGACATTGGGTAAAACCAACATTCCACCCGACAACAGCAAAATACACATTCTTTTCAAGTACACATGGAACATTCACCAAGATAGGCCATATTTAGAATGTTTCCACAAATTTAAAAGAATTAAAATCATATGAAGTATGTTTCTTTTTTTTTTATTAGTTTTAAGTATATAATACATTGGTTAGACATTTACATAGTTTATAAAACGATCCCCCTAATTGCTCCTTTTCTCCTCTGGTTTTCCACCTAGAATTAAATTATAAATCCATAACAAACAGATATCTGGAAAAAAAACAAATCTTTCTAAATGAAAAATTACTAAATAACACATGATTAAAATAGGAAATCACAGGGAAAATAAAAAATATTTAGAACTGTATAAAAATTAAATCAGAACATATCAAACAAAATGTGTGGGATGTAGCTAAAGCAATGCGTAGAGGGAAAATTATAGCAAAACACACTTACGTCAGAAAAGAAAAAAATTCGAATCAATAATCTAATATTCTACATTAAGAAATTGGAAAAAGAAAAGTAAACTAACCCAAAGCAAATGAAGGAGGGACATAACATAGGAAGAGCAGAAACCAATGATACTGAAAACAGAAAAACATTAAAGAAAACTGAAAGCGAAAGCTGATTCTTTGAAAAGATAAACCTCTAGCCAGATCATGGATATAAGAGAGAACTCATATTACTAATATTAGGAATGAAAGAAAGACCATCACTACAGATCTTGCATACATTTAAAGGACAATAAGAGAATGTGATATACAACATTACACCCATAGGTTTAACAGTTTAGATAAAATAAACTGTTGAAAGACACAAATTACCAAGGCTCACTCAAGAAGGAATATATGACATGAGTGGTCTTATGTCTATTAAAAAAAATGAATTCATATTTAAATTTTTTTCTGATAAAAGAAGCTTCTTGCTCAATTGAGTTCAATGGTCTGTGCTACAAAACATTTTAAAGAAGTAGTAGTATCAGAAAATAAAATAGGATGGAGGACTTCCCAACTCATTTATTGAGGCCAGCTTAATTCTGATTCCAAAACCAAAGAAAGACATTATAAAACAAAAACAAAACAGAATAATAACTCTCAAGAACACAAATGCAAAAAAATTCTTAACAAAATATTAGCAAATGGAATTCAGCAATATATAAGAATGGTAATACATCATGACCAAGTGAGCTTATCCAAGAAATGAAAGGATAATTCAATATTCAAAAATTAATCAATGAAATTTACCACACTAAAGAAGAAAAAACATATGACTGCCTGAACAAATATGGCAAAAGCATTTGGCCAATTTCAATATCCACTTATAATATTTTTAATAATATT
>NW_011889002.1:2013001-2032797 GCF_000151845.1 Pteropus vampyrus | reverse complement strand
TGGATGAATCTAGAGGGTATTGTGCTAAGTGAAATAAGTCAGACAAAGAGAAATATCATATGATTTCAGTACGTGGAGTCGAAACGAAACAACAACAAAATGAATAAACGAAACAACAACAAAATGAATAAACGAAACAGAAATAAATCCATAAATACAGAGAACAAGCTGATGGTTGCCAAAGGGGGAAGGGGTGAGGATATGGATTAAAAAAATCTTTTTCTCAGTTTTGTTGTAAGATGCTTTTTGTTTGGGATAAAAGACATTGAAAGCCTCTAATTGGATTTTCAGGTGTCACATTTCCACATATTAGAGAACAATGTTAATAGTTTGGTATTCATTCTCTTTTCTACCACTTTCACAGAACATATAAGTTTTTTATATTCTCAGATTTAAGAAAAAAGAAAGGATACAGTTGAAAAAGGAAGAAATACACTGTCCCTATTCACAGGTGACATGATCGTAGATGTAGAAAATCTCAGAGAATGCACAAAAAAGCTTCTAGAACAAATAAGTAAGTTTAGCAAAGCCACAGATAGAATGTCGATGTACAAAAATCAATGGTAATTCTATATAGCTAGCAACAAACAATCATAAATTGAAAGAATTTTAAATCATTTATAATAGTACCAAAAAACATTAAATACTTGGGTATAAATCTAACAAGACACATGTAAGACATGCTTAAAACTGCAATACAGTGATGAAAGAAGTCAAAGATCTAAATAAATGGGAAGAAATAATCATTCATGGATTAGAAAACAATATTATTAAGATATCAATTCTCTCCCAATGATCTACAGATTCAACACAATCCCAATTGAACTTTCTGCAAAAATTTTTGTGAAATGTTAAGCTGATTCTAAAATTTATATGGAAAGCGAAGCAGTTGGAATAGCCAAGATATTTTGAAGGAAAAAAAAAAACAAGAGAAAACTTACAAAACTTGATTTCAAGACTTATCCTAAAGAAACAGTAATCAAAACAGCCTGATACCAGTTATAAGATAAATACAGATCAATGGACCAGAACAGAAAGTCCAGAAATAGACCCATACATATATGGTCAATTGATTTTTGATAAAGTCAACTCAAAAGTAAGAAGATAATCTTTTCAACAAATGGTGTTAGAATAATTCCATATGCCAAAAGAAACAAATAAACAAACACCTTTTACTCAGCCCTTGCAGCAAATGCAAAAACTAATTGAAAATGAACCACACAGACCCGATACGAAACAAAACACTACAAATTTTCTAGAAAAAATAGAGGGAAAAATCTTTGTGACCTCAGGAAGGCAAATATTTCTTATACACAACAAATATCAAAAACAATTCATTTAAAAAAATGAAAACTTGGACTTAATCAAAATTAAAACTCTTTGAAAGGCATTGTTAAAAGAAAAAAAAAGCCATAGACTAGAAGAAAACATGCATATTTGATAAAGAACTTACATCCAGAATATACGAAGAACTCTCAAAATTCAATAATAATAATAAAAAAAACAATTAAAAATGGGCAAAAGATTTGAAGAGATTTTTTTTTTTACTGAAAGGCATGCTAGTGGCACACACAAAAAGTGCTCAGAAAACCTCTTGAATAGATGAATGACTGAGTGAGTAAATGAATGAATGAGGTTTGGTCTTCCCGAAGGTATTTGCTATTTGATTAACTCTTTAGAATCCATTTTGATGATTTTTCTAGTAACTAGAGCAAGTGAAAATTATTCTAGTACAAACATACATACTAATGCCATTTAAAAACAAGTTGAAAGTTTTGTCTATTTCAAGTCTCTTCTAGTAGAACAAATGATTTTTTAAAAGTTAGCTACATTAAGATAAAAAGCATTTCATAAGGGTGCTTGTTATGGTATCTCATAATATAAAATGATGGTGTTGTGCCAAGTTATGAGTCAAACAATTTAGTGGGGGGCCAATTTAATCTGGTCCATGTCTTTAGCTTTCTAAAGAGCTGGCTTAATACAGGGATGCATCTAGACTAGTCAGATAAGACCACAAGAATGACAAATTCCCATTAAAAATTCCTCTCTCAATTAGGCTTTTGATAGATACTTAATATCAGTGAGTTCCAGATAATACTGCTAGACAAATAGAGTGCAGATGGACATTCATTAACAACCCTAATGAGGACACTGTCTGAGAAGACCACTCCACCACCACAACTTGGCTGTAATAGGAGTTTCTGCTCTGTTTTAGTGTTAACAGTTTATTTCCTCAGCTCTTCTCATTTGCAGAAAGCAGCTAAGAATTAAAAGTTGCCATTACCTTCTTTTTTGTGAAGACTTTATTAGATGACCTTTAGAGGCCTCTGAAATTATATACTTCTCCTTTGGGCTATATTATTTCATTTTTTAAATTTTGGAATGCAACCCTTCTTTTGGCAGAATAGTCTTTATCAGTCTCATTAAAACATGCCTTTTTTTTTTCTACTTGCTCTTTCTTGTTTCTGAAGTGGAGTAAAGGCTATTGACCTGTTCCTCAGCGAGTTCCAAAGGACATCGGTTTGTTTTAGACTGTTTGTTTAAGGAATTCAAAAAGTGGTCAGGCCTTTGCATTTATTCGTATGCTCTGAGTAGTATTATGAAAGAGCGTGCTAAAGTCTGTAGGATAAAATTATGTACAGTCAGCAGAAGTTTATTTAGCAAGGTCCAAAGCTAAATACTACTTGCTAGAAAGTTCAGAGGTGAGGTGAGGGTTGGGGAAGTAGGGTGAGTCCAAAGTTGCATGGTAAAAGAGGCCATCCTCCAAATGTGGGGTCTTTAATGACTACTGTAGATCAACATTCAATAATTTAGTAACTTTGGTTCACTAGAAATGACATAAATGTTTGCACTAAGAATTCTAGCTATTGGTATATTGCCTTTTAAAGCTGCTGCAGACCTTAACATAAAGAGCAAGTAAGCACAAATTCAACTGGAAACATCACTACACTTCACTTAGTTTCACGCAGCGGGGATGATCAGGATAGGCACATATAAATTGAAGCATATGTCTTTTTGTGGACCAAAAAATAGAGAAAAATGCAAAGGAGGTAAATTTTACTTCTTTCAGTGATAATAAGAAATGTTACTTGGCCATGCACTTGCTAGCTAACCTCATCTCATGCTCTAACATAGGTAAGTTTCCTAGAAGTGAATTCCTAGTTTCCTAAATTGCAACAAGTATTAGAATTCAACAGGCCCCATGCTGAGGTTCTTCTCTGCTAGTGCCTATCAGAAATGTGGAGATGAAACCTAACCTATTGAACACAAACTCCTAATGCAGCCATCATAATTAATAGAAAATAGCTGGAACTACATTTCCCAATTTTGTTGTAAACCCTCAGTGCTAGCATGGTTCAGGCCTTGAAAGAGTAATGATGACATTTTTTTTGTGATAATGTATATGTAAGTTATATTATTAAATTAGCATTTGTTCAGGAACTACATTTCTCTGTTAATAATATTAATATACTTTTAGAAGACTTTTGAATCTAATGAGGTTTTCATTAGAATATCACAGAAACTTTAGGTGGCATGAGATAAAAAAAAGTAGGTCTGTCTTAAATAGAAATCGAATGTCTACTATATTTCGGAAACTACAGAGACAGTTGAAATTAACATTTTAAGTCAAATTCTGATGTAAACTAAAGTATTTGCATGACTAAATTAATTATAAATTACCCTTAAGAACTAGTTATAGAATGGTGGCAGACTATATCAAGACTTTTGTTTGTCATATGTGCTGTTCTATCCAAATAGTTTAATGAGAGATCCAACTAATATTTTACTCAAAAACTTCATGACTCATGTTCCTCCTGAGTTCTGTCCTATTACCTTGAAAAGGACAAATCACATTAAATAAAGCCTTCTATTAAAACTTTTTCCCTTTTCAGAACTTACATAAATTTTAAAGAACTCTTTCAAAGTCACTCTACTTTCAGATAGAACATGATATATATTTAAAAGCAAGTTGGGTAATGTGGCTTTGTTGATACTGGCAGCTAGCCTGAGTAATTCCAAATCCCATTTACTCTTATTTCCATATCTAAATTTTCAACTCTCTGCTTGGAATTTTACATTGCTACTGAACAAACTGTTCATTTTAAAACTGTCATTTACCCTGTCTTTCCTATACAAACTATGCCATGGTTAACCAAAGTGTACAAAAAGGAAAGTTTCTGGAAGTATCTAGCTAATAAAATGAAGGAATAACAGAGCTGGAATATCACAATTTTGCTACCCCTAATGAATCACTGAATGTAGATACTGAGCGTCAACTGATGCCTATACATCTCAAAAAGAGTGACAATAAGATATTACGTACCTCCTGATGGAAATACACACTACTACCTATGAAGTATTCTTGCCAACCAAATTCTAACTTGAATATGCTCAAGCTTCTAAAGCTAGTAACAATTTTACAAAAACACAGTAGTCAGAAGTACATGTCAACCTGTATACTAGAGATACCATCAACAAAATCTAGACTGGAAAATTTTATAACATAAAACAAATAAATTGCAAGAAAACAAAGGAGAAAATAAAAAGGTTGGAGGGGGCAAGTAGAGATTAAAAGAGACTGAAAAGATGCATCAACCAATTGCAATGTTAAAAAAAAAGACAACTTTTGGAAATTTATACAGTGTATTACTTAACCTCTTTGAGCCTCAGTTGCCTCATCTATACAATGGGACTAGTCACAGGACTGTTGTAAGGATTATATGAGCTACTGTTGTAAATCATTTAGCATGGTTTATATCAGATACCTGCTAGTTACCTGCAAATACCACATCTGAGCTAAAAGAATGACGAAGCTATAAACTGAGGCTGCCTGCTATGACTTCTGGATTAATCTTAGGATTCCTTTGGTCTGTTTCCTAGATATTGAAGAAGTTCCTTGGGTTGCAACAATGCACATGATTGAAACCTATGTCAAGTAAAAGGCTCTTCATTTCGGTTTCTCATCTCTATCTCCTCTGGAAGTCTCATTCACCAATATATTGGTAAAATAAAATGTTAACTATTTGGGGACTGTTATTCACTACCCTCATTGAATACCTATTAGAACAAATATATTGGCTAATTAATGTTTAATAAAACTATACTCTTCTAGCTATTTTTTATTAACCTGTCATCTTGAAAAATTCAAATTCCTTACTTTCATTTTGGTGGAATCGACAAAAATTTTGAGTAGTTTTTTGTTGGCATATATGGTTTTAATATTGAATGGCTTTTTTTCTGGATAACGATGGAAAGAATACGCAGAAGTCAGTTTAAAGTTAAGGCTAAAGTCAGGGAGGAATCTATTACATTTTATGTGCTCATACAAATTTTATCATTACCGATTTTCACATTGTTAACATCCTAATAACTTACAATAATGTTGTAAAAATAATGTTATAGATTAGCTATTTCTAATCAAGTTTTACAATAGGCTAGAAAATTATAAACTCCAAAATGATTAATTAATCACTACCACTCTCATTCTAGACATGAGTATTTCTGGCAGAAAAGGATGTGTGTCTACAATCCCTCTTCCCTTGACACATACATGCACACCTATAAGGGGGAATGGGCAAGGGGAGTCCATGCAATGTGTCTCTCCTTGAGACCTGAATGGTTGGGTTTTAATCAGCCATTTCTCTCTTCAATTGATATCTAGGCCTCAGGTTACGTACGGACTAGTTTTGCAACAAAAATAGGCTGGAGAACTACTGCCTCAGGTTAACCTCCAAGGGTACACCTGCGAAAGGAACAGCTGCTCCATTGTGTAGGGTAAAAAAGTGCTTGCAGGTTGTCCAGATGGACTGTGACATCTCATCTTCCGTGTGAAATAGGCTGCCCCATTCTATGCCTGTGCCATGTGACATTTATGTTTTTTAAAAATATATATATTAAAAGGAAATCAATAAATGCAATTTAATGAAAATTGTACATATGAAAGACAACATGATAAAGTGAATGAATGCTTCAAAAAAAATAAGTGATAAAATGAGCATAACAAAAAAACAAAAAAGAAAGTCATATGGCTGTAAGAGTACAAACTAATGACCCTACTAGTGTTTCTTGAACTGGGATGGATACAGCTGAGCAGTGGACATCACTTGAGAATGTCCTGTCAGTTTCCCAAGGGCTGAGGTCCTCAAAGATAGGGCCTCAAAGCAGGGGCTAATGGCCATGGTGTCAAGATACACATAGATCTCTATCTACAAGAGTAGATGAGGGGAATATGGTCTTGCCTCCAATTGCAACCCCTGACTCACACATTCAGACATACTGGCCACCTTCCTGTTCCTCAAAAAAGCCCAGTTTTTCTGTCTCAGAGCATTTTCATTCGCTCTTTTTTCCATCTAGAAGATTTCCCCTAGATGTTCTCATGGCTTCATAGCTGGCTTGTTCTGCTATTGAGATCTCAAGTCAACTATCATCTGCTTAGAGAGGCTTTTCCTGACCATCTTATCTAACGTGACCCCTCCAAGTCATTATCTTAATATTATTTCTTCATGACATCTCTCATTAAAATATAAGCTTCGTAAAAGAAAAGGATCTATCTATATTGTTGAAGGTCTTAGTCATAACATTTAGATTCTAGATTAATAAAAGGCCAAACAGTAGATATTTGAGGATTTGCAAGACATACAATTTCTTTCAGAACTACTCAACTCTGCCATTGTAGCTCAAAGCCACCATAGATAAAATGTAAATGTATGGGCATGGTTGTGTTCTAATAAAACTTTATTTACAAAAACAGGCAGCTGGCCAGATTTGGCCTGTGGCTGTAATTTGTCAACCCCTGCTCTAGAACATTGTATTGGAGCACAGTACTCAGTAAATATTTTTAAGTAAATGAACAGAAATCTCTTTTTACTTTGATCGATAAAAGGTAATGATTGTCCACTTGTTACTCTATTCCAAACAAATGAAAAGGAGATACATATATGGCTTTAACATAAATCCTTACCCCTGATAATACGGAGTAAAAGGTGCACTAAATGTGTTGGTGGTAACCTAGTTGTGCCAATGTGACCTTATCTGACTTTACTCTTCATCTTATTTCTCATTTTTAAACTCACAGGTACAGACAGAGCTTTCTTTACACAAAGCCAGATTATATGGCCAAGAAAAGGATGTAACTTCGAGTCTGTTTCTAGAGTGCTGGAAACACAGTACTGACAATGAGAACACTGGACAAGGGGTCAGGAAATCAGGCTTTAGTAGGATGACTTATGAGTTGTTGGTCATCTCTAACCTCTCTGAGATAGACATTGTTCACCTGTAAAATATAAAATATATACATAAAAAAGAAAGAATGTCTGATCTCTATTTCTAAAACATGATTAAGTTATAATTTTGTTATCGTGACACTTTAACTGCTACACATGCTCAATGCAGTCTTGCCCTACAGCTAAGAACCACAAGCAGATTCCAGCTTTTGTGTAAGCCATACAAGAGAAGAAATAATAAAGAAATAAAGAAAATACTATAAAATCATGTTGATGGCCTATTAAAATATTTTTATTGCTAAATAAGTGGGAATGCATAAGTGGTTAGAGTGATAGGTACTATTCCAGTTTTATGTTTATAGAGGTAGAACCACTTCCTTTTTCTATTTAATGAAATATTGGTAGAAAAAAAAATACCCTCTGGCTATCTCTTTTGTTCCTTTATTGTAGTGAAAGCAAGCCATAAAATAGTAATTTTAAGAAATAGATAAGACATATATAGCTTTTTAGACCACCTTCTGGCCCTGTGTGTTGATTTTTTTTTACATAAACGTAAAATGACGATTATCAGGCTAAATGGTAGGAAGAAGTATAGGAATAATTCAAAGCTTAAGAGTTCCTTCCACATGTTAACCCGGTAAACTCTGCAAGGTATAGATGACATTAATGGCACAATTCCTGCAAGCAAACAGCAGTGTGCTTAGAGGCTGGTTGTCACACTTTTCCCCTCTTAATCTTGTTAGAAAAATAGCTTTCCCTAAGTAGATGATGGACTTGTACTCTCAAAATATGGCCCATGGGCCACCTGCCTGAATTAGCATCATTTGTGATGCTTGTTAAAAAGTTGTATCCCTGGTTTGCACCTGAGGCCATTTGGATGGGTCCCAGGTGTCTGCAGTTGATTAAGTCCTCAGGTGCAATTTATACACAATAACATCTGAGGATCACTAGATTAAGAATTCACATTCTACTACATCAGATTAATGATACAGTGAAATTCAGATCCTATTTTTTATAGTTCAATATTCACAGAATGTGGAAGCTATTTTTATGGCTTTAAAAATGTAAAATATGTTTTAAAAATCTGGAAAATAAAAAAAAGGAAAAAACTCATTCCAAAATACTGCTATTGAGGAAAAAACACTTAATATTTGGTGAATATTTGGGTGAATTTCCTTCCAGTGTCTGGATGTCATAATATGATCATAGGCTGATGGCAGGTGCTGTGTTGTGTGTCTATCACAGTATCCCCAGCTGCTAGCACAATGCCTGACATAGCACACATTCAAATATTGTTGAGTGAACAAAGTGAATAAATGAAAGGAAACGGCATCAAATTGTGAATTTGGTTTTGGCTATATAGACACTTTCTATAAAAATATGCCAGACTGAAATTGAATATCATTTTCTGATTCCCACAGGCATCAGATCAATAACAATATCAATAACTAGTACTTTTGCACCAGACATTTTTCTAGAGTTTTACTCACAATGTTAAGAGATTCTCGAACAGAGAGATGGGACACCAAGGCTATAAGCAGGAAGCAGCATATATTGATACCAACAACGGCTCAAAAAATTCTCTTCCAAAGGCTGAGCCCCAATTGTAACATAGCCGGCAGTTTTATACAGTCTTCTACATCTGCATTTCTACACAGCTGCAGATATTCCATATAAGGAAGAACAATGATTGGCTGACTGGTTAAGGGGGAGGGGAGTAGTCAGGAACTAACTTGTTGGAGCAGGAAATGGCAGGGTCAGGCTGCCACAACATTAATCCTAACAACAAAATGCCGTGTGTTATTTTTATTCCCATTTTTACCAGGAAAGGGGAGCATAGAATGGTTAGGTAACTAATCCAATACCACACAGACAGTATGTGACAAGACTGACTCCTGAGCCCACTGATAATATTTTATGAGACTTGGTTAACAAATACGTTTTTGGTCTAATGTAAGCAAATACAAATGTACCTGATAGTGAGCACTCCAAATATAGGAAACTCTAATTAGGTAATTATATGACAATTATGACTTATACCTGGCATCTGTTTATTCACTCTGCTCCTTTTCAAAACTGCAAATACGTCTGCATTACTTCAAGTGTGGAATGCTGTTTACATGGCAGTTTCCTCTGTGCAAATCCAGGTATAATGTTCCTAACTCCAATAAACATGCTTATTTTGCCTGCATTTCAGTTTACTACACTGGCCAAATAAAAAAGCAAGCACACATTCCTAATGCTAAAAATGAATAAAGGTCAGGTAACACAAGTCATCTTTTACCTTCGGCGACAAAAAAAATAAAAAATAAAAATAATAAAGCCCAGGATCTAAGATCCCACACTTTCTGTTCACCAAAAGTGTTAAAGCCAATGGTCGCTCTAGGTCCTAGGAATAAGATCCTCTGAGGGCAGCGTCGTGTGAGTAAAAGAATCTAAAATCCCGACTGATTCTCAACCTAGCTCATCCCTAAAGGAACCCGGTATAGCTAAACCACTCATCACAAAAACCTGCATGAGCAAGAGCCATTCCCTCTTTAAGATATGCTTGAAAGCCACGGAGCCCAACTAACAGCAGGACCAGTGCCCTAGCCCTCTACATCCTCGCCCTCCCCACTGCTTGCACAGCCATCGCAGCCTCCGGGGGCTGGGGACGGAGGCCGGTGGCGGGTGGGTCCTTGCGGAGACTCTGCGAACGTTGGCCGCGCGCGGCAGCCGCCAACTGGGCCTGCAAATTACCGCCCGCCCGGCAGGGGGAGCCGCGGCAGCGCGGGAGAAGCCGAGCGCCCGGGAGGGGGCGCGCGAGGCCGCACAGGACCGCCGCTCCGCCTGCCGCGCCCCTCCCCCGCCGCTCTCCTCGCGACGCGGCCGGCGTGGCCAGGGTTAGGGGAGGGGGCGGAGAGCGGCGGGCGCTGGAAACGGCCCTGAGGATCCGAGCGCCGGGCGGGAGTGGCGCGAGCCCGAGGGGGCGGGGAGGCGCAGGCGGGCGGCGCGCGCGCGCTGGGCGTGCGTGTGGGTGGGGGTTAAGTAGAGCGGGTGCCGACGAGCGCGGGGCAGAGGGACGCTGGCTACCCTGGACAGCGCATCGCCGCCCGCCGGGGTCGCAGTGCCGCCGACCATGGTGAGCGGGGCGGTGCGCCGCCACCCGCCGGCTCTTTCTTTCTCCTCTCGACCGTCGCGCAGGGCGGGAAGTGGCCGAGCGGGCGGCGGCGCGGGAGCTGCGGGTTCGACTGCTGGAACCTGTCGCTGTCGGCGGGCCGGGCCCGCGCGGGCCTGGGGAGGGGGCGGTGGACGTTTGGGCTGGGGGCGCGCGGGCCGGGGCACGCGTGTATGGGGCACTTTGTCTGGGGCGGGTCCCGGCCCCGTCTCGGCCCCTCGGGGCGCCCGCTCGCGTCCAGCTCCCTGTTGCATGCACGCGGCTGGCGGGCGCCGGGGACCCGGGACGCGGGACGAAACTGCCCCCTCCTCCTGCGGCGGCCTTGCCTGCTTGCCGCCTACAGCCTCGTTCCCGAGCACACGCTCCCACCCTCCGCCCTCCCGCTCCTACCGTGGGGAACGGCGTTTCCCTCGCGCGGTACCGACCCTGCCTTGGGAAATTCTGGGCTTTGGGCTCTAACGGTTGAATTCATGCCTCCTCTGCTCCTCGCTCTGTGCCTACAGTCCTGGGGGTGTGTTCGCTTGCTGTGCCTCCCTGGGTTTGCATGGTGGTGGTCAAGGGGTTAGGTTTCCATTTGTATACCTTATCAAGGGGCTCTTGGTGTCTTTCTAACTACTCTCTCCCAGTTTCCCAGGCCAGTACTCGACTCTCAATTTATACCGCTTTCTGCTCGGCATTAGCTCCGTTCCTGGGGAAAGCCGGTTCGGTGGAGCCTGCCGGAGTCTATGTCTCATGGTCTGCCTGAGGGTTTTGGCAGCAGACCCTGGTTCTTTGACTAAAATGAGAAAGTGTGTTGTGCCATGCTCAAAGGACGAGTCAGTCCTAGGCAAAATGTAAAGCCCACATTTCTCTTCAGTGGTCCATAGTTTAACTTTGCTTCTCTCCTCCATCTCATATGGTTTCCTCTCCACGTCAGGGCTACTTGAAATATGCTAATCTCCTAGTCTTTCTGCACTCCAGCTGACACTAATCAAGTCCTAGATTTTGCCCCCTTTACCCTTTCAGATGAAGGTTATTTATCTGATTACGTGAAGGCTTTTCTGGCCACTTTATCTAAAATTTCAGTCTTTCTCAACCCACCCACCACAGTTCATAGTCCCCTTGTCTGCTTCATTTTCTTACTCTCCAGCATCTAATAGTTAACATACTATCGATTTTGTTGAACTTGTTTATTGAATGTGTTCTCCAACGGAATGTAAGTTTCAGGAGGGCCAAGATTTTTGTCATTCTGTCCACTGCTGTATTTCTAGTACCAACGACTGTGCCGGGCACATAGTAAGTGCTCAATATTTTTTCCAGATTAAACCCAATAAAGCAGCATACTTTATGCTATCGTACAAACGGGAAGTGACAATGCAAATACAAAGATTAGTCAATTGACTTTTCTAACGATAAGAACCTCAAGTAAAGTTTGAGAGGAGGGATGCTCTTGGAAAGGAGGGAGTCAGTTTGATGACTCTCAATGATAGTATTGAGCGGCCATCTATTATGCCTGGGTCTGTCACTTCATGCTCCTTACACCTTGGCACATGGGTGGACAAAGCATTTTTAGGGCTAACTGGCTCTCTCCTTACAGGCCTGATCCTTTCTTCCAAATTATTATGAATTGTAATGAGTAAGGGAGCAAGTCCAAGGATAACCCCTTGATCGCATGGAAGAGTCATGGAAATTAACCTAAAAGAGCCAAAATAAAGGGCAAAGTCTTATAATCTCTTCCGTCTACAGTTGTGATACTTCCTCTTTAGATAAGCATTTCTCAGAAACTTTAGGTCTTAAGAGGAGCAATTTTTATGAATATATCCAAATCCAAGTTATCTCACTTCAAAAAAAAAAATTCTTGAGGCATGGTTGGGGTTAAATTTGCAAATTAGTGGGTCAATTCAGATAGGCCCTTTGGATCCATATCCAACATGAGCAGTCTAATGATGTCTCTGCTAATTAATCTTATTCCAAAACAAGTATCTTCCCTTGAAATTCCCTTTCATTTCCATACTGTAAATTGATGACGATCCTTGTTTTTAAGCCTGAGGAAATGTTTTTATATAATTTGAGCCAAACTGCTTGATAAAATTCATATGGACAAGTGTCCAAAAATTATGTAGTAGCCAACAATGTACAAGTTCAGTGGTCCTGTAATTACCGTTTAGTCTACATTGATAGTAGAAATTAAAGGTAAAAAGAAAAGTTTGTATTTGAAATTAAAACCAACCAAACATACATGAAAAACACCTCATTCTTTTGATCTCAATTTATATTTGTAGGATATATTGCTATGTTATGATTCTAGTCAAAATATCAAGCCATTTTTTTCTTTCTATTCCTTGAAAGTGTTGCATTTTCAAGGTGTACAAAAATCTATTTTTAAAGTATCCAGTTGGGTAAGATTAATTTTTAGTTCTTCAACAAAGGGTTGCAATTTAATTCAGTTCTCTCCAAAACGTTTAAATCACAAGTGGGAGGTTCAGGTGCTTTTATAGTTTGAAAGAGAGTGTTTAAAATTTTAAGTGGATCCATGTCATGTAACTAGTTATATTCAGAAAACGGCCCTGCTGTTCAGGGTTTTTGCCCAGGATCATCTCTGTTCTACCATCTAACTTTGATGGCGTTAGGACTTTAGGAGTAGACATTGATAAAAGGCAAGGGTTTGCACTGGAAACTTTTAGTTAGGCCCAGCATGGTGAAAATATGCTAACATCAGTAGCTCATCATAACACTAAAGTTACACATAAAGTATTTTTAATCAAATTAGGACATCACCGGTCTATCACTGACTGAGACAACGAAGCATTCTAATAAATTGTTAGTTTAAATATAACCATTTAATAATCTAACAATTTAATAATTGCAGAGTATGAATTGTTCTGGAATCGATGATGTGGAATTTAGAGATTCAGAGTCAGTCATGAGTTTGAATCTCAATACCAACATTTAACTGGGTGACTGGGCAGATTAATTTCTCTAGGCCTAATTTTTTCCTTTTGTAAAAGAAGACTAATACTTCCTAAAGTTGTTTGGAGGAACAAATAAGATGATGCACTAGTATAAAGCTTAGAATGCTCAGTAAATATTAACTGTTAACAATGATGCGTTTTTCCCTCATGTGTTTTCTGTTGAGACACTTCAGAATGTTGTCTGTGATTCATCTCATTCTCTTCCCCTTGAATGACCCTAATACATATCTAGCATTGCTCTGTATCAGCAGTGTCCAGTAAGCAAACCACAAAGTAATTTTTAATTTTTTATAGTCACAGTAAAAAGTAAAAAAATGACATTTTAATATATTTCATTTAACCCAATCCATGCAAATATTATTTCAACATGTAATCAATGTAGAAAAATATTAGTGAAGTATTTTATATATGTATATTTTTTTATATGAAATCTTCAAAATCTTTAGTTTGTTTATACTTACAGCACATTCAGTCAGGCTAGTCACAATTTCAAGTGCTCAATAGTCACATATGGTCAGAGGCTACTGCATTGAACCAAATAGCTCTAGATGTACACATCTTCCAAATGTACCTCTTATCTGCTAGACCCTTTCCACTCGTGAGAACCTCACTGCCACCTTAAACCTAGCATTACAAAAAGAAAGCTCATCTTTCAGACTCTCCTCTCCGTTCCTTTTTGCTGTTAGTAATTCCACCAGCACTCAAGTCTACTGTGCCTGAAATCTGATTCTTACTCTCTTTTCTTTTATATTTATTGTATAATATTCTCATATTTTTACTTGAAAATATCTTTAAATCTCTTCTCCTTTCCTCTCCAGCCTCCCTTCCACTATTCTTGCCTTTTCTACAGTTTTCCTCTTTTGTGGTCTTTGTTTTTAACATTTTTACTTTAAGTTTGTTGTTTCTTCAAGGCCAGATTCATCGTTTTCATGAAGTAACAATGCTGGAGGCTCTAGTCCAAATATGTTTCAAAGATTCTCCCCCTTCCCTCCCTTCTTCCCTCTCTGCCTGCCTGTCTTGAGAAATAGAAATATAGTTCTCTCCCTCTTAACACTGGGCTCCATGTTCTCTCCATTCTTTCTTCAGCTCTTTTTCATATTGTCATGAATGCTTTCTATTTTATGGCTTATTCCTATGCTAAACACCTTTCCTTTATCAAATATCCAAAGAAACTTAATTACTTTAACTGATAATTTGATACTAAAATTATCTACCCAAGAGAAGAAGCACAGATAAAGAAAGAAAAATAAACCATGAGAAGGGAAAGTGAAATTATTATTTGAGCTTTATCTACCTTTCTGGAAATATCAGAAGTGCTGATTAATAATAATAGTAGCAATTACAACTACAACAGTGATGCTGCTTTCTTTACATTCACTCAGTGCTTTATAGGAAACGGAGCACTTTCTCTGTCTAGTGAACAAAGGCACAAAAGAATGACCCTGTACCAAAAGTCAAGAAATCTGGTTTCTAGCCCTGGCTTTATTGTTGACTAGCTCTGTTCCCTTAAATCAAGTCACTCTGAGACACTGTTTACTTGCAAAATGGGGTATTTGTTGAAATCTAGTGGGGACTTTACACTGGCTGTTCCCTCTTGCTGGATTTTTTCCCCCAGAGCACTATGTGGCTGTCTTCTTAATACCCTCTTAATTAGACCTACCATAACCACTTTATTTAAAACTGGAATCTACTCTCCCATATTCATACATACCTGATCTCCTTACACTGCTCTTTTTTTCGTAACACTTATAACCTAATTTATTTACTCATTTACAAAGCACTTGGAATTTTCTAATAATTTACTTATCATGGTATGTGATTTGTTGCTTCTTACCTGAATGCCAGCTTCATGAGGACAGAGATTTTTGTTTGCATTATTCAGTGATATATCTCTAATCTAATACCTGACCTACAATAAATACTAAACAATTGTTGATAAAGCAAAGGATGTTTCCCAGTGAAAGCTGATTCTTCACATCCCATTCGCCATTCATAAAGGAGGAATTGAAATGAACATTTGCTTTACAAGTATATCCACAGTAGAATTCCTTCAAAGAACAATATTTCTTTGATGCATTTATAATTATTTAATTTATCACAATTCAGTTTAGGCATGTTTCAGTAATACAGCTGCTTCATCAATGCATATATGGCTGTGTTACCTTTTAGTAAATGATAATGTGTATGTATCCCTACAACTATATTTACACTTCACAATCATATTTTTGGAAGGCTATGTCATTATTTATAAATAATGAAACTCATAATTTCTTCATAAATTCTTAGTGAAATTAAAATGTTTATATTTTTATAATTATATTTGCATTTCATAATATAGTTTGTAGATGGGTTATGCTATAACAAAATCTATAATTATAGTATTAAGTTACTGAAATTTAAAATGAATATCTTAGTAGTAATATAAACAAAGCTATGATTCATGAATTTACTGAATAATTATTTTTATTTTACATATTTATGTTTTTGGCTTTAAGATATCACTTAAATACACTACAAGTTTAGTAATATTGTTTATTAATCAGTTAAATTTTCACCCATTACACATATCTTGACATCTCACAAAAAAACTTGAGAGAGTCAAGTCCTATATCAATATGGCTATTTTATAGGTGATAAAATTGAATTTCAAAAAAGATAAATGATATATACAAACTCACATACTAGAGGTAACAAAATCAGATATAAACCTTCTGATTCCAAAATATTACCTTTCCTACTATTCTTTATAGCCCTATCTAAGAGCCAGTATAAATGTCCTCTTATGTAAATGTGAGGAAAGCAATAGCACTTTTCCCCATTATCTTCAATGAGAACAGAAAAATCAGAATGACTTCCCCATGTAGTTTCATTCCCATGAATTTTAAAAGTACATAGTGAATAGATATGTAAATAGATATCCATTTAATCATATTAAATATATAAAACTAGATGACTCATTTTATATATACGGGAAATGGAGCATGCAAAGGAAAGTAATTTTAAGTGGAAGTGATCCTGAACAACATATGTACATATCATACTTTACTTACTAGTATAATAGGGGAATACACGTAAGTAGACAAGTAATTTGCAAGGGAAGTAAAGTTGTCAATATGTTTTAGTAGAATGACTGCAGTATTAAGACATTGATCAGAGAAACCAACAGCTTTGCACATAAATTTTTCTTTCATAATGAGTTCATCATTTGGGTTTATTTTTAAAACTTTAAAGATTTAAAGTTTATATTTTTCTATATAGTTAACCTTAATTTGGTTAATAGAATCCGAGTTCAACAGATATGGCTACTGGGGGGGGCAGGGTCAAAGTTTATTGACTCTTACATCAAGGAGTTAGGTTAAAAATTAACTCAAGTCTTTAAAGAAGAAATTATATGGTGTCTATAATGTAAAAATAATATTAGGCCATTTTCAGGTTTCCCGAATAATTCACTTCTGATCAGCTGATTTTCTTCTCTGCCTCTGGAGGTCTGTGCAGGTCTGTGGGAGCAGAGATGGTCTAAGTATAGGCTTCCTCTTTCTTCTCATGTCTTGGAGGCTTTCCCTAAATTGTTATAGGGAAAACTCCTTCTCTTGGAGTTGGAAGCTTCCTTCCTTTTTGGAAATGGAGATTTCATGACGATATTAATGTCAGTGGTGAGGTTATGTTTAAGAAGGAAGGTGCTTTGGGCTGTCAGAAAAATACTCAGTTGGTCGAACTTTCCCCTGGGGCAACCTAGTCAAAATGGCACTTAGAAGCTATTTCACATCCTTTTCTCCATAGGCTTGGGAATTGTTGTTATTTTGTATTTTCAAGGAAAGCATTACCCCCTTTCCTTTGGCCTTTTCTCTATTCAGACTCCTAAAAAGAAATGGCATGTGTCACAAGTCATTTTGAGATTTACTGCCTGAAGTCTGTTTCAAACTCACCAGCACAAAGCAATCACACTAGTCTCACTGTTGTTTAAGCCATGTTTCTCCATTAAACAATAGTATGATTGTTAAATCAACCCCTTAAAGGTCCTGCTACTGCTACTAAAATGTTGCCGTGTCCCTCCTGTAAATTAGGTTTATTATATCATAAACATTTTTCTTTTCGCAGTTTAAAAAGTGGAAACGTCCCTGTTGTAATATATTTCTGAAAAGAACACTAATCTTATCAGTGTTTGCTTCATATAAGATAGAAAAACTGTAATAGTGTTAAGTCCTTATTGCAAACTTTGAAATTGATAGTTTGCATTAGTTCTTGGGATTTAAAGGAAAGAGGTATATTCTCTACATTGAGTACCATATTTTTTAAAATTGATACCAGTAATGCAAGACAGGGCAAATACCCCTGAGGGGAGATTCAAATCCTACACCAAGAAAAGGTGGGTCCTTGACTGCATGCAGGAAAGAATTCAAGCACACACTAGAATTAGAGACAAAGGAAAGTTCATTAAAGAAGGAATCATGCTCTGTAGACAGAGCGTAGTCTCCTCTCAGAGACAGAGAAGGAGAGAGACCCCAGGTGTTCAAGAAATTCAGTTTGTATGTGATTCTTAGTTTCTATGAATTATAATTCAAAGACTTTGTTTCCCTATTTTCTTTTGATGGTATGAGTATGCAGGGTGAAAGAACTGGTAGCAGTCTCAGCCTTTATTCTATAGGTTTCCCATGGTCTGGTTGTAGGGAATGAATGGTTCGGTTTATTTTGTGTAGGGTACTACTACTTAAAGGTTCTGTTTTCCTTTCATGGTATGGGTAAATTGTTCTGTAGGAATCTTTTGTTCTGTAGATTTCCCATAGTCTGGCAGCAGCACACTGCAGGCTCTGAATACAGCTTGGTTTAATTTGTGTAGTTCTCATGCCTCTTCTGTATATCACCGAGGAGACATGAAAATATATTGCCTCAGTAAATTTTTGATTAGATATACTCATTGATTCATTCATTCATAACATGCTTAATAACAGGCAGTGTGCTAGGTACTGCCAATTTAAATATAATACAGTTTCTGCCTCAAGAAATCTGTAGTACAGTGAGAGAATCTTTTGTGTCTTCCAGTACAAGCATTAACAAGTTAGTAGATGAGCCTTCAAGTCACTCAGGCATGTCAATGTGCTTTCATGTGTGTATAGTTTTATTCAATAAAAAATACTTAATCTAATAAGGTGACGAGTTATTACCAAAAAAAAGAGAGAAAGAAAAAAGCTAAAACTAAACAATTTTACTTATCATGCCAAGAATGTGGTCAGGTACAGGAAGTATCTGGTAATTGAAGAGCCAAAATCATCAAGATTGATAAAGCTGAGATCAAGATTGTGTCTCTGTGACACCAGAGCTCTCAGAAGATGACTCAATTCAGTGAGAAGAGAAAAAAATCAAACCAAGTGTTTGAGAGGTAGCATGGGTAGAAAGGAGCATGAACTTAGGAATTTGACAGACATGTTTAAATGTACATTCCCAGACTGGGTGAAACCAGACCTACTGACTCAGAATCTCTAAGTGAGGGGTCTTAGAACTTACAGGTCAGGAATCGAGTTCACACAAATTTGGAACCTAGTGCTCAAAGGGCTTACAGGACAGAGGTACTACTTTCTAGCAAAAAAATATTTAGTGTATTCTCCATGGAGGTGGGATCAATGCTGAATCTTCAATAGGTTGGATTTTGATACGTAGGACAAGGGAGGAATGTAGAATTGAGCAGAACATTCCATTTAAGGAAATATGTGGGTAAGGACCCAGAAAGCAATAACGTATTTGAGAAACACTACACTATGAGCAATTTACAGACAAAGCTATGTTTTCACAGAGCCTAGCATAGATTAGATGCTCAATAAATGTTTTTTAAATTTGTGAAGTCTATGGACCTATAGGATTATGGCATAGATCAGTTAGATTTTGAAGAGTCTTAAAGCTGAGGTTAAGAAGTTTCTTCTAAATTTCATAAACCAGGTTTTTGATATGGAGCGTCAAATGATTAAAGCATCATTTAGGAAGATTAATCTGGTTCCATAATATCTGGGGTTAGGAGAGTCTGGATACGGAAGTTATAAAGGAGATGAACTGATATGTCAGTTCTTCTCACTTATTTTCGTGTTGTCAACTTTTGAAAACTTTTTAAACATACTCCTGGGTTCAATTCTCTGTCATCTATAAAATATCTACAACACATAGTAAAGATTGGGTCAAATAATATGTATAAAGTCTCAATATACAAGCTAGCTGGTGGTAGATACTCAAAACTGGTGGCTATCACCCACAGAAGTTTAATCATCTTCGTCTTTAAAACCCTACCTTTTTTTCTCTATACCTGGAATAGAGATTTTTTTAAAAAAAAAACTGATGACTAATCTTCAAGTATTTACATTTTTCAAATCCTAATAATTCTGTCAATGGATATTTAATCATGATAATGGATATTAGTTTTAATATTCAAGACTTTTTCCGGAGAGAATGAAAAGTGACATTTTATTCTGATTTTTTTTT
>NW_011889002.1:2008826-2011636 GCF_000151845.1 Pteropus vampyrus | reverse complement strand
GATATTTGCAATCTGTAGATTGTTGTATATACGAACGCCTTATTAGTCAATAAACAGAAGACAAGTTACCCATTAGAAACATGGATAAGTATTATTAAATGGCAGCTTACTGCAGAGGAAATCGTCACAGCTAATAAACCCTTAAAGACATTCACAACTGCAGCAATAATAAGGAAATGAAAATTGAAACCGTTCCACACCCATGAATTTGGTAAAAATTAAAATGCTATCAACAGCAGCAAATCTCATGAATTTTTTAAAGCAATATGGTAGTTTTTGCTAAAATTAAAAAAGTATTTCCCAAACAACATAGCAATTCCACTAGATTTATTCACAGAGAAATTCTTGCTTACGAACACAAGGACATTAACATAAAACAACGTTTTTTATAATAGCAAAAAATAATTGGAAACAACCTAAAAATCCATCAGAAAGGAAATAAAAATATAGACTATTCATACAATGGAATACTGTATAGCAGTTATAGTCAGTGAACTAGATCCACATGTATCAACATAATAGGTCAAGTTGCAGAAAGGTAAGTATATAATTTATACATATGTACAAATGTACAAAAAATGCTATTTTTGTTGTGAATATCTGTATATAAATTTATAAAAACCTGGACTGGAAGGCTTGACATCAAATTTATTATAATAGTTATACCTGAGGAAGGAACAAATGACACAAGATTAGGGAGATACACAAAGAGAATGACAGCTTTATCAGTTATATTTTATTCATTAGTTCTCAGCACCTGGTCTATTCAATAAATATTTATTGAATTTTAAAAGATTTGAAACAAATATTACAATACACATTTTAACATATGTGATATATTTATTTTACTATTGTCTACATTTTTATGCCTTTACATTTTTTCCCAAGTTAAAATAGCTTTGGACTTGGGATCTGCCTTACAGTCTCAGGTCAGAGATCTGGTAGGTATAACAAACATAGGACAGATGTGCCACATGGCAGGAGGGCCTTCTATTGTTTTCTTAAACCTTAATCTTTTCTCCTTGGCTAACTGAACACCTGAAAGGTCAGAACTCGGCATCCCTGCAGTTTTAGAGAACTAAAGGACATAATGTAGAAAAGCGTGTTTGTCATTCTCAACATCAATTAAAGGAACAAGGATATTTTCCCATGTGCAAAAAGAGAATAGCAAAATACTTACAATAATAGCAACTAATAACATTTATTGAGTTCTCACTATGTCCCAGGTACTGTTGTAAAAACCTTTCACTCATCTTCATAGCAACCCAGAGAGTGGGTACTGTCATTTTCTTTTTGCAGATTGAGGCAAATTGGGGAAAGAAGCATAAAATAAGGAGAGCATTTTTACTCAAATTATACACCATAAATGTTTGTGTTTCCTAATCAAAAGTCACTTATGAAGGGCTTTTGAACCCACCACATGTTGTATCCTCTCACTTTTCCTTCTCTAATACCTACCTAGTTTACCCAGTATTGCCTTTGAGGGTTTTTATGTTGAATATCCCTTGGATCCTTTTCCATGTTAATATGCAAACTGGAATTTTGTTACTTTTCCTTTTACAGCACTGCATTTTCTTTTCTTTCTTTTTTTTTCTTTTTTTCTTTTTTTTAAGATATCACTGTTGAGACACGTACTAATTAAAGAAGGGATGTTTCTCCTATATCATCATATCACTCCCTTTAGATTTTCCAAGTATGATGGCAGTGGGAGATAAAAGGATATGCCAATATGCCACTGAATTGGAATTCGAAAATGCAGAACACTGAATGAATACTTGTCTGTTAAGATCCTACTTAGTATACAGGCCTTAGATGCTTTTACAAATATAAAATTATTTAATCTTTATGACATTGTGAAGTTAGGATTTTTCTCATTTTATAGATTATGAAGATATTGCTCAGAGACAATATTTTGCCCAAGGTTATGCAGCTCCTTAGTGTCAGAACCAAGACTAGACCTCTTGTTAAACTCCCATCCTTTGCAACAAACCACACTGAATGACATGCTACCTGCTTTAGCCATAGCCTTAAGTGATCTCCCCACCGCTCCCCCCTCATAAGAAACAGGATCAGCTAAAAATAATCACCACCTGAGTGAGTGGCAGGAAGATACAGCCTTCTTTGAAGCAATGGTGCCTTGCCATTTACTAGCTCTATGAAATTAGCCAAGTTGCTTTATTTCTAAGTCTCACTTTCCCGATCCATCAAGGGAGATGAAAATATATCTATTTTATAGAGTAGTTGAGAGAATTGAGATAATAATATTTAATATGCCCAATAAAAACAATGGCCTAGTAAACACATTCTAACTATTCACATTTATATTACTATTTTTATTGTCATCTGTAGTTTCTATAATGAAGAAATCAGTGGCATTGGTGGTAATTCTGAAATTAGCTCCTTAAATTTAAAATGGAAAAAAAAAAAGCTGCATGGCAACTACAGGTAATTAATGAAGGAGAATTTGATTTTTAAATAAACCAAGTAAAAAAAAGGAAAAGAAAGCCTACAACTATTATTACAAATTGGATGTAATTTACTCTTCCGATGGAGTTAGTTACTCTGTATTAAAGCCATCTAATCACTGATCAGCCTATTTGTCCACACCTGCACATGGCTAACAGTAAAATCTCTTTATAAAAAGTGGCCAAACCAGAGTTAGGTAAATAGAAAGTTAAATCAAGCAATAACTTATTAGGGCAACCATAACAAGGGAGGTACACAATGTTCTAGGACAAGCATCTATTTTAACCTACTATAGAGTTAAAATGCTGCATCCAAATCCAAAGCGAAACCAAACCCCCACAGAG
>NW_011889002.1:1996464-2007591 GCF_000151845.1 Pteropus vampyrus | reverse complement strand
GATTGAGAAAATGCTCCAGAGAATGGCAGTTTTGCAGCTTATTTTATACATTAGAATCAAAGGAGGAGACCTAAGACGGGGTGGGGTTACACGAAATTCATTAATCGTAGATTAAGGAGGCAGAAGAAAGCAAAACTGAGAAATCGCTGAGATTGGATAAATAATATGGATTTTTTAATGTAACATACTTTTACATTAATGTTTACTGGATAGTTAACATTTACAGCACACAGAAATGGTATGTGGGCAACAAGATAACTATGGTCTCATGCTCTGGTGCTAGTGGTTGTGCCTTTGAGAGGTCTGGAAAAGATTACTCTGACATTTCAAAGGTATGTTATCTTAGATGCACAAAGATAATAGACAATTCCAAAGTTAAAGATTGACCTTTGATCTGCTTTTAGTTAGAAATTTTTATGTTCAGACCACCCTGTGTGGTCAATTTGGTTTCTGGGCCTTCCCCTGAGTTTGTCTGGTTTAGTTTGTGGCCCCTTTTTCATCCACAGGGCTGCAATTTATAAACTAGCAATAAATCCCATTATTTCTTCAATTTTCTATATGCTGGATGCGTATAAAGCTAGAGGCTCTTTTGTATGAGTTAAGAGTGTGGCCAAAGACAGAATTTCATGTCATTAATCCAGTGATCATGTTGGAATTACACATGAATAACAACAGCAGAAGAGTATACTTATTTTACTGATTGTAAAACATAGTTAGACATCTTGAGGTTTGTCAATGTTCCATGAATATTTACAAAAATCTTTGTTTCTAGGTAAATTACACTTAATAGCTAATTAAGTCATCAGAAGAGAGGTTCCCTCCCCACCCCACCCTGTATTATGTAAATGAGATTCAAGGCCACAAAACTTGTTAGTGCCAGAGTCAAGACAAGAACCTGGGCCTTTTAACTTATATTCTGGTGCTTTCAGCCTTATTATGATGATTACTGTCTTTATTGTGAAGCAGTAATCTGTACTAAGTGGCTAAATGTATGATTATTCCCTTTAAGAGATTCCATGGAATTAGGAAAGCCCATGTTGGTTAAATGAGGTTTTTAAGATATATAACATTAAGTTCAGCTTATATCCTGGCATCTAACTAGTTGCACGTAAGCTGCCCTATGGGTTTGACATGAATATGTTTTATTCTAAAAGATTTTAACCTAAGCTGTCATTCATTGAGTTATAAAGCTTTCTCTCAATATATATTTAAGTGATTTCTATATTAGAGTATTCTAGAGACAGAAAAAATAGCAAGCTAGAATGAACAAGTAGATGAAAATCAGACTACTCACTTAAGTCCTTCAAAGGGAAGAGTTACAGAAAGTAGTAAATGAATATATATATACACACACATATATACACATATACATACACACATATACACATACATATATACATATGTGTGTATGCGTGTATGTATATATATATATATTTACACCATTGTAAGGTTTTCCTTCTGATTGTTACAAGAGACTTACCAAGACTCTCTTGGTAGACTTAAGAGTTCTATGCTAACGAAACAACGGATGTAAAGAAATACTAATAAACACCTTCTATCCTCCCACAATTCCTAGTTTGTCTTGTGAAACAAAGGAGGCTGTCTAAGAATTAGTTTATTGGTGGGTGTCCCAGAGATCTGTAATATAGTACTTCATCCCCAAGTTCAGGATTAATGTATGAGTTGCCTTGTACGTCCTGTTATAGCCAAAAAGGATCACAAAGGATTTCCTACCACATGCTGCCCAGTTGTATCTTGGCAGCCCAAGGACAGCATTATCTGACCTTTTTGCCCAGCTAGCTACAGGCCTCAGGACTAGGGCTATTTTAAAGTTATGCAGATGAGTTAACCCCCCTTTCTCCTTTAAAAAACAAAAACACATAGTCTAAAATCTCCTTTAACTTCTAATATATTTAAATCCAACACACATTTATTTTCGAACACTCAGAACAGTAAACTTTAAGGCTTTACTTCTTGGAGACTAATTTTTGGCCACAATTTGAGAAACAACTAGAACCACTAATCAAGTGAGATCACTAGCAAAGTGGAAGCCATGCTCTCATAACTGTTGCAATTGCTACTTCCACTGTATCTTCCTAAAATCATATCTGCATCTTAAGGAAAATCTAGAATTTTCTCACCCATGCCTTCCTCTGCCCAGAGTCACTACGCATTAGTGTTACTGAATGCTTTTTAAGAGGTTGGAAGAGAAAACACTATAAACTGTTATAGCTACGTTAGCTATAGTGGTTAACATTCTCTGTAATGATACAATTCAAAAAAGCTATATTTAAGAGAAAATGCAAATATCTTTGCTAAAAGGCTAAAACTAGGTTAAGACATCTGTCAAATATTTTTACAATTATGAGACCATGAAAATAATAATTGGTGTACTTTGTATATGGTTCTTTATTTTATAGAAGTCAACTAGTTTCTAATAGAATAGATTGATGTACTTATTTAAAGAAAATTTGGTAATAGTCTTTTAAATTATGTATGACTTAAAATGGTTGTGCTTCTTTAATTCCATTTTAATTTTTATGGTACATTTATAATAGTTTCAAGTAGACATTTATTCAGTTTAATATGTTTTTTTCTATCCTATTAAAAGTTACACTAAAAAATTACACTGAAGATAAGCATTCAAAAGAAGACCTTGTTTGCATGTAGTTGAACTAAAAAGTTATTAAATAAATGAAATCGTTGAAATAACCTAACTTACTAAAAAGGAATTACTCGGTGTTAATTTAAAAGGCTGCAGACTTCAGTTTCACTGATTTCAGTTCTATCTGCCCAGTTCATTTCCAGATTATGTTAGTCCTACATACTTCAGATATTGACACCATATGTGAAGCTAAAAATATATCAATTTAGTTACATTATGTTTTATACTTCCAATAGTAACTTCAAAATTTTTATATAGGCAGGATTGGGACAGTCATCTGGTTGGAAACAGATAAAGGGTGGGGACTAGGGAGGAAGGCTTGAAGCTTCTATTATTTAGAAGAAAATTGACTTTAAAGAAAATTGACAAAACATAACAAAATGCTTTTTGTTCTCCATTGAATAGAAGTGATTTATCAATAAGAAAAAGGATAGTAATCTTTCATACACACGCTCATTTAGCAGAATTGAAAACAGTAGCTCAAGATGAACTCAGAGATCAGATGGTGACACAAAATGCTAATTTAAAAAGGGTCAGAAACTTACATTTAAATAATTATCTTTATTTTGACACAATATCTTGGCAAAGACAGTGTGCTTAGTCACACATAGTGTGTAATTATAATAAATCATTTTGTCTTTAGCCTCTTATCTGTAAAATAGGTAATACTTGTCACCTCCTTACCCTGCTCCCCCCCCCATAAAGTTGTCATCATCAGCCCAGTGTTTTGGGAGACTACATTGGCCTGATGATTAAATCTTGAGTTAATTGTGAATTAAGGTGATATCTCAGAAGATGCTCAAAATGATGACATTCAAATATCATAAATTAGTTTCTAAAACTCTCTAACCATCATAAAGGTCAAGTGGCCATCAAAAAAGGCCATGTTATTCACATACAGCTCAGCCTGCATTTTGCCATTTGATGATTGACTTTCCTCTTAGAACCTGCTAATGATGCTCAATTTAATTTGACATCTGATTAAAATGCTAAGGGAAGTTATGATTTTTCTCTACCTCTTAGAAAACACTTTATGCAAAGAAGTGTGGATCAGCTATCACTTTATGATAATGTACCGCCAATCCGAAAAGTATGTGATTATTCAGTAGGGAAATAATCTGGATTGCTCAATAAATCCCCATATTGGTTGGTTTTATAGCTCGAAAGAAGGAAAATATAAAATTGTCTATATGTCTCACAGATTAGATCATATCTTATTCCTTGTTAGCAGTCAAATAATACATCTTTTGACTTTACAATAAATATACTGAAAATACTGTAGATATTTTAGAATATATAAAAATAGAATATGTAGAAATAGAATAGATAGGTGTGATTATTGCTTAAAAAGTTAGAACTAAAACCAAGCCCATGTTTTTTCCAAGAAATCATTAAAAGCTTTCCTTTGTTTTCCTATTCAAAAGGATACCACTTATACATGCAGAATAGCCAACCTGCTTCCCCTCTGGTCAGTACTTGATAACCAGAGCACATACAAACAAAATCTCCTTTCATCACTGTTGTTAATTGTGAAAGAGCTTTATTCTTTCCTATGTCCCCAAATTCAGAAACTGGTAGAGTTCCAGGGTACCCTGAATGGAGCTATCTGGCTTTGGATTAAATCTCCAAGGAGTTTTGAATTTGTTCACTACTTCCTGTGGAAGTACAAGTTGTAATAATCATTACAGATAACTTGAATTGCAACCTTAGCAGCATCTTTAGCTTTTTTTGTATTGAATATTTATTATTGAATCACTGAATGACTTTTTCTAACTGTAAAATTGACACATTTTGTTTTTTATACAGCAGATTTCATATTTATTCACTTGAGATTAAGGCAAATTATTTAATGTATTTTAATGAGTCCAGAATGTTATAAAAGAAATAAGTGTTTGGATTTTATTTTCATACTCTTGAAGAGAAGGTCATAACTTTCAAAATGACTGGAAAGAAACTAACATGTTTGTTATAAGAATATGTGTTTGTTTAGTTAAATTTCAGTTTCCTTAAACTTGGTAAATTTCTATGTAACCAGTGAATTCACAAATCATTTAAGCCTTGTGAATATTTTTAAGTGTTTAAAATCTATTTTTGAGACTTTACCAATCAGATATCCTTATCTCATATTTTTGTTAACCAGGGATTGTTCCGTGCTCCAGAGATCCATATCTGAGCAATACACAATACTTTGTGTACATGCAGTTTGTGTTTCACCAGTTCTTTCCCCCACCTCCTCACAAATTCCCTGCACTATCCTCTACCCATGACACACACCCGTACCCAGATAATTTTTTCAGATGTTCTCATCGGGTGGTCCATGAATCATTCTGGTCAGTTATTTCATGACACCTGTAGGGATAATCAGCCTCTTGTTCAGATCCCCTTCTGCTGGGTAAGGCTGGCGCCACTACGTCCACCAGATGTCCACCACTCCATCTGTGGAGTGCTGCTTGCAGAGGTCACTGTTGCTTAGATCAGGTATCCTGAACCCTGCTGGGTGCCACTGCGGTGCAGAGGAGCCTGCAAGTACCAGATTCCATGCAGTAGTCTGTGCAAAAGTTGAGACTGCCTGTCTCTTTTTTTCTGTTCTATGTTGGAGAGATCACAAAGCACTCCTGTCTTGCAACCCCAATATCTTATATAAATGTAAGTACATCCTGGTTCTTTCATCACTACCCACAGGGAACTGAGCCATGAGGAACCCCAATAAACAGACTTTTTATCTACTTAGCATTACTCCTCTCATGTCCAAAGATTTGTTACCAAGACAGCTTTCTCAGTCTCTGACTACTCCACCAGTGCATCTCCTGAGTGTGGGTTCCCTCTCAAGATGTTGCTTAAGCTCTCATGCAGCATGGACTGCCCCACCAGTTTGCAGAGAATTCTGAAGCTAAGAGGTTAGCCAGCCACACCACCTCACGATGTATAGATATAGCAGGCGACTGAATGTGTATACTCCCTCCAGCATACTAGAAAACTATTTAAAATACATTATTGAAATTAGTAATTTTAAACATTGGTATTTATCTCTTAAAAATCTAAAACAAGGATAAGAGTTCTACTGGTTTCTGCTTAGTTGTGGGTTTCTTTACAATTTTGGAATTACTGCTGTCTCAATATCCCTCCACTTTAAAATACAGTGATGCTTTATCAAAGTTTTTTCAGTGTCTCTGTTCTTTTTCCTACTCCCCAACGCTTTTTACTTGCCGTGTGTGTGTGTGTGTGTGTGTGTGTGTGTGTATTCCTGATAACTCTAAACCTGTCAAAGAAGAATGTTGTCAAAAAAAAGTCAAAAGTAGACTCCTGAAGTTTGCTAGCCCCACTCTTGGTATGATTTTGGCAAACTTTGTACTAAATGCACTCCACAAATGCTTATTGAATGTATAGTGTGTGCCAGGTACAAAGGATCTTGCCCAGTTTTGGAGAAGGACAGTGGTCAGGGAAAACTGAGAGACAATTAGGAGTCTTTGAAGCAAAAGGAAGAACACCTGCTGTGGCAGAGACAGAGATGGGGAACGGGGAAAGGGGAGAGATGGAGGGGCAGACGGAGCAGGGAGAAAGGGACAGATGCATTTGAGGAACTTAGGGTAACTAAGAATACCTGGTGCATGGAGTACACATAGTCATCTTGATGGAGAAGAAACTTGGAACTTTGCACAGTCATCCAAAGAACTTAACAAGTATTTTCTTTTTAAAAATTATGCAGATTTTATGCCAAACAGAATGCATATTCTTCCTGTGTAGTGTATGTCTGGACTATCTTAGTACTTAGTCCACTGATATAAGGTAGACTTTCCTACCTCCGAGCTCTGTACTGTATTATTTGCATTATATTAAAATATAATAACTAACACTTGTAATAATAAAAATAATGAGATTGTCACTAGACTAGACTTGCTTGGGAGCTTTGATTTTTGTATAATTTTAAATACTGTTTTCCTTTTAACAAAATGGTAATCTGACCAGTAATCTGAGGAAAGACTACTACAAACCCACTGAGGGAAGCCCTTCGTGGGTTTATTTATTTTGATTGAAGAAAAATCTTTCTATTAGTGTGGGAATGGGTCAGTTTTTACCCAGAGACCTTATTCGCAAGATGTGTGTTAGTAGATAAGGCAGAATGGAATAATTAAAGAGTTGACCGTTCTTGTATTTTTCTGTGAGCATCTCTGAAAGACATATAGAGAATTATTAGAGTAGAGAGCTACTGGTGTTCCCAATCTTTTGAAGATAGTTGGATTTTGGTAGCTTAGAGTATATGAGGGTCAAGATTTAACCAAATACTTACTGCCAATTACTGTTGAGAGTTGGGCTGATTACTATTTTTTTCAGCTTTATTGAGATATAATTGACATATAACATTGTATAGGTTTAAGGTATATAATGTAATGATTTGATGTGCTTATGTATTACAAAATGATTACCACCACAATGTTAGCTAACACCTCCATTACCTCACATAATTACCTGTTTTTGTGTGTGGTAAGAACATTTAAGATCTACTCTGTTAGTAATTTGTAAGTGTATAATGCAGTATTGTTAATTATATTCACAATACTGTGTATTAGATTCCCCAGAACTTTTTAATCTTATAAATGGAACTTTGTACCCTTTGACCAATATCTTCCCATTTCCTCATTTCCCAGCCCATAGTCACCACTACTCTATTCCTTGTTTCTATGACTTGGACGTTTTTCAATTCCACATGTTTGTCTTTCTCTGACATATTTCTCTTAGCATAATGCCCTCAAGGTTCATCCAATTTGTCATAGATTGGAGGATTGCCTTTTTATGGCTGAATAATATTCCATTGTATGGATATACTGTAATTTCTTTATCTGTTCATCTGTCAGTGGACATTTAAGCTGTATCCATGCCTTGGCTATAGTGGATAATGCTGCAGTGAATATGAAGGTACACGTATCTCCTCAAGATTTAATTTCCTTTTAATGTATACTCAGAAGTAGAATTGCTGCATCATTTCATATAAATTTTAGAGAAAGTTGATCAAGTTACTTAAGAGGTTCACTGAACTTTTGATAGAGATTGCATTAAATATATAGATTAACTTGAAGAGAATTGACATCTTTGAAATATTAAGACAAGAATACAGAATTTCTCCATTTTTTTCTATCATTGTCTGTGTCCTTTACAGAGTTCTAAAGTTTTCTCTATGAAGGGTTTATATGTTGTTGGTTAATTTCTAAATCTTTACAGTTTTATTACTATTGGTTTTTAATTAGTTTTTGCTAACATAGAGAGATGCTATTGGTTTTTAGTCCTGTGTCTAGTAACTTGCTGAATTCTTATTAGGTCTAACAGTTTATTATTGATTCTCTTGTTTTAAGTAGATGATTCTATCTTTAGCAAATAGTAATAGGCTATCTCTCTCCTTCAAATTTCTGTATCTTCATATTTTTTATTCTTCATAGCAGTGACCAATATCTTCAGTATACATTAGACATAGCAGTTAAAGTCCACATCCTTGCCTTATTTCCAATTTTATAGAGAATACATCTGAAGTTTCTACACTAAATAAAATGTTTGCTGTCAATTTTCGGTACATTATCTTTACTAATGTAAAGAAGTTACCTTCGATTCAGAATTTGCTGAGGTTTTTCTTTTTTTGAGATAACATTACATTAATTTAAGATGTACAACATGATTCAATATTTTTATGTATTGTGAAATGCTAACCACAATAAGTCTAGTTAACATCTATAATTACACAGGTTTTTTTTGCTATGAGAACTTTTAAGATTTATTCTCTTAGCAACTTTCAAATATAAAACATAGTATTATTAACTATAATCACCATGCTGGACATTACATCTCCAGGATTTGTTTATAACTGGAAGTTTGTACCTTTTGACCTCCTTCATTAATTTTGCTCACTCCCCCATTCCCTGCCTCTGGCAACCACCAATGTGTTCTTTGTGTCTGTGTTCCTTTTTGTTTTGTTTTGTTTTTTAGATTTCACATATTGGTGAGATCATACAGAACTTGTCTTTCTCTGTCTTATTTCACTTAGCATAATGCCCTCAATGTTCTATCCATGTTGTTGCAAATGGCAAGAATCGCTTTTTTAGCTAAATAACATTTTTATTTTATACATACACAGATGTTCACATGCTCGCACACGCGCCGCGCACGCACACGCACGCGCGCGCGCACACACACACACACACACACACACACCCCCAACCCCACCCCACATTTTCTTTATCCATTCACTCATCAAGGGACACTTACATTTCTTCCAGACTTGGACTGCAATGAACATGGGGTGCACATTATCTTTTTAAGTTAGTATTCTCAAATAGGGTTGTGCTTTTTAGTTATTTTATATCATAATATCATCTACTTTTTCTCATCTTTTATTAGATATACAGGAAGAAATCAACTTATTAAAAATTTTGATTGTTTTTTTTAAGACTTATGGAGGAAATTGCACAACTTTCCTCCATTAGTCATTCTATTAACAATACTTCCCTTAGTTTTAGTTGTAATATTTTAATTACCCTATTAATATATTGACAGCAATTATTAAAAATGAAAACATAAGACATATGCACAGTAAAGAGTTGATTTCTGTTTACCCACTATTCCCCCCTCTTCTTTATTCCCCAAAGATAATCATAGTTAACAGCTTGATATGTACCCTTCCAAAATTTTTCATATTTATACACACACACACATACATGTATATATAAAATATGTACTTGTACATACATAAGCAGATAGATTGGGGTTTGTTAAACCATTGATTTATCTGAACCAAATGTGATAAAGTAAACTTTGTACTTTAGATGATTTTGAGTCATGATTTCCTTCCTGTGGAAAGTCATTCTTTAAGGCTTATAAAAACAGTATGGAGGTTCCTCAAAAAACTAAGAATTGATCTACCATATGATCCAGCAATCCCTCTACTGGGTATTTACCCCAAAGACTTAAAAACTCATATGCGAAAAGATATTTGCTCACAGCTGTTCATAGCACCATTATTTACAGTGGCTAGGACATAGAAGCAACCGAAGTGTCCTATGATAGATGACTGGCTAAAGAAACTGTGGTACATATGTACAGTGGAATATTACTCAGCCAAAGAAGAGATGAAATACTGCCATTTGTGACAACATGGATGGACCTCAAGATAATCATGCTAAGCGAAATAAGCCAGACTGAAAAAGTAGAAAATCACATGATATCACTTATATGTGGAATATAAACCTAAAAGCAACAAACAGGACAAACAGAGACTCATAGACATGTACAATAGACTAGTGGTTACCAGAGGAAAGAGGGAAGGGGAAAGTAGATGGGGTAAAAGGGGTTGAGAGGTGAACACACAATGTAAATATATATTTGCCTTACTGATAAAGTGTACAGCTGAAACGTATTGGATTTTGTTAACCAATGTCACTGTAAAAAAATTAAATTAAAAAAAAAAAACATTAAGGCTATTTTTTTCTTTTACCCAGTGTCTTAGCTCGAGTTGTTGTAACAAAATCATAGACTAGGTTGGCTTAAACACTGAATTTTATTTTCTCACAGTTCTTGATCCCAAAGTTCAAAATCAAGGGCTAGTGTGGTCAGGTTCTATTGAAGCTCTTCCTGGCTTGTAGACAGTCACCTTATCACTGTGGCTTCACATGGCGGTGGGTGAGAGGACATGCACACTTTCTTTCTCTTTTTTTAATTAAATTTATTGAGGTGATATTGGTTAATAACATATAAATTTCAGATGCACAACATTATAATTCAACATCTGTATATTTCATTGCATGCTCACCACCCAGTCTAATTTCCTTTTGTTACCATATATTTGACCCTCAATTTGCCCTTTCCAACCACCTTCCAGTCTGGTAACCACCATTCTGTTGTACCTGTGAGTCTGTTTTTGTTTGTTTTGTTCGTTTGTTTGTTGTTTTTTGTTTTATATCCCACGTATGAGTGAAATCAAAGGGTTTTTATCCTTTTATGCCTGATTTATTTTACTTATCATAATACCATCAAGATCCATCCATGTTGCAATATTTTATTTTTTTATAGCTGAGTAGTATTCCATTTGTATGTATATATACATACCGTATCTTCTTTATCCATTCATCCATTGATGGACACATAAGTTGTTTCCATATCTTGACTATTGTAAATAATGCTGCAATGAACATAGGAGTACATTTATCTTTATGAATTAGTGTTTTCATATTTTTCAGGTAAATACCCAGAAGAGAAATTGCTGGATCATATGGTAGTTGTAGTTTTAATGTTTTAAAGAACCTCCATACAATGTTCCATAGTGGCTGCACCAGTTTTCATCCCTACCAATAGTGTTTGAGGGTTCCAATTTTTCCACATTGCTTCCAACATACATTATTTCTTGTCTTTTTAATAATAGCCATTCTAACAGGTGGGATGTCATATCTCATTGTGGTTTTGATTTGAGTTTTCCTAAAAAC
>NW_011889002.1:1996052-1996414 GCF_000151845.1 Pteropus vampyrus | reverse complement strand
TCCACATTGCTTCCAACATACATTATTTCTTGTCTTTTTAATAATAGCCATTCTAACAGGTGGGATGTCATATCTCATTGTGGTTTTGATTTGAGTTTTCCTAAAAACTAGTAAGGTTGAACATCTTTTCACATGTCTGTTGACCATCTCTGTGTCTTCTTGGAAAAATGTCTATTCAGATCCTCTGCCCATTTTTTAACTGGATTTTGTTGTTGTTGTTGAGGTCTATGAGTTCTTTATATATTTTAGATACTAATCCCTTACTGGAAGTGTCATCTGCAAATACCTTCTCCCATTGGTTGACTGCCTTTTTGTTTTGTTAATGGTTTCTTTTGCTGTGCATACAGAAGCTTTTTAGTTTG
>NW_011889002.1:1987163-1994197 GCF_000151845.1 Pteropus vampyrus | reverse complement strand
AGGGGACAGGGGCGGTGATTTCTGTTTCAATTTCCATACTAATTATTGATCTATTCAGCTTTTCCAGTTCTTTATGTTTCAGTCTAGGAAGGTAGTATGCTTCTAAGAATTTGTCCATTTCTTCTAGGTTGTTCAATTTGGTAGCATATAGCCTTTTATAGTATTCTTGCGTAATCCTTTACTTCTATGGTATTCATTTTAACTTCTCTTTCATTTCTGACTTTATTTTAGTCTTTTTTCCTTCATGAGTTTAGTTAGAGGTTTGTTGATTTTTTTCCTATCTTCAAAGAATCACCTCTTTGATTCATTAATTTTTTTTATATTTTATTTTTATTTATTACATTTATTTCTGCTCTAATTCTTATTTCCTTCTGACTCTGGGCTATGTTTGTTCATCTTTTTCTAGTTCCTTACTGTGTAATGTTAGGTTGTTTGAGATTTTTCTTGTTTCTTGAGCAAGGCCTGTATTGCTACAAAAGTCCTCTTAGTACCACTTTTGCAGCATCCCAAAGTATGTCATATTTGGTCTTTTTTTTAAATCTTATTTGACCCAATAGTTGTTCAGTAGCATGTTGTTTAATTTCCACATATTTATAATTGTTCTAGCTTTCTTCTTGTAGTTCATTTCTAGTTTTGTACCATGTTGGTTGAAAAAGATGCTTCGTGTGATTTTAAATTTTTTTAAATTCGTCAAGACTTGCCTTGTGTCCCAACATATCCATCCTTGAGAATATTTCATATACATGTAATAAGAATGTATATTCTGTCATTTTGGGATGGAAAATTCTATAAATATCTGTTAAGGCTATCTAGTCTAGTGTCAATAAAGGCTGATGTTTCTTTGTTGACTTTCCATCTGGATGACTTATCCTTTGGTATACGAGGAGTATTAAAGTTTCCTACTCATATTACTATCAATTTCCCCCTTTAGGTCTGTTAATTGCTTGACATATTTTGGTGCTCTTAGATTGGATTGTCCACTTTGTCATTATAAAATGTCCATCTTTGTCTCTTGTTACCTTTTTTTTTTTTGTCTTGAAATCTCTTTTGCCTGATATAAGTATAGCTGTACCACTTTTCTCTGGATACCCTTTGCTTGGAATGTCGTCTTTTATCCCTTCACTTTGAGCCTATGTTTGTCTTTGGAGCTAAGATGTATCTCCTGAATGCAGCATGTTGTTGGACTTTTAAAAATCCATCTAGCTATTCTGTGCCTTTTGAGTTCCAGCCATTTTCACTTAGGGTGATTATTGATTTGATATATTACTACAGTCACTTCATCTTTTATTTTCTGATTTCTCTGTATTGCTGTAGTTTCTTTTCCCTTGTGTTTCTGTCTGCTATTTTAGTTCGATGGTTTTCTCCATTTCCTTTTTTTTTTCAGATTTCATGTCTCAGCTCTGGATTTTCGTTTTGTGGTTACTATAAGGTTTGTGTAAAATGTCTTATCTCATTGATAAAATAGTCCTTTTTCTTCTGATTGCATCTTATCTTCATTCACCTATACAAGTTCAGTCCTTTTCCACCTCCCTTTTTGTTTTTGTTGTCGCAAATTGTCCCTTTTTACGTTTTACATTCATTACTGAATTGCAGTTGCTATAATTATTTTTAATATTCTCCCCACCTTTAACCTTTATAATTGTTTAAGACTCTATTCTGAAATAGAGTTGCAAGTTCCTACTTCTGTTTGTTTGTCACCTTACTCAAAGTTTTGCATACTTTTGTCTTTTGCTTCTGATAGAAGAGCTCCTTTCAACATTCCTGTAACGCGGGTCTTGTAGTGACATATTCTATCAGCTTTTGTTTGTCTTGGAAAGCCTTTATTTCTCCTTTATATCTAAAGAATAACTTTGCTGGATATATTATTCCTGGTTGGTGGTTTCTCTTTTGCAATATTTGAATATCATTCCACTCTCTCCTGGCCTGTAGAGTTTCCGCTAAGAAATCTGATAATAATCTGGTGAGGTTTCTTTTGTGGGTTACTGTTTTTTTACTGGCTACCTTGAGAATTCTATATCATTGACTTTTTTGTATTGAGATAATTAGGTGTTTTTGTTAGCTTCTTGTACTTGAATGTCCAGTGTCTTCCCCAGATTTAGGAAGTTCTCATCCATTATTTCTTTCAGTAGGCTCTCTGTTCCCTTCCTCACTCTCCTGGAATACCCACCATTCTTATGTTGTTCTTTTTAATAGAGTCAGATAGTTCTCATAGGATTCTGTCGTTATTTTTTTAACTTAGTCCTTGCTCTTCCTCCACCTGAATTTTTTCTAGATTTTTATCATAGAGCCCGCTAATTCTCTCTTCTGTCTGGTCTATTTCCAATGCTTTCTAATGCATTTTTCCTTTCATTTATTGAGTTCTTCAATGCCAGGATTTGTTTGGTTCTTTTTTTATAGTTTAAATCTCTTTGATAAAGTACTCCTTCTTTTCATTAATTTTATTCCTGAGATCATTGAACTGCCTTTCTGGGTTTTCTTTTATCCTGTTGAGTTTCTTCATGACTGCAATCTTGAACTCCCTGTCATGTAAATCACAGTTTTCCATGACTCTGAGATTCATTTCTGGAGATTTATTTTCATGTGTTACCATGTTATCTTGGTTGTTTATGGTAGTTAATGGACTGTTCCTCTGCCTGTGCATTTGAGATAATGGACTCTGTTTAGATATCATTTTGATTTTAACAGTGCAGTAGGTTGGTAGTTAGGGGTCTTTCTTTTGTTTTCCAGTAGGTGGTGCTATAGCACAGTTTGGTTTTGCTTACCTGCATTGCTTGTGCCTCTAGGGTTGCTGTGGAGCGGGGTGTCGCTCTTGTGGAAATTGACTCCTGAGTAACAAGGAGTGGTGGGTGGGGTCCCCGCTGTGTCTAGGTTGCCGTGGTCTTGTGCCACCACCACCATGGTTGGGGGTGGGGAGGGTGGATGGGTGAGAAATCAGATTCACAAGTCTGCAACACTGTCTCCTTGTATTTAACGGCCACCATCGCTGCTGGGCTCTTAGTGGTGTTTCCCCTGATGCCACTGGGTTGTCTCAGTGCAAGGAAGGGAGCTGGCTTCCCAGACAACACTACTTCTGCTCCTCTTACACTCCACTGGACGGTAGTGTAGGGGCTGCACTCTGACTCCTTCACCACTACCACATTATGTGGGGCTGTGGTGGCCACCGACACCATCCGCAGACACCATCCCTGATTTTTCCCTAGTCCTGCCTCCCATATGTATTCCAATACTCTCACCTTGAGACATACTAATGTGTGGTTCTCTCAGGCTTCTTTTTGAAGTGTATTGAGCAGAGGAAACTTCATATGATTATAGATGTCTGACTTATAAATTTAAGGGGAGATATAAAGGAGTCTTCTCATTCCATCATGATGCTTAGGTCGCTCTAGTGTCTCTTCTTATAAGGACACTAATCCCATCATGAGGGCCCCACCTCATGACTTCATATAAACCTAAATATCGTCATGAAGCCCCATTTCAAAATACCATCATATTGGGTCTTAGGGCTTCAGCATATGATTTTTTAGGGACACAAACATTCAGTCCACCACATTAAAATTACAACCAGATTATATAACAGTCTACTTGGAGAGCCACCTGAACTCTAGCTGATCATAACACATTTCTCTGAGAACATAAAGTAAAAGCTCCATGAAATGGGCTGGCCCTGCACCTGTGTATGGTGGTTGAGTACCAGGAGGGAGAGAGCAGCTGCAGAGGCCCCACTGAAGAAGCGAGGGGACTTGGTCCCACATAGAGGCTCCCCAGCCAATGGTTCCAGTCCCAGGAAGAAGAGTTACCACAAAATCAAACTGTAAAAATCAGTGGGGATTTTGACTGTCTGGGTGAGATGGAAAGAACTTGAAAAACCATATGTCCCCTTAAAGGCCCCATGCACAGGCTCACTTGCTTCCAGACATTCATCCTAGGCTCTTGCGTAGGGTCAGCAGTGTGGGAAGTGCAAGAGTCATACGGGGAGGGACTGAGTTGTATAGCATCAGGGCGAGAGCTAGAGGGACAGTAGCCAATATTCCTTTGTCGAGTCCCCCTCCTGTGCAGTCCACACACATGCACCATCTTGCCTGTGTTGAACCCTCCCCCCATACAGCCAATTCTGAATCTGCATTGGCGCAGAGAGATCAGGCCTCCACCTGTGTCTCCCTGAGACCCCACCCCATGATGCAGCCCATAGATTATCTGTGGTAAGCCCATTGCTAGGCAGCCAGCCCCACCCTGTTCCTTCCCTCCACTGAGAGTTGGACAGTAAACAACAGCCCTCAGCTCGTGGGGCCCATGCATTTTGAGAAAGAGTTTTGGTGGCAAGCTACTGGTGCCAGCTCAAGCTGCAATATCTCTTGGAGAGATTGTGGGTGTCTGTGGCCCCAAGGCAGATGGTGGCTGGCTTCACTATGATCTGAAACTTTTGAGAGGTCTCAGATTCAGCACAGGCACCAAATCTGATTCTGCATTGGCCTGACAAGTTTGGCTCACTCCACCCCATGTCTTCCCTGAGATCCAGCCCCAACCAATCCACAAATTGCCCCTGGCATGCCTATTGCCAGGCAGTCAGGACCCCTCTTCTCTTCACTTTCCCTGGGCCATAATTCAACAACCCACAACCACTCAGTTTGTGCAGCCTGTGCATCCCAGAAGAGACTTTCATGGCAGGCCACCAGCCCTGCCCTGAGCTACAAGATTTCATGAACAGACTTCAGGTGTCTGTGAACCTGAGGTGGGCAGCAGCAGGTCTTGCTGAAATTTAAGACTTTTGCAGGAGGCCACAGATTCAGCACTGGCATGAAACCTGAATCTGCACTGGCTGGATGAAATCTCCTTGCTTTACTCTGGTGACTCCCTGGGTCCCCGCCCCACCCAGCTCATATACTATCAACAGACCTTACAGGCAGCCTCAGGCCTTGAGGTGCACTGCTCTTTGATAAGCTGCCTCAGGCCTGGGATGGGGTCAACCGGTCTTGGCTTGCAGGGAGGTCATTCCAACTTGCCTCCAGATACAGTATAGGCAGCAATCATCCTCAGATTGCTTTGTAGCTCCTACCAAGTAGCCCCAAAAAGCAGCAGCTGACCTTGGCCTACATGGAGCCCATCCTAAGGGGCCACAGAACCAGTAACCTGGAAGCTGGGGTCAGATTCCAACAGAGTACCACCTGACTATTTTCATAAGTGGCATATCCAAAGGGTGGTCTCAATAGGAACATGAGCCTGCTGGGGTAAATCTCATTCCAAAGGGTCATCCCCCACACAGCAGCTCATACCCTGTGGGCATGGTCAGTCCTCAACAGCCAGTCATCCTGAGAGTCAATCCCATACACCAATGTACTAACAGGAATCAAGGCTTACCTACAACAAGAGAACACACGCAACTCAAACAAGAAACATGCCCAGAGCCCCCAGCCCAGGTAATCAAGGACTGTGCCACTCAGCCACACAAGACTCCTACTACATAAAGCCATCTAGCCCAGGCTGGGAGACGTAACAAGTCATCCTAATACATAGAAATAAACATAGAGAAAACAAACATGGCACAAATGAAACAATAAAGAAAACTCTAGGGGAAAAAATAAATAAACGAAATGGAGGCAAGCAACTTACCAGAGACAGAGTTCAAAACACTGGTTGTAAGGATGCTTCATGAACTTAGGAGATGAATAGATGATCACAGTGAGAACTTCAAAAAAGGGATAGGGAGAATAAAGAAGACATAGAAACTATACAAAAGAACCAGTGGGAAATGAACACAATAACTGAATTGAAGTATACACTAGAAATAATCTATTATAGTTTAGATGAAGCAGAGGACTGGATCAGCAAGTTGGAAGACAAGGGAGCAGAAAACACCCAATTGGAACAGCAAAAAGAAAGAATTTTAAAAAATAAGGATAGTTTAAGGGACCTCTGGACAACATCAAGCATACCAACATTCACATTGTAGGGGTATCACTAGGGGAAGAGAGAGAGAGCAAGGATTCTGAATGTATTTGAAGAAATAATAACTGAAAACTTACCTAACCAGGTGAAAGAAATCAACTTACAAGTCCTGGAAGTGCAAAGAGTTCCAAAGAAGATGAGCCCAAAGAGACTCACACCAAGATCAAATGGAAATGGTGAAGATTAAAGACAGAGAATCCTAAAAGCAGCAAAAGAAATATTACCAGGGAGCTCCCATAAGACTACTAGGTGATTTGTCAACAGAAATTTTGCAGGCCAGAAAAGGTAGGCAGGATATATTCAAGTGACAAAAAACAAAATGTTAAGAGGTCTCTGTAAAAAGAAGAGGGAAAAACAAATATGAGTAATAAAATGACAATAACTATATACCTATCAATAATCACTTTAAATGTAAATGGATTAAATGGTTCAAACAAAAGCTGAATGGAAAAGAAAATGGGACCCACACATATGTATCAACAAGAGATTCATTGCAGATTGAAAGACACATAGACTAAAAATAAAGGAACGGAAAATGACATTCTATGCAAATGGAAATGGAAAAAAAAAAAGCTGGGGTAGCAATACTTATATCAGACAAAATAGTCTTTAAAACAAAGGCATAATAAGAGACAAAGAAGGGCCTTTCATAATGATAAACAGGTCAGCGCAACAAGAGGATCCTAGTAAACATATATGCACCCAACATAGAAACACTTAAATGTATAAAGCAATTATTGACTGACATAAAGGGAGAGATCGACAGTAATACAGTCACAGTAGGACACTTTAACACCCCATTGACACCAATGGACATGTCTTCCAGACAGAATATGGAAAAGGAAACAGTAGCCTTAGATGAGACTCTAGACCAGATGGATTTAATTGATATTTTCAGACTGCTTCACTCCAAAGCAGCAGAATATCCATTCTTCTCAAGTGCACATGGAACATTTTTCCAGGATAGACCACATGAGAGGCCACAAAACAAGTCTCAACAAATTTAAGAAGACTGAAATCATATCAACTGTCTTCTCTGACCACAATGTTTAAAACTATAAATCAATTACAAGAAGAAAACCGAAAAAGAC
>NW_011889002.1:1966098-1985873 GCF_000151845.1 Pteropus vampyrus | reverse complement strand
AATTGGACGCATTTTTATACACCAATAATGAACTATCAGAAAGAGAAATTAAGAAAACAATCTCATTTACAGTTGTATCAAAAACAATAAAATACTTTGCAATCAACTTAACCAAGGAGGTAAAAAAAACCCTGTACTTGGAAAATTGTAAGTCATTGAAGAAAGAAATTGAAGACAATTCAGATAAATGGAATCATATACTGTGCTCATGGTAGGAAGAATTAATATCTTTAAAATGTCCATAGTACCCAAAGCAATCTATAGATTCAATGCAATCCCTACCAAAATTGCAATGGCATTTTTCATAGAACTAGAACAAATAATTATAAAATTTATAAGGACCCTGAATAGCCATGGCAATCTTGAGGAAAAAAAGAAGAAACTTGGAGGTATCACACTACCTGATATCAACCTACACTACAAGGCTATAGTAATCAAAACAACATGGTAGTGGCATGAAAACAGATACATAGATCAATGGAACAGAACAGAGCCCAGAAATAAATCCATACCTATATGGTCATTTAATCTACAATGAAAGAGACAAGAATATACAATAGGGTAAAGACAGTCTCTTCAATAAATGGTGTTGGCAAAACTGGACAGGTATGTGCAAAAAAATGAATCTGGATCACCTTCTTACACCATATACAAGAATAAACTCAACATAGATTAAAGACTTAAATATAAGACCTGAAACCATAGAACTTCTAGAAGAAAACATAGGCAGCAAACTCTGATATTTCTATTAGTAATTTTTTTCTGATATATCTCCTTGAGCAAGGGAAACAAAAAAAAGAAAAGAAAAAAAGAGAAGAAAAAATACGCAAATGGAACTACATCAATCTAAAAAGTTTCTTCACAGCAACAGGAGCCATCAACAAAATGGAAAGCCAGACTACTGAATAGGGTAAGGTATTTGCCTATGATACTATCCAAAATCTATAAAGAACTCCTACAACTCAACACCAAAAAAAAAAAAAAAAAAAATCCAATTAAAAAATGGGCAGAGGACCTAAATAGGCATTTCTCCAAAGAGAACATACAGATGGCCAATAGACATATGAAAAGATGCTCAAGGTCACTAATCAAAGAAATGCAAATTAAAACCACAATGAGCTACCACCTTGCACCTGTCAGAATGGCTATCATCAATAAGTCAACAAACAAGTGTTGGAGAGGATGTGGAGAAGAGAGGAACTCTTGGCCGCTGTTGGTGGGATAGCAAATTGGTATAGCTACTATGGAAAACAGTTTTGAGTTTCCTCAAAACATTAGAACTACCTTTCAACCCAACAATCACACTTCTGGATATTTATCCAAGGAAAACCAAAATACTCCAGAAGATTTATAAACCCCTGTGTTCAGTGCAACACTATTCACAATAGCCATGATATGGAAGTAACCTAAGGGTCCATCAATAGATGATTAGATAAATTATGGCACATATTAACAATGGAGTATTACTCAGCCATAAATAAATAAAATTTTGCCATTTGCAAAGACAGGATGGACCTAGAGGATATAATGCTGAGTGAAATAAGTCAGAGAAGGACAAATACCATATGATTTCACTTATATGCTGAATCCAAGGAACAAAAGAAACAAACTAAATGAAAATGACTTATAGAGAACAAATGTGATTGCCAAATGGGAGGGGGAGTTGAGGGCTGTGTGACAAAGGTGAAGAATGAAGTACAAATTAGTTGTTACAAAATAGTCACAGCGATATAGAGTACAGCATAGGGAATATAGTCAATAATGTGATAACTACATTTAGTGTCAGATGGGTACTAGACTAATTGGGATCACTTCATAAATTATGTAATGTATAACCACTGTACTATATATCTGAAACTAATGTAAAATTTAAAAAATTCAGTCCATAACATCCAGATTATGCAACTTTTTATTAGTAATTTGAATATCGGTACCAAAGTTTTAAAATATACTAAACCTAAAGGGACAACAAATATATATTTAGAAATTTGGATAACCTTATCCGAGTGCAAAGGTGGGGCTGAAATGAAGAAGATAAATTCAAAAGAAATAAAAGTTTAAAATTGTATTTAAGTTTTTTAAAAAATCTGTTCTATGATTGGTAGGGCTTGAATTTGATAGTAACAAAAGTTCTAGATGATATTTGTTGACAAGAACTAACTGATGCAATGTGCCAATGCAGTCTTATACTTTAATAGAAATAATAGCTTGATCAAAAGAGGCCACCAGTCTTTCTGCACTCCTCCTTGAGTAAGCCACTTTCAGGAAATTGTATTCCGATACAGAAAATGTAAGAAAAAATACAGTCAAACCTATGATTTTATTTCTGTTTGGAGCAATGTAGACACTGACTAAGTGGGTTTGTATAGACAATTACTAAAATGCCTGTGAAACGAATAGTGATATAATTAGTATAAAACATTTGAATTTTATAGAGAAGAAAAACAGAATACTTTGTAGATTTGTAAAAAGTAAGCAAGAATGCAGTAGTTTTATAGTAAAAGTACATCAGAAAACTAATAGCTAAACTGATAATCTGGGTCTAAATCATTGCTACTCAAAATGTGGTCTGTAGATCAGTAGCATTGACATCGCTTGGGAGCTTGGTAGAAATGCAAACTTCAAGCCCCTCCTAGACTAATGGAATGAAAGTCTGTATTTTAACAAGATCCTCAGGTGACTTGATCATTAAAGTTTAAGAACATGAAAAACTCTGAACTTTAAATGTATTCAATGAAAGCTTTATAAAGCTATAAACATGATGTCTCCAACCTTCTATATCTTCTTAAGGCATGATGCAGTAATTTGGGTAAGTAATAAGAAAAATGAAGGACAATATAATAGTGATGGCTTATTTGACTATTACATTGTCCTTCCAGGCAATTCCATCATTCTTACATTTTTATATTTTTAAATGTTTTTAGTATGGATTGAAATGATGACATAATTCCTAGGTTGGTTAAATAGCAAAATGTTTTAAGATATAGAAAAATAAGGTTACTAAGATCCCATAGTGTGTCTTAGATTGATAAAAGGGGTCCACTGGATTCATATGTTAACTGCAAGATAGAATAAGTTTTTTCTATTTTTAAAATACATAAACAGATTTTTTCTTTATTCTTTGGAAGAATGAAACATCAAAAAAAGAAAGTAAAAAAATAAAATGGGTTCAGTATTCCCTGATGATATACAGATTGTTGAGTGTTAAGGATCTTTCAAAATATATTGGAAGCCAGATCACATATATTAAAGTATAGCTAAGGATGCAATAAATGTAAATATCAAGTGACTACCGTGAAGATTTAGAATAGAGTTTCATTAATCCGTATAATAAATATGAAGTGCCCATTTTGTGCCAGGTATTGTTCTTAGAATTGAGGATAAAATGGACTATTAGAGCTTATGTTTATTAGAGGACCCAGACAATAAAATTAATCAGCTGGTGGAAATTTGTATATAGATTAAGTGCTGTAAGGAAAAATAGAGTAGGTAAGGAAATGGAGAATGATTCTGCACCACAGACTAGGATGCCACAAAGCAGATGCTTTTTTCCTCTTTGTAATTAGGCCCATGAGACATGGATCAGGGAAACATGTAAGGAGTTGCTATTTGACCAGACACTGAATGACTTGAGATAGGGAATGATGTGGGGGAAGTGGAGTATAACAAAGCTGCAGTAATATTTTATGTCCTAAAGAAGACTTCATGTCCTCCGTTGAGTGAGACTGCCCTGCAGTGTCAGAGTTACCAAGAATGCAGATAAAATCAGCCCCTATTTTCTTCATCAACTTAGTGTCCTGAGATGTACTACAGCACAAGAACATGAGCGTGAGCTCTGCCAAAGCCCATTCTCTGCTATCCCAGCTCTGAAGCCTTTCAATCTGAAGGTATACAAAGATGGATTGTTACTGAACTTCATTCAAGTTTCACACAACAGTACCACTGGAGCTCTCAGCCTCAATTTCTGCAAATTGAAAAGCTTTTGTAAAAATCATATATAATAAATATCAAATGTCTGGCACACATCGTTAGACAGGAGCTATTATTACCAACTATTATAGTTAGTTCATTTTCCTTCTAGATACTTTGACTGTCCTGATTAAATTGATATAAGACAGGTTAACAGGAGAAAAATTTAATTTCATATGTATGGGAGCACCATAAAGAATATGAGACTCAGAGTGTCCATAGCTGGCAGCTTTTATACCTTTAACACAAGGAAACAATAAGTTTGTGAAAGATCAATACGACAAAGGGGTTTAGGTTTGGAAAAGCAAATTAATGAAGTAACAAGGCTTGTTTATGTAGCCTTCTTCCCTAAAATCCCTGTCTGGTGATAAGGATGCCTTCTACCCTTTTCACATGGGAGATTTACTTCCTGCTTTTAGAGGGAAAAAGGAGGGTCAGTGTCCTTCCTGTACCAGTTGTTTCTTAAGTAACTTTAATTCAAAAAGTGGCATATTTTGGGGTAGTATATTCTGCTATCCTTCAATTTATATCTGTCATGAAATGTGGTAACCAAGTATAAATGTTCCACAGATTCTTCAATACCTTAGTTTCAATCTTATGAAAATTATTCTATAACATAACAATTTAGAGTTACCATAAATAAATAAATACCTATTCCCTACCCTCAACCTAACTAAGTGTATTGTTCCCTCCAGAGTATAGTAGGGGGAGGTCAAGATGTTGTGTGGATTGGCCTCTCAAAGGCAGTTTAGGGGTATGAGTGTAAAATAAGCATAAATATATATCATGTGAAGTCAGCTGCATGAAAGCCAAATAATTTTGTCTTTTAGCCATCCTCCAAACTTCCTAGTTGTGTTCACAAGTGTGAACACATTTTGACTCTTCAAATATATGAGAGACTGAAGTAAGCGTTTGGATACTATGTCTTCTTCTAAACTTAACAGTCAGTTTTGTTATCTTAATGGCTTTGGCTCATTTTAAAAAGCAGTGAGGAAGGTAGTTGGTGGTGGGAAATAACTATTTCGATTAAATAAGTGTCGCTAAAACTACAAAATGCCTAAACATGAAGGAATGCCAAGAAGGAGAAATGCCTGAAGGAGGGAAGAAAGGAAGGAAGCAGGGAGGAAAAGAAAAGTGGAATGAAGGCAATAAAAGGGAGAAGGAAAGGAATAGAGAACGTAAGAGAGGGAACAAGAGAAGTAGCAAGAGAGAAAAGAGGGAAGAAGGAAAGGAATTAAAAAACAATCGAGTTCTATCATTTAGAGATCAGAGAAACCATAGACCGAGTTTTCACAGTGGAGTTTACTTCTGCTTTGCTTCTTGTTTTAGCTTTTGTAGAATAGTTCTTAATCATGGTGCTGACAATTCTGATTGCAAGACTACTTTTGCTGAAGAAAATCTGAGTTGTCATGGTGTTCAGGATGAGGCTGTACCAACAGCGATCACAGTTTGTATGTTCACAAACAGACCAGGAAATGGCTTTCTTTGAGATGCCCCACGTCATGTTGAGCTCCAACTAATGCAGTTAGGGCTGAGTGGGAATCCCAGTCAGCATCATGGTGGTAAAAATCTAGGTGTGCTCTTTATGGTTCTCCTATTTCCCAGTATTCTCAGAAAGCAACGGTTGAGGCAGGAGTGCATGGTGGTCCAATCCACCAGTATTGGGAGTTGGGTGTCGCATGACCAGGTAAAAGGAGCAGGTGCAGATCACCATGGTGTTATGCAACACTGCTCCTGGTGGTAAGGATGAACATGGTGCGAGAGGTGGTTATGGCAGTTGTAGTGGATGTGGTGAGGTGAGTGGAGGCCAGCTTGCTCTGAGTTACAGCTCTTCAGTCAAATGCATTTCTGGTGTTCTTGATTCTTTTCTGTAAATGCTACTTTCCATATAAAATTATTTCTCTTCAGCATGAAGAACATCTTGAGCACACTTCGTAGTGCAGGTCTCCTAGCTACAAGTTCTCTCACTTATGCATATATGAAAATATCCTTATTTCACCCTCATTTTTGAAAAATATTCTCCCCTCCCCTGAAGTCCCCAAGCAACCATGATTTGCTTTCTGTCATACGAAGTTTATATTTTCTACAGTTTCATGTAAATAGAAATATATAGTATGTACTCTTTTTGTCTAGCCTCTTTAATGAAGCTTCATAATTTTGCGATCCATCTACGGGTGTGCATCAGTAGTTCACTCCTTTATATTGCTGAGTTGTAGTTCATTGTATGGCTATACCACAGTTTATCCATTAACCCGTTGATGAGTAATTAGGAGGTTTTCATTTTTTAGTGATTATAAGTAAAGCTGCCATGAATATTTGTGTATAAGTCATTGTATGGATATATGCTTTGTTTTCTCTTTAAATACCCAGGAGTAGCATGTTAGATCCTAGTTGAATGTTTATGTTTTTACTAAACTGCTAAACTGTTTTTCCAATGTGGTTGTACATCACTTTTTTACATTATTTTTTTTTTTTACATTATTGCCAGATGTGGTAAGCAATCAGGAATACACAATTAAATAAGGCCCTACTTGCTTCCAATCTTTCCATCCTACAGCTATTGCTATAAACAGCCACAAATTGAATTCAAAGTCATAAAACATGGACTTTACTATGTGGGCAAGGAGAAATCACTGAAGTTGTCCTAGTAGTGAGCTCAGAGAATTTTGGCAAAGAATTCTGTGGGCTGGGGTACTTGAAACATTGTCTGGAGGAGGGGAAGCTGTGACCATAGATAAGCATCTCCCTTGTCTCAAAGGATTTTTCCCTCTGTGTGGAGGGGTATAGCCAAATGATGACAGAGTGGGGCTGTCTAAAGTATTGAGTTCAGGAGAACACCCCTTTTGCCTAAGGGCAGTACTATTTCTCTCTCTCTCCTAATCTGTCCAAATTTTAACCATCTTAAAACCCCATCTTAAGTCCCCATTCCTAAATCCTCCATCATTGTGGCAGTTCTCTGTATCTCCCTCTCAATGGTTTTCTGTTTGCCTTTGTATTTTTCACTTTCCCAATTTGTCTGTAAACTTTTGCGTTAACCACTCTATCCCTTTTTTCTTCAAATGTCCAACAAAGTACTGTGTACACAGCCACTATTCAAAGATGCTGGTTGAATGAATGAAGTGCTGGTTTTTCCTAGATCATAGGTTATGATGTTAGTCTTGAAAAATTGTCCAGCATGCTTTTGCATTTACACGTGTAGAAACTAGTATACAGTTAGTTATTCATTGCCCAAACTCTGCTCTGTCATCCTTTGCTAAGTATTCATCCTTAGTTATTAACTAACACTACCAAAACTCTATACTTAAAATTATGTTTTACTAATCCAGGGTAAATTTTGATTTGTTCTTCTGATCTCATCTGATCATTGTCTTTAGACTACATTCCTTACTAACTATTAAATAACCCAGAAATAAAGAAGTAATTTTTTTCAGGTTTCTGATTTTCTAAGCATTGGCTTTATTTCTGTCAAATAGGTCAGTAGAGACTCTGGCCATTACCATTTCCCAGACGAGTCATGTGTCAGTGTATTTGTATATGCTGATGCTTCTCCTTCAAATGCTCTTTCTTTCCTTCTCCATCTAGATGATGCCCTAGAGTCTTTCAAAACTCAGTGACAACAGCAGCTTTTCCTGGCAGGCTTCTCTTTTTAAGAGATCTAAATTAAATTTCCTACCTATATGTCCTTTGTGTTTGTTTGTTTCAGATATACAATGTAATGATTTGATATTTTGATATATTGCAAAATGACCACCACCACAATAAATCTTTTTACGTAGTTATATTTTTTCTTGTGATGAAAACTTTTAAGATCTACTCCTTGCAACTTTCAAATATAAAGTATTAACTATAGTCACCAACTGTACATGTCCATGGCTTAACTGTTTTATAACTGGAAGTTTGTGCCATTGGTCCACCTCCCACACACAGACCCTCCGCCTCTGGCAACCACCAATCTGTTTTCTGTATCTGAGTTTTAGATTTCTCCATATATGATCATATGATATTTCTCTGACTTATTTATTCCCTTAGCATAATGTCTCCAAGGTCTGTCCATATTGTCAAAAATGGCAATGTTTCCTTCTTTTTTATGGATGAATATTTCTTTCCTCTACATTCTTACAATATATATCTATAAAATTCTTTCATCATATTTAAGACACTAGGTAATTATTGCTTTACTTCTCTATTATGCTATGTGAAGATAAGTACCGTGTCTCATTTGATTTTGTATTTCACCATCTAACATGGTGCTTGCACATAGTAATGTTAGGTAATTGGTTAATGAATCAGTAAATTAAACTGAAAAGAATGAAATGCCCCTTCTCATTCATCTTTCTCTGTTCTCTCTTCATATCATCCTCTCTCACTTTTCTTTCTGCTCTTCCACTGTGACTACATTTCTGCAAGATTATAGAAATAATACAAGCTTTCTGACTTTTAATTAGAGTATTCTGTGATCTACAGATGTTGGAAAATGGATTTTGAACCTTAGCAAATATACTGAAAAAGCTTAAACATTTGTGGGTGGATGTGGCAATGAAAGACAGATTTCATTGGTATTTGTATGAGGATGGGTACATCAGTAAGGTTAACATATTTTGCTCAAGAACAAGAGATCTAGACAGATCTGCCCTGTTCTAATGGCAACAAAAATCGCATTCTGTCACACTGAGATGTTAAGTAACTGACCTTTCTCGAGGTCTCCAGAGATATCTTTCATAGAACCTAAAGATAACACTGTTTAAAAACTTCCAAGCTTTGTTTAGCCCAGGTACTTTTTATAGAGATATTAGTAAATAATAAAGTTTCTAATACACTGGCCAGGAGTAGTAGATACTAATAAATGTTAGTCTCTACTCCTCATCCTCCTTCCTAAAGTTCCCAAAGACCTAAGTTTCCTTGAAATTTCTCTCAGGATTGTCCAATATCCACAGTGTGGTGGTTAAAATTTGGGAGCAATATCTCAGCTGAGGGGGTTCCCCTGTGAGGAATGAGGGGACTCAGCACCACTCCCCAGGGTTCCAGTGCCAGGGAGGGAAGTCCTCAAGACTTTAGGCTGTGAAAACCAATTGAGACTGTGGCTGAGTGAGGCAGAAGGCTCCTGGAGTCCCAGGAATTCCTCTTAAAGGGCCTGTGCAGGGACTTACTTGTCCATGGACTTTCTCGCTAACAGACTCACTTGCTCTGAGCTCCAGCACTGGGGTAGCAGCTCGAAAGGCCCCAGGGAAATATAGGGAGGAACTGAATTATTTGGCTTCAGGGCAAGGGCTAGAGGGGCAGCTTTCTCCCAGAAGAAGTGCAAGCAGAAGCCGTTGTTCTTTTGTTGAGCCCTCCCACTATCCAGCATGCAGATGTAGATGGATATGATACTTCAATCTCTGTCAGCCTAGCTAACATAACACTGTTAACCCCTCTTCCCTGATGGTTCTCTGAGATTCTACCCCACCCAACTTGCAGGCCCACCCAATCCACTTTGAATGGCAGTTCTTTACAAATGGTCTGTCTTGGCTCATGCTTTAGCTTTTTCTAAAATCTCTCAAAGGTTCACGTACCCAAACAAGCAGCATCTGGCCTGGGTATGCCCTGTATCTCTTGCTAAGTAGTCCCAAGCCCAACATTAGCAACAGCTAGCCTTGGTTCACAGCTTAGCCTCTCCCAGGCAACTCCAAGCCCAGCACAAGTAGCAATCATCTGCAGATCACTTTGTAGCTCATACCAAGTGACCTTGTCTTGCACCAGAGCCCCTCCCAAGAGGCCCCAGAACCAACACATGCAGTAGCTAGCTTCAAACCACATCAGAGCACTACCCAAACACCTCTACAAATGACACACCTAAAGGGCAGACTGGGCAGGCACCAGAGCCCTGCTAAAGCAAATCTTACTCCATAGGGTCAGCCCCTGCTTCTCCACTGTAGTTATTGCCAGTCTTCACAACAAATCAGCCTGAAGGTCAATCCCTCCCATTGATATACCAACAGCAACCAAGACTCAAATATAGTAGGAGGGCACACACAACCCCAACAAGGGGCATACCAATAGCACACAGCTCAGGTGACCAGAGAGACTGTGCTACTGGGCCCCACAGGATGCATATTCTACATAATACATAGAAGCAAACACAGGGAAGCAGCCAAAATGGGGAGACAAACATGTACCAAATGAAAGAACAAAACAAAGCTCTAGAAGAAGCACTAAACAAAATGGAGACAAGGAGTCTACCAGAGTTTAAAATACTGGTTATAAGGATGCTCAAAGATCTCAGTGAGAACTTCAACAAAGAGACAAGAAACATAAAAATGTAGATAGAAAATAAGAATTAGTCAGAAATGAAATATAATAAATGGAGAATACATTAGAATAAACCAATAGTAAATTAGGTGAAGCAGAGGTCTGAAGCAGCAGTTTAGAAGATAAGGTAACAAAAAACACCCAATCAGAACAGCAAGAAGATAACAGAATCCAAAAAAGTGAGACTAGTTCAAGGGCCCTCGGGAACAACATCAAGTATAAAAACATTCTCATTATAGGGGTATCAGAAAAAGAGAGAGAGCAAAAAATTTAAAAAACTATTTAAAGAAAAGGCAACCTGGTGAAGGAAATAGATATACAAGCCCAGGAAGGGCAGAGAGTCCCAAACAAGATGAACTCAAAGAGGCCCACACCAAGACATATCATAATTAAAATGCCAAATATTAAAGACAAAGAATCTTAAAAACAGCAAGAAAAATATTTAGTTATCTACAAGGGAGCTCCATAAGACTGTCAGCTGATTTCACAACAGAAACTTGACTGGCTAGAGGGATTGGCAGGAAATACTCAAAATGAGGAAAAGCAAGGACCTACAACCAAGATTACCCAGCAAAGCTATCATTTAGAATCAAAGGACAGATAAAGAGCTTCCCAAACAAGAAAAAGCTAAAGGAAGTGTTAAAAAGATGAAGGAGGAGAAATATAAATAATAAAATGGCAACAACTACATGTCTATCAACAATTCCTTTAAATGTAAATGGATTAAATGTTCCAATCAAGAGACATAGGGTGGCTAAATGAATAAGAAAACAAGACCCTTACATATACTGCCTATAAGAGACTCACTTCAGATCAAAAAGCATACACAGATTGAAAGTAAAGAGAGGGAAAAAGATATTTCATGAAAATGAAAATGAGAAAAACAAAGCTGGGGTAGCAATACTTACACCTGACGAAATAGATTTTAAAACAAAGGCTCTACCAAAGGACAAAGAAACCCGAAACACTACTTCAAAGGGACATGTGCATTTATATATTTATTGCAGCATTATTTACAGTAGCCAAGATATGAAGTCAACCTGGGTGTTCATCAGTGGATAACTAGATAAAGATGATGTGGTACATATATACAATGGACTATTATTCAGCCAAAATATATATATATGAAATCTTGCCATCTGCAATGACATGGATGGACCTACAGGTATTGTGCTGAATGGAGTAAGTCAGACAGAGAAAGAGAAATGTCATATGATTTCACTTTTATGTGGAATCTTAAAAACAAAGTAAATGAACAAACAAAACAGAAACACAGAAATGGGTGCTAGATTTATCAGGTGATCATAAGTTATATAAATGCCTAATCACTGTGCTGTATTCCTGAAACTAACATAATATTGTATGTCAACTATAATTGAAAAATAAAAAATTATTTCCAAAGTAAATAAAAAAGAAAAATTAATTTCTCAGGATCAAAGTCACCAATAAGGAATAGGTCCAAATGGTGTGTGCCAGTAACCAAACATGTAGTTCTTCTTTTCAGATGCCAGTAAATTAATTCTCCTCTTTAGCACTTACACTTTTTTTGAGAATGGGGTATTTTTGCACTCCCACTATCGATTATAGAGAACATTTTCTATGAACTTCTGGGAGTTGTCATACTCATGTATAGCCAGGGACCAATCCATTGGCCCCAAATCCTCATCAAAGATCTCTTTCCCAGGAACATTGGGGAAAGCTCTGTATCTTCTCTTTGCTTGAAAAGGTGCTGCAGACCTTTGTAGAAGGTTAGGGAACACCTTAGGTATTTTGAGCAGTGTAATAGCAGACCAGCATGAATAGCTAAATCAAGAGCCAGAAGCCAGTTTATCAACCTTAAGAATCTGAGCAAAAATTCTCCAATCCCAATTTGAATTCAGTTAAAGTGGCAATAATTTGATGTACCCTAGTGACACCATTTATTGTAATATTAAATAGATGCTAATTATTAAAAAGTTTCGGAAATAAAATATAAAAGTGATGGGAAAAAATGGCTATAATGCTTTATTTCCTTATTTGAAAAACAAGCCCCCTTTAAAGCTTTAGATTCAGCTTTGTGATACAATTCAGCTGAATTTTCATTTAATAATTACATTATATCCTGCAGGAATAGACTTTCCCTGTCACATACAACTCCTATTAACTGCAACAATAGAAGTTGCCTATGGGAGTGTTTATAACCCTAAGCATTTTAGATGGAAATGAAATTAAAGTCAATAACTCTTCAATGTTCAAATGTACAAAGCCTGTTTTCAGGACTCCTCTTGCCTAAGGAAATGAAAGAGGAATTGTTTCCTTCCAAATCCTTATAGGCTTGTGAGAGGTGGGGCCACTTTTACTAATTTACTTTTTTTAAGTCTTTGCAGTCAAAAGTCCTTGAAGCTAGGACCCTTGGAGATTCTGTGAACTGCACATTGTTGATAGTGGTTTGTTCTGAGAGTTTCCAAATCCCACTTAAATCATTTTTAATTTTTTAATTTTTTAATTAATCATTTTTTTATTTTTTTCAGGAGCATCTAAAGGCTTTTGATGATGAAGTCAATGCTTTTTTGGACAACATGTTTGGACCTCGAGGTAAGTGAACTACTTGAGAACTTAATGTGGAAGGAACACAGTATTTGGTTACAGAAGATTATATCACTTTTGGTGTCTTCAAAACAGCATTTAACACTGAGAAACTTAACTTCCCTCACCTTTGCTATCCTTCTCTTAGAATATATAGAAGTCTTCATTTCTCCTGCTCAGCCTCTCTTGGGATTAAAGTTCTGGGAGTGGGAAGCAGGAATAGAATGCAGTGTAATACTTCCTTTGGTGTCTCTCTCTAGCTACCAAAGTTACTAAAAACTGGCCACCAAAGCAGGCTGTACCTTTCCTTCTGAATATATTCTACTTCTCTCTCTACTGCCCATTCACCCTTACCTTCCTCACATGCATAGTCATGTATAGTCTTGCTTCCCTTACAAGTCTTGACAGATTCTCTTTAAATATGTGTGAGCTTTCTCTGCCCAGGGCCATTAGATTGAGCTTCTAAGCTATCAGTCATTCCTCCGTTACCAGTCACTTAGACTACTACAGTGCGCCAATTGATGTATATTTAATGACTCTTTCCCCTTAATTCAGCACTAAGTCATTATAAGGTATCTTAACTAGTCTCCCTTTTTCCAATCATTTATTGTTAGCTGGAATAATACTTTAAAAGCCTAAATCATAGTATATGGTACTCTAGCTTAACACTTATCAGTGTCTTCCCAGTGTCCTTAGGATAAAAACCGGATTTTGTATCATGGACTACATACCCTTGGATTATTTAGCCCCAGCTACTTCTCTAACAGTAAGCACCATTATTCCTCATTCATTTTGACATCTGACATCTTTCACTTCCTCAAATATGTAAAATTCTTTCATACGCTGCTCCTTGAGCCTGGAATTCCTCCCCACTATCTTCTACTCCATCCCGCAATATAGTGAGCCCCTTCTCATACTTCAGGTATCAGCTTAAATGTTACCTTCTCAAGTAGGCTTTCCTTAACAAAGATATCAGGGAATTTGCCCTTCTGAAGGAGCCCCCTTCTTATTCTGTATTTCAACCTCCGTTTATTTCTTTCATACACATTATTGTTATTAATAGCTCTTTCTCCCATGAGGTCAGGAGCCATGACTGTTAATCTCCAGTGCTTATTACAGTTCCAGGAACATATTAAGTCCTATATATTTTGCAAATAATAAATTCTAAACAATATGTTTTGTTTTACTTGAGCCTTGGTGGTTCACAAAGCTGCGAAAAATCTGCAAGTTATTTCCTCAGCACTACTGGGTGAGGGGAGGGAGGAGATGATGTTTCCTGTTCCTAAAGTCTTTAAACAGAATCACTTAAAGATTATTTAGCCCACTCTCCAGTTTCTATACAGGCTCTATAAACTATTCTAAGTCATTCTAAGTGAATGACTATATAGTTTTAATAAAATGATATTCTTTGATTATATAGGGCTTTTTAAAAAATGCTTTCACAGAGTCTGGTTTTATTTTTTCCATTTTATCCTTGTGATGATCCATTGGGATAGGCAGGACAGGATACCTATATCTCATACCATACTTTATTTAATATGATCTCTGCCTTACAGTTCTAGTGGGTAGTGTAGAGGGCATGATGCTTTAATTTGGTCTTGGAGGGTTTTTTGGTGATTGGCTTTCTATTTGACACTTCTACTAGTGAGTTAAGTAAAAGTCTCCCTGAGCCAGCTTCACACTGAACTTTGCTGTCAGTAAGATCTTCATGATCTGGAATTATGTGAGTATGGGATCAATTAAGGATTGGATTACAGTTATTTACTCAGCTCTGGTCATTTTTATGAACATTTCCTTTGTAGAAAAAGAGACTGTAAGGTCGGCAGTTCACCAATGGACTACTAGGTGATCTCCACAATGACAGATAGCCTGGCATCCAGGTCATCACAAATCCTTATCCCCTTCCTAAAAGTGGCACAAGCTTCAGTTGACTGACAAGCCACCTAGTAAGCTTCTAGGTGTCCCCAAGTCTTTTCTGATTTTACCTACACCATATCATCAAGTGATATTCTGGGCAAATACCTGACACAGATGCAGAGCTAACACTTCTCAAGCCCCAGAGATAATCTTGTCATGAGTATTTGTTCCATCCTTTGGTTGGAACAGTTATGATCCTCCATAACAGTTGTGGCAAATATTTATAGGACCACGAAATAAGAAAATGAAAAACTTCAGGTGCTGTATTAGTTTTTCAATATGTGCTTACCTCAGTGTGCCAATTGATATATCTTCAATGACAGTTACCTCTCAAATCAGCGTTAAATGGATATGTTATAAGTGAGACAGAATAGAAATATAAGACCTAGTCTCTCTCTCATGGAGCATACACTGTAGTTGGGAGGGTAAAACTAGCACATCTGAAACAATTGGAAAGCCATGAAGTAAACCATGTGTATTAGTTTCCTAGGGCTTCAGTAACAAAGTGCCACAAACTGCAACAACAGCAGTTTATTCTCTTACAGTTCTGGAGGCTACAAGTTTGAAATCAAGATGTTGGCATGGCCATGCACCCTCTGAGGTTCTAGGGAAGGATCTGTTCCATGCCTTTCTCCTAACTTCTGGTAGTTTCCAGGAATCTTTGGCATCCTTTGGTTTGTAGATGTATCACTCTAATCTCTGCCTCTGTCTTCACATGGTGTTCTCTTTGTGTCCCTGAATCCAGATCTCCCCTTATAAGGATACCAGTCACCTGGTTAGGGCCCAACCTAATCCAGTATGATTTCATCTTAACTTAATTATATCTGCAAAGACTCTATTTCTAAATAAGGCCATAATCACAGATACCAGAAGTTAGGACTGGAACATCTTTTTAGGGAACACAGTTCAACCCATAACTCCATAAAAGGAGATAGCTGGTTAGTGCAAGTTACTTAATTTTTTTTTACCCCATGTGGCTCAATTTTTCTCATATGTAAACTGGAGATAATAATATCACCTATATGTCTGTTACCTTAACTGTGGTGATGGCATCACAGATATTTACATATGTCCAAACTCATCAAATTGTACACATTAAATATGTGCAGGATTCTGTGTAATCAAGTATACTTCAATAAAGCTGTTAAAAATAATATATATAATATTACTTTGAGAGTTAAATAAGTTAATACATGTAAAAGGCTTGAGAACAGTGTATAGCACAGAATTAGTGCTCAGCAAATGTTATTTATAATAACAGTATATAGCCATAACAAATTATAAAATGATCATTTTTTTGTCACGCTGATGAGAAGCTGTAGTTACGAAAAGAACGGTAGGAAATGGCTCCCTTCAGAAGGCAGTACCTTTATCTGAGTATTAAAGAGATGAGTAGGACTTAGATATGGAGAAAAACATTAGGAAGTGGCACAAACTTTTATGACAGATAATTATGAGCTAATTGTATGAAAGGTAATATCTGTGAATCACATGAATGTTCCTTTCTTACCTTTTTTATCTCTATCACAAATGGGAGAAGTTTATAGAATAAGTAATGGGGTATAGCACTCTTTCCCCTTAATTCAGCACTAAGTCATTATAAGGTATCTTAACTAGTCTCCCTTTTTCCAATCATTTATTGTTAGCTGGAATAATACTTTAAAAGCCTAAATCATAGTATATGGTACTCTAGCTTAACACTTATCAGTGTCTTCCCAGTGTCCTTAGGATAAAAACCAGATTTTGTATCATGGACTACATACCCTTGGATTATTTAGCCCCAGCTACTTCTCTAACAGTAAGCACCATTATTCCTCATTCATTTTGACATCTGACATCTTTCACTTCCTCAAATATGTAAAATTCTTTCATACGCTGCTCCTTGAGCCTGCACTTCCTCCCCACTATCTTCTGCTCCATCCCGCAATATAGTGAGCCCCTTCTCATACTTCAGGTATCAGCTTAAATGTTACCTTCTCAAGTAGGCTTTCCTTAACAAAGATATCAGGGAATTTGCCCTTCTGAAGGAGCCCCCTTCTTATTCTGTATTTCAACCTCTGTTTATTTCTTTCATACACATTATTGTTATTAATAGCTCTTTCTCCCATGAGGTCAGGAGCCATGACTGTTAATCTCCAGTGCTTATTACAGTTCCAGGAACATATTAAGTCCTATATATTTTGCAAATAATAAATTCTAAACAATATGTTTTGTTTTACTTGAGCCTTGGTGGTTCACAAAGCTGCGAAAAATCTGCAAGTTATTTCCTCAGCACTACTGGGTGAGGGGAGGGAGGAGATGATGTTTCCTGTTCCTAAAGTCTTTAAACAGAATCACTTAAAGATTATTTAGCCCACTCTCCAGTTTCTATACAGGCTCTATAAACTATTCTAAGTCATTCTAAGTGAATGACTATATAGTTTTAATAAAATGATATTCTTTGATTATATAGGGCTTTTTAAAAAATGCTTTCACAGAGTCTGGTTTTATTTTTTCCATTTTATCCTTGTGATGATCCATTGGGATAGGCAGGACAGGATACCTATATCTCATACCATACTTTATTTAATATGATCTCTGCCTTACAGTTCTAGTGGGTAGTGTAGAGGGCATGATGCTGTAATTTGGTCTTGGAGGGTTTTTTGGTGATTGGCTTTCTATTTGACACTTCTACTAGTGAGTTAAGTAAAAGTCTCCCTGAGCCAGCTTCACACTGAACTTTGCTGTCAGTAAGATCTTCATGATCTGGAATTATGTGAGTATGGGATCAATTAAGGATTGGATTACAGTTATTTACTCAGCTCTGGTCATTTTTATGAACATTTCCTTTGTAGAAAAAGAGACTGTAAGGTCGGCAGTTCACCAATGGACTACTAGGTGATCTCCACAATGACAGATAGCCTGGCATCCAGGTCATCACAAATCCTTATCCCCTTCCTAAAAGTGGCACAAGCTTCAGTTGACTGACAAGCCACCTAGTAAGCTTCTAGGTGTCCCCAAGTCTTTTCTGATTTTACCTACACCATATCATCAAGTGATATTCTGGGCAAATACCTGACACAGATGCAGAGCTAACACTTCTCAAGCCCCAGAGATAATCTTGTCATGAGTATTTGTTCCATCCTTTGGTTGGAACAGTTATGATCCTCCATAACAGTTGTGGCAAATATTTATAGGACCACGAAATAAGAAAATGAAAAACTTCAGGTGCTGTATTAGTTTTTCAATATGTGCTTACCTCAGTGTGCCAATTGATATATCTTCAATGACAGTTACCTCTCAAATCAGCGTTAAATGGATATGTTATAAGTGAGACAGAATAGAAATATAAGACCTAGTCTCTCTCTCATGGAGCATACACTGTAGTTGGGAGGGTAAAACTAGCACATCTGAAACAATTGGAAAGCCATGAAGTAAACCATGTGTATTAGTTTCCTAGGGCTTCAGTAACAAAGTGCCACAAACTGCAACAACAGCAGTTTATTCTCTTACAGTTCTGGAGGCTACAAGTTTGAAATCAAGATGTTGGCATGGCCATGCACCCTCTGAGGTTCTAGGGAAGGATCTGTTCCATGCCTTTCTCCTAACTTCTGGTAGTTTCCAGGAATCTTTGGCATCCTTTGGTTTGTAGATGTATCACTCTAATCTCTGCCTCTGTCTTCACATGGTGTTCTCTTTGTGTCCCTGAATCCAGATCTCCCCTTATAAGGATACCAGTCACCTGGTTAGGGCCCAACCTAATCCAGTATGATTTCATCTTAACTTAATTATATCTGCAAAGACTCTATTTCTAAATAAGGCCATAATCACAGATACCAGAAGTTAGGACTGGAACATCTTTTTAGGGAACACAGTTCAACCCATAACTCCATAAAAGGAGATAGCTGGTTAGTGCAAGTTATTTAATTTTTTTTTACCCCATGTGGCTCAATTTTTCTCATATGTAAACTGGGGATAATAATATCACCTATATGTCTGTTACCTTAACTGTGGTGATGGCATCACAGATATTTACATATGTCCAAACTCATCAAATTGTACACATTAAATATGTGCAGGATTCTGTGTAATCAAGTATACTTCAATAAAGCTGTTAAAAATAATATATATAATATTACTTTGAGAGTTAAATAAGTTAATACATGTAAAAGGCTTGAGAACAGTGTATAGCACAGAATTAGTGCTCAGCAAATGTTATTTATAATAACAGTATATAGCCATAACAAATTATAAAATGATCATTTTTTTGTCACGCTGATGAGAAGCTGTAGTTACGAAAAGAACGGTAGGAAATGGCTCCCTTCAGAAGGCAATACCTTTATCTGAGTATTAAAGAGATGAGTAGGACTTAGATATGGAGAAAAACATTAGGAAGTGGCACAAACTTTTATGACAGATAATTATGAGCTAATTGTATGAAAGGTAATATCTGTGAATCACATGAATGTTCCTTTCTTACCTTTTTTATCTCTATCACAAATGGGAGAAGTTTATAGAATAAGTAATGGGGTATAGCTTGAGAAGATACTTTCCATAGCAATGGCACTCTGTAGGGTGGGGTGTTTTAAAGAGAGACTAGGGTAGATGGAATAGGGTAGAGCAGAAAGAGGGACTGAGATTAGGAGAACCACAGATATCAAGAAAAGGGCATTATCTTTTGGAGAAACCATTTCCTTACAACTGTACTGACAGATTAAACACAGCATGCAATTTTTATAATTCTGGGCCAAACCATTATCTTTATTTAAACAACAATTTTAAAAAAGCAAAATAGAGAACAAAAGTCATTTTGTACCTACAATTATTTTCAGGTGTTGCTAATTATAGATCTGTTATGTATGTTTTGTTTAGGTTTTTAAATTTTCACTCTCCAGAGGAAGACATTCTTGATATGTTTAGGTCCTTGCCTCCTGGCTGTTTGTACTTCTAGTGCATGGTCAGGTTTGGGTCCCTGGCTTTATTTTCTACTCTCAGTTCTGAACCATCAGCCCTCAGGCTTCGCCTTCACTGTCTTCAGCTGTCATGCTTGCATCCCA
>NW_011889002.1:1965504-1966048 GCF_000151845.1 Pteropus vampyrus | reverse complement strand
TGAATGTTTGCTAAAGTTCACCTGTGAAGCCATCTGGTCCCGGACTTTTGTTTGTTGGGAGTTTTTTGATTAACTGATTTGATTTCATTAGTAATTGGCAAGTTCAGATTTTCTGTCTCTCTTTGACTCAGTCTTGTAAGATCGTATGTTGCATAAAATATTTGATCCATTTCTTCGAGATTGTCCACTTTGTAGGCATATAATTGCTCGTAGTATTTTCTTATAATCCTTTGTATTTCTGTGGAGTCCGCTGTCACTTCTCTTTCATTTCTGATTTTATTTGGGTCCTCTCTTTTTTCTTGGTGAGTCTGGTTAACGGTTTACCAATTTTGTTTATCTCTTCAAAGAACCAGCTCTTGGTTTCACTGATCTTTTATATTGTTTTTTAAGACTGTTTTGTTTATTTCAACTCTGATCTTTATTATTTCCTTCCTTCCACTCACTTCGGGCTTTGTTTGTTGTTCTTTTTCTGGTTCCTTTAGGGGTAAAGTTAGATTGTTCGAGATTTTTCTTGTTTCTTGAGGTAGGCCTGTATTTCTATGAA
>NW_011889002.1:1963323-1965454 GCF_000151845.1 Pteropus vampyrus | reverse complement strand
GTGTTTTAAAGAGAGACTAGGGTAGATGGAATAGGGTAGAGCAGAAAGAGGGACTGAGATTAGGAGAACCACAGATATCAAGAAAAGGGCATTATCTTTTGGAGAAACCATTTCCTTACAACTGTACTGACAGATTAAACACAGCATGCAATTTTTATAATTCTGGGCCAAACCATTATCTTTATTTAAACAACAATTTTAAAAAAGCAAAATAGAGAACAAAAGTCATTTTGTACCTACAATTATTTTCAGGTGTTGCTAATTATAGATCTGTTATGTATGTTTTGTTTAGGTTTTTAAATTTTCACTCTCCAGAGGAAGACATTCTTGATATGTTTAGGTCCTTGCCTCCTGGCTGTTTGTACTTCTAGTGCATGGTCAGGTTTGGGTCCCTGGCTTTATTTTCTACTCTCAGTTCTGAACCATCAGCCCTCAGGCTTCGCCTTCACTGTCTTCAGCTGTCATGCTTGCATCCCATTGCTCTGTTTGGATCATCTGAACTCTAAACCCATTCCTGGTTTACTGCACAACAATCCTAGGCAAATTCCAGGGAGTGTGAGTTTTAGGAATTAGGGTACAGTATCAATATGCTTTCTTTCCTGTCTCCTCGAAGCTTCTCCATAGGAGGCAGCAACAAGGTATGACACACCAGAAGTCAGATGTGAATTTAAATCCTGACTCTGCGGCCAACTATTGTGTAGCTTTTTCCAAGTTACTAAAGCTTTCTGACCTGTCTTATCATCCATAAAATGGCATAACATACTTTATATTTACTGAGTTAGAATAAATAAATACAGTAATCGTTCAAAAGTAGACATTCAAGAACTGTTACTTTCCACCTTCATTACCTTTTCTTGTCATTCAGTATTCCCCTTAAGCCCTGTTTGCTCCATGAAACCTTCTTTAAACTCTACTGTTTTCTTCTTCTTCACAATAACTCAAATTCAGCTTCTTTAATGCTGTGTCATTTTGTTCTCTGTTGTATCTGATATGCGCAAATAAAATGTATGTGCCAATATGTTATAGCTAAACAGAAGTGTTATTCTTCAGGATTCTCACTGTATGTGTTTCTTTTCAGATTCTCGAGTCAGAGGATGGTTCATGTTGGACTCTTACCTTCCTACCTTTTTTCTTACTGTCATATATCTACTTTCAATATGGCTGGGCAACAAATATATGAAGAACAGACCTGCTCTTTCCCTTAGGGGTATCCTTACCTTGTATAATCTCGGAATCACACTTCTCTCCATGTACATGCTGGCAGAGGTAAGTGTTTATGTAGCTTAATCTGTTGTTGAGAGATTTTTAGAAGCAATTAAAGCTAGCACACTGGAACTATCCAAGGTTATCAGTACTGTTCTTTAAGAGTTTGAGAACTTGTTCCAGCGTTTGATATTATTACTATTATTTCCAAAAGCCCTAAAAGCCTTTGTTTCTAACTCGAATTATCTTATCCCAATTTAGGCCTCTTTCTTGGGCCCTGAGTCTCTCATTGTAATTTAAAACACAATTTAGATCTGAATGGGCCTTTAAAGATCATATGTTGTAATTTTCTCCTTTTATGGATTATGATACTGAGGCTTAGAAAAGTTACATGATTTGCCTGAGAATAAACAGCTGTTGAGTAAGAGTATTTTTTTAATTAAATACCAAATGCAGTTAGTTTGACTAAAATATATACTTAAAGAATACTCCCTGCCTCTTTAGGCTACTGTGATAGTGCCATAGCTATTTCTCAGGACTGACTTCTGGAGGCCTGAGTTGACATTCCAGCTCAACTCTAGCTGCCCTCATTACATCATGTACTCCCCATTTCTTTGTAAAGTATCAAACCCGAGTAATTTTACAAGAAAAAAAAAGAAATTGTCTTGCCTTAGAACCAAAGGCCTAGGAAGGAGGAAGGGAGTGATGGAAAGAGAAAGGGAGAGAAGGAGGTGGGGAGGAGAGAGAGAGAGAGGGAGAGGGAGAATGAGCATGAGAATGAATAAACAAACATAAAACCTTTTTAAGGAAAAATTAGGATAAAATCATATAAATTATAAATGGCTGTTAATGGCACAAGTATAGCTGTTTTCTTGGTGTCCTTGAATTCTAAAAAAAATAAATCCTTGACTAAAATATAGGCCGTCTC
>NW_011889002.1:1956155-1958368 GCF_000151845.1 Pteropus vampyrus | reverse complement strand
ATAGGTACATAGTTATTGCCATTTTATTATTCATATTATGTTTTTCCCCCTTCTTCTTTTTACCGAAGCCCTTTCACATTTTTTGTAGTACTAGCTTGGTTGTGATGAACTCCTTTAGCTTTTTCCTGTCTGTGAAGCTCTTTATCTCACCTTCAATTTAATTGATAGCCTTGCTGGGTAGAGTGGTCTTGGTTGTAGAGTGGTCTAGGTTCATTTTTCATTACTTTGAATATTTCCTGCCAATATCTTCTGGCTTGCAAAGTTTCTGTTGAGAAATCAGCTGGTAGTCTTATGGGAGCTCCCTGGTAAGTAACTAGCTGCTTTTCTTTTGCTGCTTTTAGTATTCTCTGTTTGGCCTTTAATCTTCACCATTTCCATTTGGTCTGTCTTGGTGTGAGTCTGTTTGAGTTCATCTTGTTTGGGACTCTTTGTGCTTCCAGGACTTGTATGTTGATTTCCTTAACCAGATTAGGTAAATTTTCAGTTATTATTTCTTCATACATGTTCTTACTCTCTCTCCTCTCCTAGTGGTACCTCTACAATGTGGATGTTGGTGTGCTTGATGCTGTCCAGAGGTCTCTTAAACTATCCTAATTTTTTTTTAATTGTTCCAATTGAGAGTTTTCTGCTCCCTTGTCTTCCAACTCACTGATTTGGTCCTCTGCTTCATCTAAACTACAGTAGATTCTTTCTGGTATATACTTCAATTCGATTATTGTGTTCTTCAATTCTGACTAGTTCTTTTGTATGGTTTCTATGTCCTTGTCCCTTTTTATGCATACTATCCCTTTTTTGAAGTTCTCACTGTGATCATCTATTCATTCCCTAAGTTCTTTGAGCATGTTTACAACCAGTGTTTTGAACCCTATATCTGGTAGATTGCTTGCCTCCATTTTATTTAGTTCTTTTTATGGAACTTTGTTCTGTTCTTTCACTTGAGACATGTTTCTTTGTTTTCTCGTTTTAACTGCCTCTTTGTGTTCCTTTCTGTATATTAGGTAGATCTTTCATATCCCCCAGTATTGGCCAGATGGTCTTTTGTAGTAGGTGATCTTTGTGGCCCAGTGGTGCAGTCTCCCTGGTCACCTGTGCCCAGGACTGTCCCTTGTGCGTTTTTGTCCCCTCCCGTTGCAGTTGAGTCTTAATTGCAGTTGGTACATGAGTGGGTGGAATCAACTCTCAGGCTAACTGGCTGAGAATTGGCCATGCCCACAGCATATGAGCTGCTCTGTGGGGGCTGACCTAGCAGGACTCATGTTCCTGTTGAGATCACCCTTTGGGTATGCTGCTTGTGGATCTAATCAGGTGGTGCTCTGTTGTGGTCTGACTCCATTCTCTGGGTGTGTTGGTTCTGCCCCTTGGAGGGGCTCCCATGCAGGCTAAGGTCAACTGCTACCTGCAACTAGCCTGGGGCTACCTGGTAGAAGTTACAAAGTGATCCATGATTGTTTGCTGCCTGTGCTGTACTTGAAACCACGTGAGAGAGGCCACCCAGCCAACCAAAGCTGGCTGCCACCAGTATCTGGCCTGGAAAATCTGAATGAAAGGCCCAGATCACCCCAAGGCCTAAGGCTGTCTGCTAGCTGCCCATAAAGCTCAAGAGCTGAAAGAGCTTCTGGCAGTATATGAGTTGAGTAGGGCAGGGTCCCAGGAAGTCAACAGGGGCAAGTGGTGTTCACCAGGTTAGTGTAGATTCAGATTTGGCCCCTGTGATGAGCCTATGGCCACTTGTAGTAGTTGCAGATCATACCAAAGCCAGCTGCTGCCCACCTCAGGCTCACAGACCCCCAGATTTGTTCAAGATATTTTATTGCTTGGGCCAGGGCTTGTTGCCACCCTCTGAAATTATCTCAAGAAGCATGCGAGCTGCCTTTTGATTGCTGCTGAAAGAGCCTCCTCCCTTAAGTGTGGTGTTGGTTGCCTAGCCACAAAAATGCCTCTGGCAGTGCACAAGTTGGGTAGGTCAGGGTCTCAAGGAGTCAGCAGGGTGGAATGAGTAGAGTTCACGAGGCCATGGATTCAGCTTTGGCTGTGTGGGAGGAGGGCTTAACACAAGGATAAGGGTGGCTGTCTCTCTAGCCCTCTCTCTGAAGCCACATGACCCAGTCTTTCCTTGTAAGTCTTTGGTGCGTCTAGTTTTGCTATCCCTCTGCCAGAGCCTAGGGTGAGTGAGTGCCTGCAAGTGAGTGTGCATGCGCCTCTTAAGAGGATGT
>NW_011889002.1:1953169-1956105 GCF_000151845.1 Pteropus vampyrus | reverse complement strand
TTTACAAGAAAAAAAAAGAAATTGTCTTGCCTTAGAACCAAAGGCCTAGGAAGGAGGAAGGGAGTGATGGAAAGAGAAAGGGAGAGAAGGAGGTGGGGAGGAGAGAGAGAGAGAGAGAGGGAGAGGGAGAATGAGCATGAGAATGAATAAACAAACATAAAACCTTTTTAAGGAAAAATTAGGATAAAATCATATAAATTATAAATGGCTGTTAATGGCACAAGTATAGCTGTTTTCTTGGTGTCCTTGAATTCTAAAAAAAATAAATCCTTGACTAAAATATAGGCCGTCTCGCCCATAGTCTAATCTGTTCATTCGTCTAATAAAATCCACCATTCTAATAATGATTAACAACTATTACCTTAAATAACTGCAATAAAACTGCAATCATGGAATTTTAGGCATCAGCCGGAATGCAGGAAGTGGGATTTGGAGTCAGGAAAGCCATGCCAACAACTCTGAAATTATACACATAGGTGCTCGCTAATTTACCTAACTCTGAATAGGGAATTTTTATTTTAGATTCTTTACTAGGTGAATTTTAGTTCACTAGGAGAGTATGTGAGGTATTAATTTATGGACTTAATTTCTTTGTATACTCTTCATTGGATTGTTGTCAGAAGTAGCAGCCGCATCAGAGGGGCCAGCCTGTAGGTCTGACTATATTGGAAGCTCCAATACCTGCCAGAAACTTTGGTGTAGTGGACTCAGAAGATCTGAATTCATGTGTCAGCTTTGTCACTTTATCTAATTTTAGAGGAGTTACTTAGGAGTTACTCTGAACCTTAGTCAACTTATCTTTGAAATGGAGACATGATATTTGTCCAGCTGAACTCATGAGTTAGATGTGAGGATTAATCAGTTCTGTTTAGCTAACGTGCAGTGAGCACTTAGGAGGTGCTATGAAGTGTACTAAACCCAGGGGATACAGAGATAGAGAGACAGGGTTTCAGTACTTCAAATGCTCACAGACAAGTATAAGTAGGAGTTAGTAAGTGTGGAAGGCTTTGTACATTTTAAAGGGAATATTAGTCACCATTAACAGGAACAAAAACAACAGTTTAGTGTTTGAACCACCAAGTAAATGGTTTCTGCCTTTTAGGGAGAACATCTACACTGAGCAAGTTCCCCTTTATGAATTTTATACACCGCTTATCGACTGTTTCTCTTCTCACACTTTTATATCTCTTGGTTCAAAAATCACTACTGTCACTTGCCTCCTAGCCACCTCTGATTGTAAACTTTCAGAGCAGAAATAAGGTCTTTTCTTTGACACTTTTGGGGTATATTCCATAGACATCAGTCAAGTGATAGGATGAGTTAATCTTGCTAATTTGTTATGCCCTGGCCTGATGTTTGCTTAGTCCCGGAAATTACTGCTAAAATTATTATCAGGATAGTGGAGTAAGGACAAGGGTTATAAAACATTCTAAATGTTTTTAATGGTTCATCTCTTTTTAATGTTCAGCTCATTATCATCCCATCCCTCCCTGTTCTGTATATATATTTTAATAGTTCTATACCATTACCCATTTCTGATAAGCAACAGAAAATAGTAGGTTTTACATAAGTATTTATGTAAATCAAAGCCAAATACCTTATATTCTAGAATTTTAAGTTTCTTCAGTAATAATGAGAAGGGAGAAAACTTTCGTAGAATTTTCTACAAAGAATAAAAAACATTTTCTTATGTTGATGTAGAAAGAACACTAGATAAGGAATGAGAAGGTCTGAATTTCAATCATTGTTCTACCACTTAAGCAAATCATTTACTTATGTATTTACTGAGTACTTTTTATACTCCAGGCATGGGTCAAAGAAATGTAGATGCGGAGATGAGCAAAAAAAAAGGAGACATTTTATGGAGCTTTTTGGTTTTTGAGCATGGGGAATATAGACATTAACCAATTACAGTTACATAAATGATTGATTACCATGTTATCATAAATTAATAAATGGCTTAAGAACCTTTCTGAGTCCTAGTTTACATATATGTAAAATGATAATAAATATGCACTTCATAAAATTAAGACGATCAAATAAGATAAATATGTATGTATAAGCCAGTATAAGATATTATTAAAATTTTAGTATTATTTCCTCACATTTCTTTACATTTAATTCTACATTTTACTCGTGGAAACATATGACAAGATAATTCCTTACGCTAAATATTTTGTTATTCAAATGATAGCTAAATCCTGATTCTTTTTAGATTTAATTTCTAAAAAGGTCAGGAGTAAATTATATTAAGAAATATAACCATTGATATTAATTCGTAGCAAGAATTAAATAATTTGATAATTAGTATTTGAGGACAGGATTGAGTCAAACTCAATCCTGGGAAGTTTCTACTCAAACCCAATTAGAAATGTGGATGGGAAATTCAGTTTTGTCCAAATTCTTGTGTTGATTCCCCACCTTCCTTTCTTGATTCTTTGGCAGCTTATTCTCTCCAGTTGGGAAGGAGGCTACAACTTACAGTGTCAGGATCTTGCCAGCGCAGGGAAAGCTGACATCCGGGTGAGTCATGAAAGCAAATTAACCATCTGTACACATTTCTCATTGAAAAGGAGAAATCGCTTTCTCCTTCTAGATATGAGAATAGGGGCTGGGATTAGATAAGGAAGGACTCCTATTCTAATAGAAATGTTTGGTGACAAAAATGTTTTCCAAATGTCCAACTATGGGAAACTGAATAAACCATGGTACATCCATTGAATGGATCCCTTTCAAAATGGAATGAGAAAGGTCTCTGTGCTATTATAGAGTTATCTCCAGGATAATACTCACCTGGCACTGTACATAGTTATAACAGTATTATTGACTATATTCCCTATGCTGTACTTCACATCCTCATGACTATTTTATAACTACCAGTTTGTACTTCATCATCCCTTCAACTTTTCTGCCCAGCCCCACAACCTACCCCCCAT
>NW_011889002.1:1950321-1953119 GCF_000151845.1 Pteropus vampyrus | reverse complement strand
TTCCCCTTTATGAATTTTATACACCGCTTATCGACTGTTTCTCTTCTCACACTTTTATATCTCTTGGTTCAAAAATCACTACTGTCACTTGCCTCCTAGCCACCTCTGATTGTAAACTTTCAGAGCAGAAATAAGGTCTTTTCTTTGACACTTTTGGGGTATATTCCATAGACATCAGTCAAGTGATAGGATGAGTTAATCTTGCTAATTTGTTATGCCCTGGCCTGATGTTTGCTTAGTCCCGGAAATTACTGCTAAAATTATTATCAGGATAGTGGAGTAAGGACAAGGGTTATAAAACATTCTAAATGTTTTTAATGGTTCATCTCTTTTTAATGTTCAGCTCATTATCATCCCATCCCTCCCTGTTCTGTATATATATTTTAATAGTTCTATACCATTACCCATTTCTGATAAGCAACAGAAAATAGTAGGTTTTACATAAGTATTTATGTAAATCAAAGCCAAATACCTTATATTCTAGAATTTTAAGTTTCTTCAGTAATAATGAGAAGGGAGAAAACTTTCGTAGAATTTTCTACAAAGAATAAAAAACATTTTCTTATGTTGATGTAGAAAGAACACTAGATAAGGAATGAGAAGGTCTGAATTTCAATCATTGTTCTACCACTTAAGCAAATCATTTACTTATGTATTTACTGAGTACTTTTTATACTCCAGGCATGGGTCAAAGAAATGTAGATGCGGAGATGAGCAAAAAAAAAGGAGACATTTTATGGAGCTTTTTGGTTTTTGAGCATGGGGAATATAGACATTAACCAATTACAGTTACATAAATGATTGATTACCATGTTATCATAAATTAATAAATGGCTTAAGAACCTTTCTGAGTCCTAGTTTACATATATGTAAAATGATAATAAATATGCACTTCATAAAATTAAGACGATCAAATAAGATAAATATGTATGTATAAGCCAGTATAAGATATTATTAAAATTTTAGTATTATTTCCTCACATTTCTTTACATTTAATTCTACATTTTACTCGTGGAAACATATGACAAGATAATTCCTTACGCTAAATATTTTGTTATTCAAATGATAGCTAAATCCTGATTCTTTTTAGATTTAATTTCTAAAAAGGTCAGGAGTAAATTATATTAAGAAATATAACCATTGATATTAATTCGTAGCAAGAATTAAATAATTTGATAATTAGTATTTGAGGACAGGATTGAGTCAAACTCAATCCTGGGAAGTTTCTACTCAAACCCAATTAGAAATGTGGATGGGAAATTCAGTTTTGTCCAAATTCTTGTGTTGATTCCCCACCTTCCTTTCTTGATTCTTTGGCAGCTTATTCTCTCCAGTTGGGAAGGAGGCTACAACTTACAGTGTCAGGATCTTGCCAGCGCAGGGAAAGCTGACATCCGGGTGAGTCATGAAAGCAAATTAACCATCTGTACACATTTCTCATTGAAAAGGAGAAATCGCTTTCTCCTTCTAGATATGAGAATAGGGGCTGGGATTAGATAAGGAAGGACTCCTATTCTAATAGAAATGTTTGGTGACAAAAATGTTTTCCAAATGTCCAACTATGGGAAACTGAATAAACCATGGTACATCCATTGAATGGATCCCTTTCAAAATGGAATGAGAAAGGTCTCTGTGCTATTATAGAGTTATCTCCAGGATAATACTCACCTGGCACTGTACATAGTTATAACAGTATTATTGACTATATTCCCTATGCTGTACTTCACATCCTCATGACTATTTTATAACTACCAGTTTGTACTTCATCATCCCTTCAACTTTTCTGCCCAGCCCCACAACCTACCCCCCATGTGGCAATCATCAAATTTATCTATGAGTCTGTTTCAGTTATATTAGTTTATTTTGTTCTTTAGATTCCAGATATAAGTGAGATCATATGGTATTTGTCTTTCTCTGACTTATTTCACTTAGCATAATACCTTCTGGGTCAATCCATGTTGTTGGAAATAGTAAGATTTTATTTTTTTCTATGGCTAAGTAATACTCCATTGTATTTATGTACCACATCTTTTTTTTCCATTAATCTATTGATGGACATGTAGGTTGCTTCCACATCTTGGCTCTTGTAAAAAGCACTGCAGTAATCATAGAGGTGCATATATCTTTTTAAATTAGTATTTTGGATTTCTTCAGATAAGTAGCCGGAAGAATTTCTCAGTCATTAGATACTTCTGTTTTAAATTTTTTGAGGAACCTCCAAACTTTTTTCTTAGTGGCTGTACCAATTTGCAATCCCACCAACAGTGTATGAGGGCTCCCTGTTCTCCACATCCTCACCAACACTTGTTTTTTGATTTATTGATGATAGCCATTCTGACAGGTGTCAGTTACTGTGGTTTTAATCTGCATTTCTCTGATGATTACTGAGCTTGAGCATCTTTTCATCTGTCTATTAGCCATCTACATTTCCTCTTTGGAGAAACTTCTATTCTTCTGCCCATTTTTAATTGGATTTTTTTTGTTGTTGTTGTTGAGTCGTATGAGTTCTTTATATATTTTGAATATTAACCTCTTATCAGATTTACCACAAAGGAATATCTTACCCTATTCAGTAGTTTGGCTTTTCACTTTGTTGATAGTTTCCTCTGTGAAAAAACATTTTAGTTTGATGCAGTCCCATTTGTTCATTTTTCTTTTTGTTTCCCTTGCTTGAGGAGATATATCAAAAAAAAATTACTAATAGCAATATCAGAGTTTATCGCCTATGTTTTCTTCTAGAAGTTTTATGATTTCAGGTCTTACATTTAAGTCTTTAATCTATGCTGAGTTTATTCTTG
>NW_011889002.1:1929849-1950271 GCF_000151845.1 Pteropus vampyrus | reverse complement strand
AGAGGACATGGATGGAAGCTAGACTTCTCTGAATGTACCTTGTCTTACATTTGATTTGGGAACCATTAAGTTTTTTACATAATTATAAAACGAAATTAAATCTAAAAAGAAAGTAGGGCATCCTCCCCCCAAAAAACTTGGAAATAAACTAAAATAAATGAATATACCCATATATTAAGTTGATGATATAACCACACAAAGAATTATTATTTTAAGTAACATTAAATCAGTGTTTTGCCTAGATATCCCTAGTGAGATTTATCTTAAGAATATTCAGTGATTTTTCGGTTGCTATTAATAAAAATTTGGTATTGCTTTTTTGATACTGTTATAGGTACATGTAGGATAAAGTATATAATAATAATATTATTACAAGTAATATTTAAACACAGAAGGAAGATGATATCAATAAAAATTAAATGAAACCCAGTAATCATAGATTCAAGTCGGAAATATCAGAACTTTGTTATTTCTAAAATAAATGTGTCTTTTTTTTTTTTAGCTCTCTACAGAAAAGGCCTAGTCAGTCTGTGACAACCAGTACGATAAGCAATGAATCCCCAGATTATGTTCCCTAAATCCTGTAATTTTCCACTGGAGTTCTTAGGGAATTAGCCAATTCATGGTTTGGGTAGGAAATGTATATAAGAAGAATCTAGGACCTCTTGTGACGTAAAACAAGAGAACTATCAAAGACTGCTAGAGTCATGAAGGAAGGATGTAGGAGCCACCACTGTGAAGGGCCTTCCAATGCCGAATATGGGACAGTTTGACTATCAAAAAGAATACTATTGGAGTGGATTGAAACATATTAAATTTATTTTTTAAAACGGGAGTTTAAAATGATACTGAAAGAAACCTCATTGTTACCCTTTGAAGGTTGCGAGGACACCAATTCATTCTAGGAAAAAAGGGAAAGAATCAAATGTTTTCTTGCCTTTCATATGTGAATCTCCATATTGATAAAGAGGAAGAGTTCTCTCTAGAGGAAAAAATTCATAAGTAACAAGAGAATTAAAATCACTATTTTGTAACTCCTTGTGAAGTAATGGATCTAGACAGCAGTGAACTGTAAATGATAAAACTAGTGGGTAAAAATTGAATGGAAATTTCATAATGATTGGATTAGGCTATTAATACCTGAACTCGCTGTTCATAAATATCAGCAATCATGTCCCTCTTGAAATGATGAGATAGGAAGTACACTGAACCACCTATAAAGTATTCTTGCCAGAAGCCTTAAACCTGGCCGAGTCAATCCTCTCAATCTAATTGCTGGTTACAGAAAATGTAGGGGATAGAGAAACAACAGTAGGAAGAAACAGCCATCCAAATCGATAATATTGGAATTCTATACAACTGTTGTAGCTTTAATAGAAATAAAAGACATGAAAAAAGGAGAGGAGCAAGGAGAAAGACTGTTATTGATCAGAAGAGACTTAAGAATGATATCATAAATGCAAGCTGAACCTTGTCTGGGTCCTGATTTCTAAAGAGACATTTTCGAGGGAGATTTGGACATGGACTGGGCTATTAAAAGATATTAAGGAATTGTTCATTTTATTAGATAATGTTATGGTGGTTATGTTAAAACAAACATAGTCTCCATATCAGAAGTTTTTATAGATAAAATATGATACTTTGGATTTTTTATATGCTACACTCCCCCCTCCCCAAAAGAAAAGTGATGTGAAATAGACCTGATTCAACAAATTGGAATCATATTGAAAATTCTGAATTTCAGTGGTAGATACCACTGAAAATATTTGTAAATATTTTCAAACATTTACAAATGTAGGAAGAATAAGTATAATGAACCGATGGGAACTTATTCTTCCTACATTTGTAAATGTTTGAAAATTTCCATAATAACATGGATTAATTAACCTTTTAATTAAGCCTTTAATTAAAATCTTTAAGATATACATTTTGAAAACATGTTCAAAGCTATAATACAAAAAAAAATGTAGATTTCTCTACACCCATTTTATTTTTAGTATATTACTGCAGGCCAGTGCACTTTGGGATACCATACAATTCCCCAGAGGTCACTGTTGTGTTTATGGTTTAATATTTTTGAAGGTTTAATATTCCCTCAAACATTAAGGTGGATGCCACTTGGAGAAGGATGGTGGAAATACCAGCCCACATAAGCCTGGGAAAGATCCTATATAAATCAAGGAACCGTGGATTGGGTTTCTAGGTGCAGAGGAGCGACTTGATCACATATGTATTTTGGAAAGATAATACTAGAGTAGGGTGGATTGCTGGGAACAAACTAAAACTGGAGTCAGAGACACCAGGTAGGTGTTTTTTCAGTGGTCTGAGAGAGAGATGCACACTAGTAAAGCACAGGACACAACGCTGAGAGGGAGGGCATCACGAGGCCATTCTCATTGCTCGCCTTTTCTTTTCCCATTTTAAAATTCTTACAGGTAGCCAAGGTGTTATGGTGGTACTACTTCTCCAAATTAGTAGAGTTCCTGGACACCATTTTCTTTGTTTTGCGGAAAAAAACCAGTCAGATTACTTTTCTTCATGTATACCATCATGCCTCTATGTTTAACATCTGGTGGTGTGTTTTGAACTGGATACCTTGTGGACAAAGTAAGTTATTTTGTTAATTTTTCAGTTCCATGTAATGGATCTTGTGAGACCTTTAGTGAATCTCTTGTGTTGAGTACTACATGCAGACCAAGACAGAGGGAAGGGAGGCCACAGCATAGCCTGCTTTGTCACACAGGGAAGCATGTGTTTGCCAATGGCCATTTAGATTATGGTCTTCGACACTGGCAGAATATGAGTATTACCCTCAATTTTAAAAATATTTTCTTCTCCATGCACCAAATATCCAATGGCCAGAAGCACATACTCTAGCTGGAGCAGTTTTACTCTAATAGGGCTTAAGAAATATATATGGCACCTTCCACAATTACCACTTGGCTCTGATATAGATTGAGTCATTTCAACTTTTAGGGCTTGTTTTTCCATTCTGAAAAATTAAAGTCTCATTGCTGACCCACTAGAGTAGTGGCTTTTTTTTTTTTCACTAAGAACCACAATAAGAAATAATATATTTTATATCACAACCCAGTGCACTCATTCATATATATATATTTTGTATGAAACAAAAATTTCATGAGACAATATTTAGTCTGGCTCTGTATAATGCATTGTGGTGTTTTGTTTTTTCTTTAATTCTATTTCACTTTTCCAAAAAGCTGATGACAACTTTCACTGCATTAATTTACTAACAGGTTCATTATGACCTGCAGTTTGAGAAACACTGAGTTAGAGAGACCCACATTTTCTATTTGATATTGTCTTGTACCCAAGAATTTAAAAATATTCTATGAAAAATTAGAACAGGTAAAACTTAAGTCAAAAATTTTGTCCCAGGATGACACTCTTGTAGAGATGATATTTTTTAAAACACCAAGGATATTTGGAATATTTTGGTGACTGTGAAATGCAAATATAAAATACAATGTGAAGAATGAAATTGCTGGAGGTGTAGTGGGCTGAAAGAGATGCTTTTTGCACCTCTCCTAGCCTGACAACCTGGTTTCTTGAGTTTAGTTATTAAGACTATAACAGACTTGTACTGTGATCAATATATAGACCATAATCGACATCAAAAGACAGTTATCAAAATTAAGTATTTTCGTGGTTCTCAACAGGTTCATTACAAATCACTAAGCATCTAAAAGTCTCAAATGATCATTGTGTAAATACAATTCTTATGAATAAAATACTGTGTGACAATTTCTATTCAATCTAGAATATTATAAAAATTATTAGCAGCAACTATCAGTTTTTCTTTAATTGATGGCAATGAAATCTCAGGTGGGTAAAAAAAATCACTAATATTGTGCTACCTGGTACTCTGAAACTATATTTGTGTTTTCATATATATTCTAGTGCCTTAACAAGTTATTCCATCCAGTGTTTCTTAAGGACTTCCTAGATGCATGGCGTTATTCCTTTTATTTCTTATTCACTGATTTGCATTTATTCAGATCTCTAATCCAGTACTGGGAAACCAGACTAGAGAATTTAAACTGATTAATTAACCAGCACATGTACAGTGCCTTTTAATTTATATAATGTTATATTATCTCCTTTAATCCTACCACAACCTTAAGAGGTAATTATTATACCTATTTTCCAGGTGAGAAAATCAAAATTTACAAGGTCAAAGTAACGTATCCAAGGAGCAGAGCTAATAGAGGGGGGTTGTCTAGCTCTGTGGTCTCCGCTGCCACAGGATTGATAGCTCTTAGACCAGCCATCTGTATCCCAAGCTAACACACAGAATAGTACCCAACACAAAGCAAATGCTAATAAGCATTTTACATGTCTTGGTTGATTTAATCCTCACAACAGTGAGTTCCTTATTTCCAACAAATACTCTGTCTCTCACATCCTACCTCTTGCAACTACTATCTGTTCAAACCTTAGTTGACCCAACAGAACTTAGTCCTTTCTCCTTGGTGTTCTGAAACAGCATTCACTCAATGTTGATGGCAGTTATAGGAAGATTTCACAAAGATGATGGCAGGGGATAGAGGGCATGCTTTAGCACAGCTTAGCACAGCAAATATCCTAATTGGATTTTAGATATTCCTTGTTCTAAAAGTCCATGAGATGCCCCAGCTACTGGGAAGGTCTCACCAGCCAGTCTCTCCCCAGTCCCAGTCTTTTCTCATCCTCCCCAGCATCTCCTGGTTCCTAGATTTCTTTCAAGTAGATTTCATTTACTTAATTATGAAAAGCAACATTTTTCCTTGACTCTTGAGCATCTTCTTCAGCCATGTACTGAAGGCTCTCTTTGTATAATCAAAATGGCTCATCAAAGGTTTAGCTAAAACAAAGACACTTCTCTCTCAAAGAAATTCTGCCATCAGCTTTAAGCTAACATTTCTTTTTCTTCCCAATTAGCTAATAGTAATGGGTTAAAGGTACACTAAAACCTTTGCACATCAGGAATTACCTTTTTGGTTGGCGAGCTAAAACACTATCCCAGTTTCTATTTAGGCAGCTTTTGCTGAATCCTGGAGTAATGTCGCAATAAACAAGGTGAGTTTATCAGTGTGAATTGTTAGTGACATATTTGTTATTTGTCTTTATGATACGCAGGAAGGATCTCACTGGACAAAGAATGAACAGTCTTACTTTCTAGAAGAGCGTAAATTTTCATATGGTACTTTTGTAGGTTTCTTTGGACCCACTCTGAACAGTTTTATCCACATTCTTATGTACTCCTACTATGGACTGTCTGTGTTTCCATCGATGCACAGGTATCTTTGGTGGAAGAAATACCTCACACAGGCGCAACTGGTATGTTCTCCCTCCTTTCAGCTCCTCTTCATGTGAAGCTTATAAATATTTTCATGGATCGGGGAAAGGAAATAGGGAGTCTCAGTCTTCTTAGAAGTCAGAGGCTTTTCCATGTGTGATGAGGCTGCCTGTTTTTCTCTAAAAATGGCCTTTTAAGAATGAAACCTTATTTATTAAAATGTCCTTTCTGTGTACAATTAGCTTATTCCTTGCTTTGAATATAGATGAATACTTTTAAAACTAATGTTCATGTTATTTTTATCTTTCATTTCAACTGCTTTCCCATGAGAGTTAATGAGCATTATAATTATGTAATTTTAAATAAAATTTCTGGATAGGATAGTGAGCTGCTTTAGTGTTTTCTTGTTTTATTACTGCAAATTTTGGGGAGTAAGAATAGTTGATTTCTAAATGTATGAAACTTCACAGTGGTTTTTATATGGCTCGGCTTGGTTCACTCCACATGATGCCCTTTCTGCCACCCTTCCAGGTGCAGTTCGTGCTCACCATCACCCACACCATGAGTGCTGTCGTGAAACCATGTGGCTTCCCTTTCGGGTGCCTCATCTTCCAATCTTCTTACATGCTTACACTAGTCATCCTGTTCTTAAATTTTTATTTCCAGGTAGGTTCAATGTAAATATTCAGTGGCAAAACATAATAGACTGTGCACTATGTTTAATTTTACCCATTAAATATTATAGTAGCTCATGCTTGTTGATAAATTCTAATGACGGTGAAGCACAAAGTAAAAAGTGAAACTTGGATTCCTAATTCCTCTCACCACGGAGGAGGCCCTCTTCGAAGGATAACCAGTTAGTGGTCTAGTGGGCATTCTATTAAACATTTTTCAATGGATGCGTTTTGATAAAGTTTTATCAAAGTTATTATGCATTTGTATCATATACTTGCACCATGCTATCCGAGTCTGAAGTCTAAAAGTTAAACACTGTGTATAGTAAGACAGATCCAGGAAATATATAGGGAGAAAAACATAGGCTAAATTGAATATTAAAAAATTGTTTCCATATCAGCTACTGCGATGTTGTAGACTGTTTAATGAAGGGAAAAATAATTGTTTTAAGGCAAACCAATGTGGAAAGGTCACACTGACTTTTTCTTGAGTGTCATTTTCTTTTTAATTAACGATTTAAATAGAAGAGAACTTCAAAATGCAATTTCAAAGCAACTCTATTGTATAAGAACTGATGAAAGCAGTAAGAGCACAGGCCTCAGGTGGTTGTAGATTTAAAATTACACTTCTTTGTGGGCTGGAGAAATAAAGCTTCACGAAAAAAATGAGAACATTTTTATTCAAAACAGTACTTCTGAAGTTGTATTCAATTGTATTTTCTTCTTCAGACAAACAACAAGTGCTTTCTGAATTTTTAGTTTGCATTTGCTGAAAGTCAACCCATAGTGGTTTTAAACAAAGTACAACTGTGGGAACTGAACTTTTGACAGCTTTTCAGCACTTGTGTTTCGAAATTGGACTAGCTAGGTTTTGTCTTTCATAAGAGATAAGAGTTTCCTTTCAAAATTTCTAAAGAAATAACCATTGATAGAACCAAAGCCACAAAAAGAAGGAAAAAGCTGAATGTTAAAGGGAAAGCGAAGGGAGTCATTTTGGTATCAAAACTTGAAGGGAAGCCGATAGCCCAGCAGGGGTCGGCAATGGCACTCAAAGCTTTAACCCTACATGCTCCTTCAGTTGAATCTTAGTCTTTTAGAGTATGTTCTTTTAAACTTAACCCTTAATACCACTGCTTTGAAAAAAAAAAAAAAAAAACGGTAAAAATGAGGTGAGAGCATGTATTTTGTCAGAATAGCAAAGATATGCCAAAACCCAAATCAAGCCAAAATCCCAGGTACCAGTACTTTTTTTCACTTGAACTGTATTTTTTAAAAATTGTCCTTAAATAAGTCATGGAGATATAATGTACAGCATGGTGACTATAGTTAATAATACTGTATTGCATATATTGCTAAGAGAGTAGATCTTAAAAGTTCTCATCACAAGAAAAAAGTCTAACTGTATGTGGTGATGGATGTTAACTAGACTTTTTGTGGTGATAATTTCACAATATATACAAGTAGTAACTCGTTATGTTGTACATCTGAAACGAATATGTATGTCAGTTATACCTGAACTGAAAAAAAAAAAAAAAACTCGAAAGATATATCCTTTCCAAGTAAGCAACTAATGCAGAATAAATTGAATGCTAATCCCATAATATATAATAAATACTATCCTAATGTAGATAAGGTGAAAGAAACAATCTTTTATGGGAATTCATGCATACATCCTGTTTTTACCCTATTTTTATTTTTAACCCGAAGCTTAAAAATTGTCTTATTAAAAACAAGAATACTTATTAAAAAGTCCAGTACCCAAGAAAATCATGCACTGTTTTAGACTGTATGCTACATTAGAGACAAGGTCTTATTAAAGAATCCTTTTTTCTTTTTCTCTTCAAAATATACACATCCACAGACATACCGAAAAAAGCCAATGAAGAAAGAGATGGAAGAGTTACCAGCAGGGAAAGAAGTTAAGAATGGTTTTTCCAAAGCCTACTTCACAGCAGCTAACGGAGTAATAAACAAGAAAGCACAATAAACAGCGAATAACAGACTAAGCATATATAATAGCCTAACAGATTCGCTTGTTTTAAAGCAAAGACTGAATTGAAAGTTATATATGTTTTAGCATAAATTAATTTCTTTTGAGTTTATAAATCATTTGTATTAATATCTTGCTATTAGGTTAATTGGTTAACTGAATGCTTCTGTCAGCACTGAGGTGAGGCTGAACTCTGTAGACCTCAGAAGTGGCGCAACTTCTCTCTCCTTCCCCCGATCCCCCAGACTTAACCCCTCACTAGAGACTGTCTTTATAATGCCTTATACACATCAAAGCCAGGAAACATGGAGCATTGTTTTTCACAGCAAATCTTCAAATAAAAGTTGAGTTTTGTTCATATTAAAATGTTTAAAAGAAAATGTTATCTTCTAAATACAGGGTATGTTCTAATCTATATTAAGCAATAATTGTCAGTACATAAAGTAATTAGTCCCTTTGTTCCTTTAGGAATCCACCCCAGAAAAATATTAAAATGGGATCATAAATGAAAAATCTAGCAAAACTTTTCTCTCTTAACTAGAGCCTAATTTCCACAGCCACTCCTAATTCTCAACTTAGTGATATGGTAATGAGACTTGTATTTTTTTTTTTTATTTTGAAGATTAGTTTTTCTAAGAAGGGAAAAAAAAATTTTCTGCCAAACCCTTATAGCTCAGGGGCTTTGAATAGGAGTTTTTTTTCTCAGTTTTAGTTTGGTTTCCTTAATTATTCATGTCTACCTCTCATGTTAAGTTGACCTAGGTATAGCCACACACAACGCTCAATATTTAAAGCAGGATCTAAACCTGGCTGCCCGTTTCTTTCTGAACAAGGCCTCAAGTCCAGTCTGCCTTTATCTTTAGAATGATATGCCACTGGAACATTTATAAATCAGAATTAACAACGCAATAGGTGCAAAATAGACATTGAATTTGTCAACTATTTCTTGTGAGCCTGGTTGTGAATATTATTCCCAAATACCTGCTATCACTTTTTGCAGGTTAAGTTTGTGAAAACAGGAAGAAAAACTCAGAAGACTATGAAAGATTTCAGTACTGAGCCATGAGCTGGTAGTAAGCCACACTGAAAGTGTGCGAATTGGCAAACCAAGCACATCCTTTCCCTGCTCAGGTAATGCAATGTTACGGAGAATCAAGCAAAAAAGCAGAGGAAGGCATTAATAAATATTTCCTTCCTAAGTGTGGGATGGTTACTGTTACTATTACATTGCACTGAGAATGGAAACAATACTTTCTGAAGATGTGATGATGACTTATACCCTATAAAAGCATTTACACCCTACCCCTTCTTTTAAAATAAGTTTTTAGGTCATAATGTTGACATCAAAGGCTTAAGAGCCAGAAGGGCATTGTCAACATTGTCCCAACACATTCCAGTCTGTTTGGGAGTGCCTCCCTGTCCTTTTGCTCCCCCCACCACCACAGTTCTAATTTTTAAATTATTTTTCCTGTTTTTTTTTTTTAATAAACACTGACTTTTGTACTGACATTTTACACTGACATTGTACGGACTTTTCTAACTTGTCTTTCATGTAAACTACCCACTCAGGAATCTGGCCCACTTTTTTTTAATTGTCTGATCTTAGACTAATCTTAATAGTGAAAGTGTTGTGCCCTGTAACATCTCCTTCTCTACTAGTTGATCCATTTCTATTGAACAGACATCTCTGTCTGATGCCCATTTATTTTTGGATTTATTTTTCTAAATAGTTTTCTGAAAGTGACTTGCTCTAGGGTCCTTAATCCCCACTTCCATGACATTATAACTGTATTATTATAAGCATTGTTCTCTCCCAGAACCTTATGTTAAAACAAGGGCTAACTATGACTGTTATTGCTCCTCTATGATAAACACAAGTTGGACTAAGGAGAAAGCCTTTGGAGCAATTGGACTCTAGTTCAGTTTCAGGTCTCAAACATGGGCTAAAATCTGTTCTCAAAGTACATTTCAGGTAAAAATGAGACTCTGAAGACAGATATTCATTGTATTCCACTTATTTGTCACTGAGACCCTTAAGTCTCGTTGCTCAGCATCAGACCTGCCATTCTGGGTGCTTTCGTGGGCTTCATATCTGCAGAGAAGGGAGGGTATCCTTCATTCAACAGAATGACAAAGCCAAGGAGCTCTAAGGATTGGGCAGCTTGACCTCAGATCAAAGAGGAAAACTTGGGTAGTTTACACTTCAAGCTCAATTTAAAAGTTTCAGGATGCTTATTTCCAATTGGTCTTTAATTCTAGAGAAGCTTAATAAAACACTTAGAGCCTTATAGCATTCAAGGGCCAGTAAAAATACACAGAGCTATAAATCTTACCCACTAATATTGAATCAGGTAAATATTTTAACCTGTCATTAAGTGTTACAACTTTAAAAAAAGAAATGTCTACCTTTAATGTTATTTTCCTAAAACAAAATTATAAAAATATCTATAATCTGTTAAAGAAAAAAAATGGAAAGTTTTATTCCTAAATTTCCTCTTACTCATAAGAATGAAAACATTTAAATGTATACCTTAAGCATAGCTGTTAATAATTCTATTTTTTTAATTAAAATAGAACATTTACTTAATGGAATTAAACATAAGAGAAATTTTCAACCTTTCAAAATTATATATTGAACTATTTAAGCATATTGGGGGATAAAGTCCCCCATGAGAAAGGTATTTCTTATTTTTAAGGTGAAATGGCATATACTTGATGGGCAGAACAGCACTTTGTGTGTAAGAGACCATTCTGGTTCTTTCTAATATTTCCATATTGTTTTAAGATGTTTCTGGGGCTTATTTGGAATATAAGGATATCACCTTTTTGGTTTTCCTTTGAAAGTACTTATTTATATCTTGAGAACATAGTATCATGATTGGGGTGGCCAGGGAGGCAGGAGAAGCCATTTTTCTTTTGTAGATAAATAAAAAGCATTCTGTATGATTGTTGTATAATAAATTGATTTTTACACTAAAGTAAAGCATTTGTGATTTTTCTTATCTGGTTCAAAGAAATTAAAATGTATGTCTGCATGGAATTCTAAATGACCTATTCCTTGAGAATCTTTTTTACAATAAAGTGATATTTTAGCAATTGATTTCAGATGTTTAATTCTTCCTTGATTTCAACAAGCAATGAGCTTTTAGGCAACATTATTACTTTTATATAGTATTCATATACCAAGTTAAATTATTTCATAAAGTGGTCGTTCACAAAAAAAATTTAAGACCAATTAGATAAGCAGTGGATATTAAGGTTATAACAAACAAACTGCCATATAGATAAACTGGGTGGAGCACTGGATTGATTGGGGAGACATATTAGGCACAAACAACTCTGTGTAGTGCTCTGAAACCCTTTGCAGACAGACAGACGAGAGGCTACTGCAGATCAGGAGTGGGTCTGTGAGCTGAGAGTTGACCATGGCGAAGCCTGGGAGACAAGTTGGGGTCGTGGGGCCGGATCACAGACTGGTGTTGTTCAATGTAAAGAGTGGAGTTTTGAATGCAGTGTTAAGGAGAATAAGACACAGGTCCAAAAGAAAGCTATAGAAGATGTGCTCAAAGTCTGCTTATGAAGTTGCTTAAATTCCTGGATAGTAACGGAGACAGGGCAGGGTACATTAAGGAAGGACAGGAGGGGAGCAGAGAATGGAAGAGGAAGAAAACTAAATGGGAGGTGGCACTGAAGGGGGAAAACTTCATTTTAATTATCTGAATGGGGGCTAGAGTTTGGGAGGGGAAGAGTAGACATTTTAAAGAGCTGCTTCTTAACCTGCAGGGATTTCATTATTTTAAACAGTGAGCAGAACCAAATCATTAAAACTTTGTGCTTAAAGATAAACCCTATGTCTCTGGTAAGGCCTAATAACTGTTGCTGCAAATTAAAAGCTGCTTATACATGATAAATGTTCACTTAAATAAGTTTCTTAGTTTTTTCATATAAAGAAAAATTCAGTGTGTGTTTTTATTATGGCAGGCTTTCTTCAAATCAAATTACATTCACATATTTAAGGAGGATTTCCACTCCAGGGCACATAAAGAAGTAATCACTCTTACAAGACTAACTACAGTCACCTAAAATATCCCTTGACCTTCAGTAAAACATGACTTTCGGTCATGGGTGGGGAGTAAAAGCTTTTGATTTGTAGGTCATTTTTCTGTCTTAAGAAACTGCACTGAGGGAACACAGATATGACACCAAGAGGACAAGTTTATCTAGCATGCTTACCCTCATTGAGCAATTTGTAAATGCAGTCATTATGGATCTTAGGAGCAACACACTGGGAACCCATTATGACAGTGTCTGAGGCCAAATCACGTTTACACCCAGGCAGAGCCCAGCCATGCTCAGTGCCCTCCAAGCTCTTGGCACATGGCTTTGTGTTTGTGTACCAGTCTGTAACCTTGAGATGGGGCCTCTTACATTTGTCACAGTTATCATTTAGCCTATTAACCTAACTGACCCCTAAAAGCATTTGAATCTGTGATTCCTGAATATTGAACAACAAAAGGAAAAATACTGTCATTTTGCCCAGGCTGATATCATACAGTAAGAGGGAAATGAACTTAGCATTCCTGTTGGTTGTGACCCTAGTAACAAATATCAGAAGTTGCAAATTTCTCTGAAAGACTTAAGTACTACCTAACACACTTTGTGCAGAAAGAACTAGCCTTTATTTTTTTAATGCTAGTTTAGTTTTATGAGCTTTGACAAACTCTAGAAATAATAATGTTCAATTGATAAATTCATCAACTCTAACTTGCCCGGTGCTGTGTATTACACTAGAGAGCAGAAGTGACCCAGAAGTATCTTCCCTTAGAATTCATAGTCTGGTAAAGTAGATGGTGAAACATTTAGTTATAAAATAACAGAAAAACTGAAAATGGCTTACCAAGAAAACTTTCTTAAAGGAGGCAATGCCTAAGCTTAGTTTTTTGATGGGTGAAAAATTCTCCAAATAGACAAGGCCAGAACTTTGTTCAAGGAAATTTAAGAGGTAAACACCTACATCATTCATGGGAGTCACCATTCATTCCTTCAGCAAGTATTTCTTGAGTGCCTCCCATGGGCCTGGCATTGCCAGAGTTTAGAATAAAATAGTGAAGAAAACAGACAAGGTCTCTGCTCTTAAGGAGCCAGTGTCTAGTGGACACTACCTAGTGGGGAAACAGGAAGTCATCATACTGTAAGAATGTGCTATTTATGTTATCTGTTAAACGTGTCAGGATTCACTGACACATCATTTACATGGCTTAGAGACATCCTGTATTATCCAGAGTTCTCTAGAAAAAAACAATAAGATATATCTATAACTCAATAGGTTGGTAGATGATGATGATGATGATGATGATGATGATGATGATGACAGATAGATAGATAGATAGATAGATAGATAGATAGATAGACAGACAGACAGACAGACAGACAGACAGACAGACAGATATGGAGCGAGACAGATATACTTTAAGCAATTTGCTCACACAGCTGTGAGGGCTGGCAAGTGTGAAATCTATAGGGAATGCTGAATGTGAATGCTGAGACCACTAAGTTATTTCTGATTCAGCTCATAACACTACTATTTCTGGCTTGAGAAAAATGGCAAGGACAGTTGAAATGACATTAAGTATGAATAATTATCCTTTTGGGGTATATTTTAAGTTTTTTCTACTTGTCGTAACAAAAATATGAGAACTTTTAGGAGATATCCACATATATCCATAAAGGGATCTGACCTTACACAGTTGTGGGAGTAATTAAGCAGCCTCCATAAGGCTGTTGTTACCGTGCCTAATGTTGAAGTCCACAGGGCAGGCAGTTGGGAAGGGAGGATGGTTGTAGAGTAGGGGAGAGCAAGAGCAAAGAAGAACCCACAGCATGAGCTAGAGTCCACAAAGACAGACTGAGACCCATCAGCCTCTGACCTTGGTGATGAGAGTGTCCTACATAAGCTAAGGTCTGTATTACAGAGATACACACATATAGTGTCTGTGTCCCAGAGCTACACATACACATGGCCGAATGAAAAAACAAAGGCAAGCTCGTAACTTAACTGAGTTCCCAATAAAAAAAGCTTTGGCCAATAGTGACCAGTCTTCTGGAATCCAGACAGCATCTGTTTCTCCATTATCTGCTCAGTAATAATGACTATATTATAAGCAGAAGAATCAAACTATTAAATGACCAGAAAATTAAAAGCCTGGCCAAGAACATCTAGGCCTTTCACTCAGCAAATCTCAGTTCATCTGGAAACAAGTTTTCCAGCTATCCTTGACCTAATGCAAAGCTCGAAGTCCACAGGGAAGGCAGTTTTTTTCACCTTGGAAATTTACTGCTTTACTTACATATACTAATTTTCTAAAAAGCATAAATATTCTGGACTCATTGGCACTTATTGCCCATATATTTTCACCACCCTGACCCCCCACTCACCCACTTTCCTATCATACAAACATCATGCTTCATTTCATAGGCTCCTGGGAGAAGTCTAAGCTACACTGGCTTAGAGACATCCTGTATTATCCAGGGTTCTTTAGAAAAAAACAGAATAAGATATATCTATATCTCAATAGGTTGGTAGATGATGATAGATAGATAGATAAATAGGTAAATAGATAGATGATGGATAGACGGATAGATGGATGGATGATAGATACAGAGCGAGACATATATTTTAAGCAATTTGCTCACACAGTTGTGGGGCTGGCAAGTGTGAAATCTATAGGGAATGCTAGCAGGCTGGAAAGTCAGGTAAGAGTTGATAGTGCAGCCTTGAGTCTGAAATCTGCAGGGTGGGCCAATAGGCTGGAAACTAAGGCAGGGTTTCTATGTTGTCATCTTGAGGCAGGATTGCTTCTTCTTCGGGCAATCTCAGTCTTTTCTCTTAAGGCTTTCAGCTGACTGGATGAGGCCCACCCACATTATGGAGAGTAATCTGCTTTACTCGAAGTCTACTGACTTAAATATTAATCACATCTACAAAATATTTCACAAAACATCTAGACTAGTGTTGGACTAAACAACTTGGCACCATAGCCAAGCCAAGCTGACACTTAAAATTACTATCACGTGTTCCCTTGACCAAGACCCACGGTAGGAATTATTCCTACTTTTCTTGACTTCATTGCCACATAAAACGATTAATAGCCTCATTCTCAAAATTCTCTTGTCCTTTGGCTTCTGAGACCCTGAAGGAGCCCAGAGGTTCTCCTGCTTCTGTCTCCTCCCGCAATTGCAAATTAGGTCATCTTCCATTTCTCCTAAGGCACAAAGATGACCAAGGCTTGAGAATACAGGGAGCAGGCTAGGCCACAGGCCTGTAAACCAACCATGACCACTTCCCGAGCTAAGTGCGATCTCAGAGATGAATACAGTCACTGAGCAAGCCAAAAGGAAAGCTGGTCAACTGTGACTTGGGTTGGGAGGTGGGGAAGACCTTATATTAAGAAAATAGAAGCAGAGCCGGGCCTGGAAGCACAGTTAGGGGCTCACTAGGGGAAGAATTGGGTGAAGTGGGCTTCCAGCAGAAGAAACAAAGTTAGGGAGCAGCACGACACAGCTGTCATAGCACATTCCAGAAACTTCTATTAGTAAAGAGGAGGCTTCAGGATAGGGTGATGGGTAGAAGGCTGCAAATGTACAGCTTTGAGTGCCAGGCTAACAGGGAACCATTATGGTATTCAGTGGGGGAACAATGGATTGGATGGGTGTTGTGGACAGAAACTCTGCAGTTACTGGGGAAAGGAGAACTAGGAGAAGCTGGACAGAAGCACAGTTGTGGCATTTCCTGCACAAGTTGGGGGAAATCTACGCTAGATCACATAGGAGACTTCACTGGGAGATGCCACAAAATTTTGAAAGGGTAAGAGTCAAAGTTAAGATTCTGAACTTAGAGACAGGAGTGGATGGGGATGCCATGAGCTCAGCAGGGGAGGGTCTGGACTGAGACAGGGCAGGGGCAGCAGAGGATGAGAGTTAGTTGTGGACACATTCAGTCTGAAGCACCTACACAATTCCCAGTCTGGATGAGAGTTAGTTGTGGACACGTTCAGTCTGAAGCACGTGCACCTACCCACTAGACAAGCTGGTGCTTGTCTAGTGGGTAGGTGCAAATGCGCTGAGGCCCAGGAAGCCATTTGCACCTGAGAAAAGACAAAGAGACAAGAAAACCAGCACTTTCCAGAGAATTAATCAGAATTTGAGGCTGAAGAAGTAGCCAGAGAAAGAAGAGAAAGTAGTGTCCCTGAATATTTAAACAGAATCAAATGCTACAGGAAGGTCAGGTGGGCAACTACTGACAAAAAGGCATTAGGTTTGGTCAAGGGGAGGCAGTTAGCGAATTGCAGGGGGTTTCGGAGTGAATGAGAAGTCAGAAAAACAAAATCAAACAAGCCACATGAAAATAATGTCTAAGAACTGGGGATATGAAGGAATGGTTACAGTAGTTGCTAAAAGAGAACTAAGGTGAGTGAGCAAGCAGGAAAGAGAATGAATGTGTTTGTGGTATGCACAGTTGAAGGGAAAGTCTGAATGAATCTGCAGGTTGAGGCTGAGGATCTGGTAGCCAGCCTCCCACTCCCCACAATAGGGCAACAGAGGAAGTGAGGCCTTGGGTCCCTTTGTTTCCACAGGAAAGATAGTCAGAATATACTTCAGTACTGAATCACCATATTGTCATCTATGGCCCCAAACAAATCTCATACTGAAAGCATCCCACCGGGGCCCTGAACCTTGGAGAGAATCAGCCTGACTCTTCTTGTCACAGGAAGGGTAGGGAAGGAGTCAAGGGGCTAGGAAGGAGGGAAGAAAATGAGAGTTGTTCATGCTGCTGGACTGTGTTTAAAGTGCAAAAGCCAGGAGATAATCTGCTGTGGAAGGATCGTGAAGATGGAAGTAAACAAAGGGAAGGGCTGCTGTGGAAGATGGAAGGTTAGAGCACAGAAGGATACTGGAAATGACAAAGGAGGCTGAGGCCACAGACTGGTTGGGTGCGGGACTGTTCCCAATAGGAGTGAGTCAGAAAGCGGGTGAGCATGATCCACAGCTGTCATGGGCCCAGAGCATAGGACAAAGTCAGTGGGGTTGGGTGAGGAGCTGCTGCTGTCCTTGCTCCCCTGCTGGCTGAACATCATCAGCTCAAAGCACCTACAGTCCAGCCTCCCTCCATGTGTCCACAAGAGTACATCCATCCCTGTGTCCTGCCACCCACCTCACTCGTCTCACACGCAACCTGGCACAGCGCTTGTCAGCTGTTTTCCACACTTCTTGTTCATTCCCAGGACCTTTGTTCCAGTGGAGGCCTTAACTACAGTTAAAATCTCCTGGTAAAATGAATTCAGTCTTCATGCTTCATATCGATCTTTCTAAACCACTGTGTTCATTGTACCATTCTCTATTAAGTGTGCAGTGGCTCTTTCTCACTTACAGAATAAAGTCTTTCTTATCAAGCCAGTTAAAGCACTTCGGTTTGAGCCTAAACAAATTTAATTTCCACTAACACTCCATTATGGCCTCAAACAAATTCTGCATTTTTCTGCCTCTGTTCCATTGTTCATGTTAATCCCTCTTCACTAACCAGAAGAAAACCCACCCCCAACCTTCAAGATCTATTTCAAAGGGGACCTCTCCTCCAAGAAGCCATACCTGATCACCTCAACAAAAATGGCCTCTTCCTCCTCACAACTCTGATAGTGTTCAGTTTACACTTCATTTATGGCGCTTATCACATACAGTCTTGAGATTTTCAGTTACCTGGGTGTCTTTAGACTAAGCTCGTTAACAACCAAGATCACATCCAACATCTACCATATGAGCTACCTCAAGGCTTCGCAGGAAACAGTTCTGAAATATATGTTCATTAGTTACCAGAAGTCATACATATTCTTTAGATGTCCTTCCATGAAGACAGTTGATGTAATGACACTGAAATCCATAAAACTTCAGGTCACCAGCGACTGTGAGCCCTAAACTGAATGTGCCTAAATAAAATAAGGTTAATTAGATCCTCTGGACTTAAAATATAAGTGTTTTTATATTCTACAAAGTTTACAGTATACTACTATATAGCTCATTTAAAAATTCTAAAGAAAAAAATGACAAATTGGGGTTATAAACATTTGTTTTGGCAGATTAAACTACAAATAACCTCTATTACATAAGTAAGTTATACTATATAATGAATAAACTGTTTTCAGTCTACAGTCGTTGACTTTATTTATCCAAATCATAAACAAAATTACTTTGTAGATGGCCTTAAATTACATAGGTTTCATTTTCCTAAAATAAATTCAAACACTCAACTGTATATGCAACTTCATGTGCTCAGAAGTTATTAGAGCATTCAGTAATAATCACATGATGAATATTTCTCCTCTGCTAAATCTGGCAATTTTGTTAAAGTGCTGGAGAAACTAGAATATTTGTAGATTAAATGAAAAAACTATTTCAAAATACTTCATTTTCATCTGAGATATTTTCATCACATTCAAATTAAATTCTCCTTCAAAGAATATACTAAATAGTATGTATACAGATGCTGCTAAAATAACATACAGTCTTGAGATTTTCAGTTACCTGGGTGTCTTTAGACTAAGCTCGTTAACAACCAAGATCACATCCAACATCTACCATATGAGCTACCTCAAGGCTTCGCAGGAAACAGTTCTGAAATATATGTTCATTAGTTACCAGAAGTCATACATATTCTTTAGATGTCCTTCCATGAAGACAGTTGATGTAATGACACTGAAATCCATAAAACTTGACATTCTCAAGTAAAAATCAATTTTACTTTTAAAATCATGTGTTAAAAAAGCCACAACACTCCACGTTGTTAAACATCCTGAACTTCCTTTTTTTCTTGCCAAATTTTAATACAAAAGGTTAACTTTTGTGAACAAATGGACAATAACACAATTGCAAACCACCAACAAATTCTATTCTATTCTAGTCGATTCGATTCTATTCGATTCTAACTCAGGAGTTCTCAGGGATTCTGTTTGGCGTGGAGTAAAATGAATGAGCTCAGGGTACCAAAGCACCACTTGTGTGGAAGAGTCACCTTTTTCTTCTTCAGGCATCTCAGACTGGTGGAAACGGAAAAAGAGAAAAGAGGGTTATTCAAGCTTGAACTATCCCCCACTCTCAAAAATCAGTGAGCTAATATGAATGTCACTCCTTTTTATCAGTTACAGCCCTAACTCAGATTTTCGGTGAAGTTGCATCTTACATGGCCACTGGAAGCTAAAGTCAGTGTACCTGTGAAAACTGGCTAAAGTCAAAATCACCCTCAAAAATCTCTTAAATATGCTATCTCTCAAAAGTCTATAACATAGCAAGTTATTTTTTCCTCCAATGTTCAAGAAAAGATAGCTATTTCTTGAGTGGAATACCAGGTGAAGTGGCTGGGCTGACTTTTGGAGCAACGCAGTGTGAAAAATGCACGTTGTCAATAACCAGATTGCTATTCAGCCCGATTCAATGTTCATAAAATAAGAAGTAGGTAGGAGCTGTTATCAATGAGGGACCAGATTTTCCTATCCTAATGCAAACATTAGGGTGTATTCTCATTGAGAATGGCGGACAATCATATGTGTGACTTAAGTTATTTCTCCATTTTTTTTCTGTGCTCAGTACCTGTAATTTATTTCAGGTATGACACAGTACTAGTAACCTACCCGACATCTAATCTCTCTTTCTTCCTTATTTACAGTTTTGGGAAGGCAGTAACACGTTCTGTTAAATTCTCACCTCCCCAGATTCCCTTTCAACGAGAGAGGATCATGTGACCCACTTCAGGCCAGTAAAATAGAGACAAATATCTATCCACTGAGCTTCCATGATAACTGTTTCCCTAACTGAGAAAAAAAAAAGGTGGGAGGGGAAGATCCTGCTGATACATCTTTTACCTTTCACACATCCTTTCTTTCTGTTGGGATAATACTTAAAGGTAGAGCAGATTAAACTACAAATAACCTCTATTACATAACCAAGTTATACTATATAATGAATAAACTATTTTCAGTCTACAGTCATTGACTTTATTTATCCAAATCATGAACAAAATTACAAATAAAAAGAGGTAGAGCAGCGGTAGGTGACAATAAAGCCCAAAGCCCCAGGAAGAATGGCAGTGCAGGGAGCTAAAAAAAAAATCTGGGTCTCTAATGACTGCTGAAAGCTACTGTACACCAGCCCTGGATGACCTCCCCCTGGGCTGCTGCTGCTTACTGGGGGATGGATAAAATCCCTCTTTGGTTTAGCTGCTGGAATCTGATTTCTGTTACATGTGACCAACTGTAACACGTATGGTTAATTCACATTTGATCCAATTCTCCAGTAGGGCTGGGAATTAGTTTAATATTCTTAGCCCAGATTAGCCTTTTTTCCACAGCCTCTTTCAGTACTATTTTGATTTGAAGAGTTGTTGTTTCTCCAAAAGAAAATGGTATTTTTTTC
>NW_011889002.1:1922039-1929799 GCF_000151845.1 Pteropus vampyrus | reverse complement strand
TAACATAGCAAGTTATTTTTTCCTCCAATGTTCAAGAAAAGATAGCTATTTCTTGAGTGGAATACCAGGTGAAGTGGCTGGGCTGACTTTTGGAGCAACGCAGTGTGAAAAATGCACGTTGTCAATAACCAGATTGCTATTCAGCCCGATTCAATGTTCATAAAATAAGAAGTAGGTAGGAGCTATTATCAATGAGGGACCAGATTTTCCTATCCTAATGCAAACATTAGGGTGTATTCTCATTGAGAATGGCAGACAATCATCTGTGACTTAAGTTATTTCTCCATTTTTTTTCTGTGCTCAGTACCTGTAATTTATTTCAGGTATGACACAGTACTAGTAACCTACCCGACATCTAATCTCTCTTTCTTCCTTATTTACAGTTTTGGGAAGGCAGTAACACGTTCTGTTAAATTCTCACCTCCCCAGATTCCCTTTCAACGAGAGAGGATCATGTGACCCACTTCAGGCCAGTAAAATAGAGACAAATATCTATCCACTGAGCTTCCATGATAACTGTTTCCCTAACTGAGAAAAAAAAAAGGTGGGAGGGGAAGATCCTGCTGATACATCTTTTACCTTTCACACATCCTTTCTTTCTGTTGGGATAATACTTAAAGGTAGAGCAGATTAAACTACAAATAACCTCTATTACATAACCAAGTTATACTATATAATGAATAAACTATTTTCAGTCTACAGTCATTGACTTTATTTATCCAAATCATGAACAAAATTACAAATAAAAAGAGGTAGAGCAGCGGTAGGTGACAATAAAGCCCAAAGCCCCAGGAAGAATGGCAGTGCAGGGAGCTAAAAAAAAAATCTGGGTCTCTAATGACTGCTGAAAGCTACTGTACACCAGCCCTGGATGACCTCCCCCTGGGCTGCTGCTGCTTACTGGGGGATGGATAAAATCCCTCTTTGGTTTAGCTGCTGGAATCTGATTTCTGTTACATGTGACCAACTGTAACACGTATGGTTAATTCACATTTGATCCAATTCTCCAGTAGGGCTGGGAATTAGTTTAATATTCTTAGCCCAGATTAGCCTTTTTTCCACAGCCTCTTTCAGTACTATTTTGATTTGAAGAGTTGTTGTTTCTCCAAAAGAAAATGGTATTTTTTTCTTGATAATGAAAATCTTTAAAGATATATTCAAGGGTGTTCACTACAAATTTATTTGTAATAATAATTTAAAATCACCTGATGTTCATTAATAGAGAATTGAATGTATAAGTTATAAACTATTTTGGAGCTATTTTTCAGAAAAAAAGTAGATCCATATTTTTGATTTGGAATGAAATCCTACCTTTATTCTGAGAGAACAAAGCAAGAACGATATAAATAATATTTAGTATACCATTTATGTTACTTAAAAATACACATGTGTATATTTATACAGACATTCGTATGTATTCTTCTGTAATTATGGACAAAAATATCTGGAGGAATAAATACCAAACTGTAAAGAGATCGTTATCCCTGGATCATAGATAAGAGGGAAGGTTAGGGAGAGGGGAAAAATTTAACTCTTTGCTTTTTAAATGTTATGCTGTTTGAGTCTACTACACAAAAGCAATTCATATCTTGGATTAAATTATAGAATAGCCTTAGAAAGTAAATTCATCTAAAATTTACTCATATAGAAATAACCACAGTTGACATTTTGATGAACATCTTCTAGAATCTCAATTATTCATAAATATATACACACAAAAATTCATCTTCTGTAACACTACCCTCTCCTTATCTCATTGGTCAACTCCTTCTCATCCTTTTTTGCTGGCTTTACCTCCTTTACCTAACTTAACACATTGGATTTTTGTCCTGGGACTTCTCTCTATTCTTAGTTCCTAAGTCAACTCAGTCAATCTTATGCTCAGCCCTCTGCCATGACTTTGTCTCAAGAATCCAGTTACTTACATGACAACTCCATTCAGACACTAAAACCACAAAATGAATAGACATCACTAATCAAACTTTTTAATATCTATCTACATCTTTCCCCTCCCCCTACCAATAAAACTGGAACTTTCTCAATCTTCACTATCTCCTTAAATGACACTAATTTCCACCAAGTTGCTCACGCCCCAGACCTGAACATGGTCCTTAATCCTGGCTTTTCCCCTCCCACCACATCTAATCCATCAGCAACCCTCCCAGCTCCACCTCCACTTGCCCACATCGTCCCATTCCCCACCCCAACATACACACAAAGGCCTTGAGAACAGTTTTTTACTAGTATCCCTTTCACTACAACTGGAATAAAATCCAATTTCCTAACCATGGTCCGTAAGGCCCTGGGTGACCCCCAACATCACATACACCCCACCTCTCAAGCTCAGCTTATACTACTCTGCCCTCCCTACTTTTGTTTTGTCCTCACTGAATTCCTAGCACATTTCAAGCTTCTTATGGCCTCAGACAGCTGTCTTGGCCATTCACTGTGAAATGGTCTTCCTCCACTATCTTCACACCTGGCTCTATCTCATCCCTCAAGTTTTAGCCCAAATGTCACTTCTTTAGAGAGGTTTAACTTGACTCTCCTTCCACACTAGGAGTCTCTCACACTTTTTCCTTCTTAGCACTAAGCACTATCGTGAATTCTTATTTCCTTGCTTACCATCTGTCTATCCTACTAAAACATACAATCTGTGAGGTCAAGGACCGCTCAGGCATTGTTTCACCCGCAGCTACTAAGACAGTTCCTCGCACCTAAGAGACTCAACAATTTATTGAGAGAACGAATATATACATCCTCATCTAACATTTAAAACAAATGGGATGTTATAAATGCTGCTTTAAAACAAGCTTTAATTTTTTTACTCACAGTTAAATGTCTTCCCATGTCAATTAATATGATCTAAATCTTTCTTTTTGATAACTGCATGGTATATCATATGAATGTATGGCTCTATTTAACTGAACTCTAGCTGAGCATTTAGGCACTTGCCAGTCTCTCTCTATTAGAACTGTTTATAATACATATCATGTACATGTCCTTGTACAGTCCTACTTAATCTTTAATTTCCTAGAAGTGAAAAAAATCACCCTGGAGTTTTTAAAAATCATCCACTTCATTTACTCTCAAATAAAATGACAAAACACATTTTTTTTTTTATACTTACTCCACTCAAGGGAAATGGAATTGCACTCTTATAAAAATGTACTGGGATATGGCTTACTTAGGAAATCTAGTTCAGACATCCAAATTGAAGAAAACCACAAGTGGATATGTGTTTAAAAAGCCCCATTATTAAATGCTGTGGGAGTGAACGAAATAATATTCACAAGAATCTAACTGGGCGGGAAACTTGCTGTCCTTAAAGTGACTGTATCCAAGCACAGAACAGTTGGTGGTTGTTCCACACATTCAGATTTATTGACTCTGTGGGCCTCACAACACCACAGAACGCTCATGGAGTGGTAGCCCCAGGAGCTGCTGGACAGTTCAGGGAAGTAGTAGGCTCACAGAGATAACTCTATAAACTTCCTCCTTTAAAAATCGCTCACAGTCAATCCCATTCAGTCTCAAATTCCTCTTTGCCTTAATAACTACCAAAAGACAGCCATTATTCTCCACATTCTTATCTGATGTTGCTTGTACATCTCTTCTTCTGCCTCCATATACTACCTTTGCCCACCCTGTGGAGGTCTTCCTGTCCAACCCTTACAACTTGATCTGTCAACAGCAAACTCCTTAATATCCTTAGCTTCCTCTTGGAAAAAAATATCTCTTTGCCTCCTTCTTTTAACTAAAACCTGGCTGATTTCTGAAGGTACCACATCTCCCCATACCCTCTCAATTAAAAGCTTTTTTTTTCCGTTATCACATTACTTCATGGCCAGGTGCAAAGGCAGGTATTCTACTTGCTCCCCCCTGCCTCGCACAGGTCATTTTTCCTTCTCCTGCAGAAACCTCACTGCTGATTATATGCCATCCATCTGACTTATGCATTCATCATCCTGGCCCCTCTGTTCAGTTGCTTCCTGTCAGCCTTACTAGTAATTGCAACATCATCACAAAGGACTCAACTTCATGCTCTGGCTTCTCAGTTCTCTGACGCCTCACCTCCTACAGCATTTTCTTCTATCTCAATACAGCCACATTCTCAGATTTTGTCATCTTCACAGACTTCTCACGCCCGAAATCTTGATTCTTAATATCCCACTTTCCGACCACACATTCTGGCCTTTCCAAGATGTCTGCTCTCCTTCTTCCACTGTTGCAACTTCAGATCCCACTGAGACTAATCTCATATTAAGGACTGAATATTTGTGCCCACGCCCCCCTCCCCCCGCCCTTAAACTCATATGCTGAACCCCTTCCCCACATGTGACAGTATTAGGAAGTAGAGCCTTTGGGAGGTGATTACAGTAAACGAGGTCATGAGAGTAGGGCCCTCATGAGTGAGATCAGTGCCCTTACAGGAGTCAGAAGAGAGCTTCTTCCTCTGCTCTCTGCCATGATAAAATTGATACTTTTTTGTTACTTAGTCTCTCCACCCATTGGTCCTGATTTTAGTAATAATGCATTTAGACTTTCTCCATTAAGCATGATAGTGGTTTTCGGACTGAGATTTATCTTTCTAAAGAATATCTTGTTTCTACTATTTTACTTAGTTTTATAAAAATTCAAACAGATGTACAATTTTTTCAAATGCCTTTTGAAATACATGGAGAGAATCATAATAATTTTTCTCCCTAGATCTATTAGTAATTGATGTATTACTTGATCCCCTAATATGAAACTACCTTTGTTTTCCTGGAATAAATTTCACTTGGTCATGACATCATTCCTTTAAAAGCTGTTAAATTATGTCTGCCAATATTTTGCTTAGAATTTTGGCTTAGTTATTTTAACAGATTGTTCTATGGTTCCCTATGCAATTTTTGTTGGATGTCTGTATTGTATTCAAGATTTATTTAAAAATTGGGGAATTTTTATTCTTCCATGTGCTGTGATAGTACTGAAGTTTAGTACTATTTAGTCAACAGCGCTAAAGTATTCCACAGATATCCTCATGCTGCAATCTGGACCATACACGTTTGCACAAGAATTCTTTATCAATTTTATTTCTTCTATGAATATTTGCCTAAGTTATCCCATATATTTGGGAGTCTCCTTTATTAAACTGTATTATTCTGACAAACTGTCCATTATTGCAGGTTCTCATCAAAACTAGACATCTGAAAGTTAAAATGTTAACAAATGAACTCGAGATTCTGCTTGACCCATACATTTCTCCCACCCCAAGTCTTCTCTACCTCTCTAATTGGCAACATCATCAATCCAACTATTAAAAGACAGAAACCTAAGAGCCATCCATATTTCTTCTTCCTTTACCTACTTACCGCTTCTATCTGTCAGTAATTTATTAGTTCTAGCTTCAAAATGGATCTGGAATTTCTCCATTTATCACCATCTCTAAAGCCCTCCAGCTGAGCTTTCCTCCTCTATTCTTCATTTCTCCAATAAATTCTCAACACAGTGACTGGAATGATTTTCTTAAAATACAATCAGATTATATTACCCTCACCCCCAATGCCTTTGCTCTAAACCCATCCATATTTTCCTTCACCCTTAGTATAAAATCCAAACTCTTCAACAAGGTCAACAGCGAGTCGGCCATGCTTCCAATTTCATTTCAAATAACTGTTCCCCTTACATCACTGTGATCCAAGAACTTTCTGTTCCTCAAAGATGTCAAGTTCTCTCCCACCCAAATCAGTTGCTTTAAACTGTTCACAAATCTAGCTCCTTCCTATTCTTGAAACCCCACCTTAAATGTCACTTCTTTAGAGAAATCTTTGATGGCCATCCTATCTGAAACTGTTATTTCATACCATTGCTCTCTGCCAAAGCACTTTGCTAGTATCCCTCAAAGCACTTAGTAAACTTACAATTATTTTCCTTGTCTTTTTTTCTGTCTTCTTTCAGGGAATTTATTTTTAATGGGGGTGGGAACATGTCTGTGTATTAACCATTGTATTTCCATGGTTAGCATAGTGCTTGATGCACAGCAAGCACTCAATAATAGATGTTTACTGAATGAATGACCTAGATGCAAAAGGATAATTGCTAGGACGGGAGACAGTGTGAAAGAGAAGGACGCTCAGTGGAAGAGCTGTAATATGGACACAGTGTTAGAGTATCTTTTAGTGCTTGTTTTCTCCATTCCAATTCACATCGACTGAACAAAGTAAACCTTTGTACCTACCCCAAGAATGCAATAACAAAACTGGGCTTTGGCTTTCCTCATGAAGACTGAATTTCATTTAGCCTAGAAGAAATTGGACTATCTCATTATGTTCACATTAGGCAATTTAAAAATAAAAATACACATACATGTACATACATATACCATAGAGTCATTTCATAGATTGTTATGTTACTGACGTTAGTCAAGGAGGGTCAATGGCCAATCCAAGATATCAACATAAGAGGTTAATGTTTTACTTGATTCCATTTTAAGCATTGTCACAACATATACAGAAGTATTTCATGACCACCATTCAAATCATTGAATCCCCATCTCTCTGTAGCACTGTGCTAGGGGCTGAAATAATCTAGTCTGAGGAATGTCCTTCTTACCTCCCTAGAAAAATATGTAAAGCCAAACAATGTGCAAATATGACAAAAGGACAAACACTGGATACCAACCAGATTCAGATACTGGATCTCAACCAAGTTAATTAACCTCTTTAAGTCTCACAGGAACTTCAAGTGCTTAGCCCAGAGCCTGGTACCCAGTAAGTATGCAGTGTGAGCTAAGAGTATCACCATCATCTCTCATCAGCAAGCCACAGGGTGGTTTCCTTAGGTATTCAGAAGAGAGGAGAGCAAATGCAAAACCCTGAGAGATGTATAGTTAGAAGTAATTTTTGTTCTTTGAGGTATTCTAAATGCACAGGGGCCTGTTAGCACGGAAGATGAATGTAATGATAATTAATATCCTACAATGTAATCTGTATGAACTGAAGAGACAGTTGTCTAAAATCTGGGTTTCAGTCAAAATAAGTGAAGTCTCCAGATTTCAGAAGACTAGGGGGTATAATGTTCTCTGAGGCTTGTTATAATGTTGCTTCATATTAGCAGTTCTCAAAGTGTGAGTCTTTGGAATCCTTTTTCTTGGGGACTCCTAAGGAAACTAAGCTTCCAAAGGTTCTGTGGGGTCCAAATTTATTTTGGTAAATGGTAACAATTCTAAGACGTTATTTGCTTTTTAAATCCTTACCTTCTCACAAATACACAGTTGAGTTTTTCAGAGGCTACATGACATGTGATATCACAACAGATTGAATTCAGAAGCAGATATGAGAATGCAGCTGTCTTCTATGAAGCCAGACATTAAAGAGATTTGCAAAAACAAAACAATTCTACTCTTCTCACATATTTGTTTTGAAAACTCTGGTTATATTTTGTAAAAAATGTTACTTATATCAATATGTACATATTTATATGTTATTTTAAAATAAACATATGTTCTAAATCTCAGTTTCAACTTTTAATATGGAAAATTTTTATGGATAGAACTCATAAAGGAAAAGTTCTTTGGGGACTTTCAATAAATTTTTTAAGTGTTAAGAGGTTCTAATTCCAAGAAGTTTGAGAACCATTTATAATCTGGAACATCCAGTGAAGAGGTTTAAAAGCATACCCCCTTTAATGATGTATAATGGTAGATGGAGGGAGATCTGTGTGTGTGAAAGAATTTTGAAAATCTGTGGTCCATACTGTCATTATTATTAATCGTG